>NW_028188078.1:0-339000 GCF_964204655.1 Triturus cristatus
AGTCTGACGCTGTGCCTCATGGGAACAGTCCAGCCCGAACTGCAAAGCCATGTCTTCCCTGGACCGGAAACAAGCATCCTGGGACCGGTTTCCGGTTCATAACCATCATCAGCCAGGCTATCCGAATCCAGTCGCAAAGTGAGCAAGTGACCCACGTCTGGGCATACCCTGCCAACTTAGGGCGAACAAAGCGATACCAAAGGGGATGATGGACGAAGCTTTTGAGCAAATCAAACACTCACCCCCAGTCAACTGATCTGGGTTTAATCCATCATCATTCTTTAGCTCACTCCACCACCCCAGTTCAGACATGGACATATGCAAATCAGTCTGACCCTGTGCCTCATGGGAACAGTCCAGCCCGAACTGCCAAGACATGTCTTCCCTGGACCCGAAACAAGCATCCTGGGACTGGTTTCCGGTTCATAACCCTCATCAGCCAGGCTATCTTCAATCCAGTGGCAAAGTGAGCAAGGGACCCACGTCTGGGCATACCCTGCAAACTTAGGGCGAACAAAGCGATACAAAAGGGGATGATGGATGAAGCGTTTGAGCAAATCAAACACTCACCCCCAGTCAACTAATCTGGGTTTAATCCATCATCATTCTTTCGTTCAATCCACCACCCAGGTTCAGACATGGCCATATGCAAATCAGTCTGACCCTGTGCCTCATGGGAACAGTCCAGCCCGATCTCCCAAGCCATGTCTTCCCTGGACCAGAAACAATCATCCTGGGACCGGTTTCAGGTTCATAACCCTCATCAGCCAGGCTATCTCGAATCCAGTGGCAAAGTGAGCAAGGGACCCACGTCTAGTCATACCCTGCCAACTTAGGGCGAACAAAGCGATACGAAAAGGGATGATGGACGAAGCGTTTGAGCAAATCAAACACTCACCCCTAGTCAACTGATCTGGGTTTAATCTATCATCATTCTTTAGCTCACTCCACCACTCCAGTTCAGACATGGACATATGCAAATCAGTCTGACCCTGTGCCTCATGGGAACAGTTTAGCCCGAACTGCCAATCCATGTCTTCCCTGGACCGGAAACAAGCATCCTGGGACCGGTTTCAGGTTCATAACCCTCATCAGCCAGGCTATCTCGAATCGAGTGGCAAAGTGAGCAAGGGACCCACGTCTGGGCATACCCTGCCAACTTGAGGAGAACAAAGCGATACCAAAGGGGATGATGGATGAAGCGTTTGAGCAAATCAAACACTCACCCCCAGTCAACTGATCTGGGTTTAATCCATCATCATTCTTTAGCTCACTCCACCACCCCAGTTCAGACATGGCCATATGCAAATCAGTCTGACCCTGTGCCTCATGGGAACAGTCTAGCCTGAACTGCCAAGCCATGTCTTCCCTGGACCGGAAACAAGCATCCTGGGACCGATTTCAGGTTCATAACCCTCATCAGCCAGGCTATCTTGAATCCAGTGGCAAAGTGAGCAAGGGACCCACGTCTAGGCAAACCCTGCCAACTTAGGGCGCACAAAGCAATACCAAAGGGGATGATGGACGAAGCGTTTGAGCAAATCAAACACTCACCCCCAGTCAACTAATCTGGGTTTAATCCATCATCATTCTTTAGGTCACTCCACCACCCCAGTTCAGGCATGGCCATATGCAAATCAGTCTGACCCTGTGCCTCATGGGAACAGTCCAGACCGAACTGCCAAGCCATGTCTTCCCTGGACCGGAAACAATCATCCTGGGACCGGTTTCGGGTTCATAACCCTCATCAGCCATGCTATCTCGAATCCAGTGGCAAAGTGAGCAAGGGACCCACGTCTACTCATACCCTGCCAACTTAGGACGAACAAAGCGATAGCAAAGGGGATAATGGACGAAGCGTTTGAGCAAATCAAACACTCATCCCCCGTCAACTAATCTGGGTTTAATCCATCATCATTCTTTAGCTCACTCCACCACCCTAGTTCAGACATGGCCATATGCAAATCAGCCTGACCCTGTGCCTCATGGGAACTGTCCAGCCCGAATTGCCAACCCATGTCTTCCCTGGACAGGAAACAAGCATCCTGGGACCAGTTTCGGGTTCATAACCCTCATCAGCCAGGCTATCTCGAATCCAGTTGCAAAGTGAGCAAGGGACCCACGTCTAGTCATACCCTGCCAATTTAGGGCAAACAAAGCGATACCAAAGGGGATGATGGACGAAGCGTTTGAGCAAATCAAACACTCACCCCCAGTCAACTGATCTGGGTTTAATCCATCATCATTCTTTAGCTCACTCCACCACCCCAGTTCAGACATATGCAAATTAGTCTGACCCTGTGCCTCATGGGAACAGTCTAGCCCGAACTGCCAAGCCATGTCTTCCCTGGACCGGAAACAAGCATCCTGGGACCGGTTTCAGGTTCATAACCCTCATCAGCCAGGCGATCTTGAATCCAGTGGCAACGTGAGCAAGGGACCCACGTCTAGGCAAACCCTGCCAACTTAGGGTGAACAAAGCGATACCAAAGGGGATGATGGACGAAGCAAGTTGAGCAAATCAAACACTCATCCCCCGTCAACTAATCTGGGTTTAATCCATCATCATTCTTTAGCTCACTCCACCACCCCAGTTCAGACATGGCCATATGCAAATCAGTCTGACCCTGTGCCTCATGGGAACAGTCCAGCCCGAACTGCCAAGCCATGTCTTCCCTGGACAGGAAACAAGCATCCTGGGACCAGTTTTGGGTTCATAACCCTCATCAGCCAGGCTATCTCGAATCCAGTTGTAAAGTGAGCAAGGGACCCACGTCTAGTCATACCCTGCCAACTTAGGGCGAACAAAGCGATACCAAAGGGGATGATGGACGAAGCGTTTGAGCAAATCAAACACTCAACCCCAGTCAACTGATCTGGGTTTAATCCATCATCATTCTTTAGCTCACTCCACCATCCCAGTTCAGACATGGACATATGCAAATCAGTCTGACCCTGTGCCTCATGGGAACAGTCCAGCCCGAACTGCCAAGCCATGTCTTCCCTGGACCGGAAACAAGCATCCTGGGACCGGTTTCGGGTTCATAACCATCTTCAGCCAGGCTATCTCGAATCCAGTGGCAAAGTGAGTGAGCAAGGGACCCACATCTTGGCATACCCTGCCAACTTAGGGCAAACAAAGCGATACCAAAGGGGATGATGGACGAAGCGCTTGAGCAAATCAAGCACTCACCCCAGTCAACTGATCCGGGTTTAATCCATCATCATTCTTTGGCTCACTCCACCACCCCCGTTCAGACATGGCCATATGCAAATCAGTCTGACCCTGTGCCTCATGGGAACAGTCCAGCCTGAACTGCCAAGCCATGTCTTCCCTGGACCAGAAACAAGCATCCTGGGACCGGTTTCGTGTTCATAACCATCATCAGCCAGGCTATCTCGAATCCAGTCGCAAAGTGAGCAAGGGACCCACGTCTGGGCATACCCTGCCAACTTAGGGCGAACAAAGCGATACCAAAGGGGATGATGGACGAAGCGTTTGAGCAAATCAAACACTCACCCCCAGTCAACTGAGCTGGGTTTAATCATCATCATTCTTTAGCTCACTCCACCACCCCAGTTCAGACATGGACATATGCAAATCAGTCTGACCCTGTGCCTCATTGGAACAGTCCAGCCCGAACTGCCAAGCCATGTCTTCCCTGGACCAGAAACAAGCATCCTGGGACCGGTTTCAGGTTCATAACCCTCATCAGCCAGGCTATCTTGAATCCAGTGGCAAAGTGAGCAAGGGACCCACGTCTGGGCATACCCTGCCAACTAAGGGCAAACAAAGTGATACCAAAGGGGATAATGGACGAAGCGTTTGAGCAAATCAAACACTCACCCCCAGTCATCTGACCTGGGTTTAATCCATCATAATTTTTTAGCTCACTCCACCACCCCAGTTCAGACATGGCCATATGCAAATCAGTCTGACCCTGTGCCTCATGGGAACAGTAAAGGCCGAACTGCCAAGCCATGTCTTCCCTGGACCAGAAACAAGAATCCTGTGACCGGTTTCAGGTTCATAACCCTCATCAGCCAGGCTATTTCGAATCCAGTGGCAAAGTGAGCAAGGGACCCACGTCTAGGCAAACCCTGCCAACTTAGGGCGAACAAAGCGATACCAAAGGGGATGATGGACGAAGCGTTTGAGCAAATCAAACACTCACCCCCAGTCAACTGACCTGGGTTTAATCCATCATCATTTTTTAGCTCACTCCACCACCCCAGTTCAGATATGGCCATTGCAAATCAGTCTGACCCTGTGACTCATGGGAACAGTCCAGCCCGAACTGCCAATCCATGTCTTCCCTGGAGCCGAAATAAGCATCCTGGGACCGGTTTCTGGTTCATAACCCTCATCAGCCAGGCTATCTTGAATCCAGTGGCAAAGTGAGAAAGGGACCCACGTCTGGGCATACCCTGCAAACTTAGGGCGAACAAAGCGATACAAAAGGGGATGATGGACGAAGCATTTGAGCAAATCAAACACTCACCCCCAGTCAACTGATCTGGGTTTAATCCATCATCATTCTTTAGCTCACTCCACCACTCCAGTTCAGACATGGACATATGCAAATCAGTCTGACCCTGTTCCTCATGTGAACAGTCCAGCCCGAACTGCCAAGCCATGTCTTCCCTGGACCGGAAACAAGCATCCTGGGACCGGTTTCGGGTTCACAACCCTCATCAGCCAGGCTATCTCGAATCCAGTGGCAAAGTGAGCAAGGGACCCACGTCTGGGCATACCCTGACAACTTGGGGAGAACAAAGCGATACCAAAGGGGATGATGGATGAAGCGTTTGAGCAAATCAAACACTCACCCCCAGTCAACTGATCTGGGTTTAATCCATCATCATTCCTTAGCTCACTCCACCACTCCAGTTCAGACATGGACATATGCAAATCAGTCTGACCCTGTTCCTCATGTGAACAGTCCAGCCCGAATTGCCAAGCCATGTCTTCCCTGGACCGGAAACAAGCATCCTGGGACCGGTTTTGGTTTCATAACCCTCATCAGCCTGGCTATATTGAATCCAATGGCAAAGTGAGCAAGGAACCTATGTCTGGGCATACCCTGCCAACTTAGGGCAAACAAAGCGATACCAAAGGGGATGATGGACGAAGCGTTTGAGCAAATCAAACACTCACCCCCAGTCAACTGATCCGGGTTTAATCCATCATCATACTTTAGCTCACTCCACCACCCCCATTCAGACATGGCCATATGCAAATCAGTCTGACGCTGTGCCTCATGGGAACAGTCCAGCCCGAACTGCAAAGCCATGTCTTCCCTGGACCGGAAACAAGCATCCTGGGACCGGTTTCCGGTTCATAACCATCATCAGCCAGGCTATCCAAATCCAGTCGCAAAGTGAGCAAGTGACCCACGTCTGGGCATACCCTGCCAACTCAGGGCGAACAAAGCGATACCAAAGGGGATGATGGACGAAGCTTTTGAGCAAATCAAACACTCACCCCCAGTCAACTGATCTGGGTTTAATCCATCATCATTCTTTAGCTCACTCCACCACCCCAGTTCAGACATGGACATATGCAAATCAGTCTGACCCTGTGCCTCATGGGAACAGTCCAGCCCGAACTGCCAAGACATGTCTTCCCTGGACCCGAAACAAGCATCCTGGGACCGGTTTCTGGTTCATAACCCTCATCAGCCAGGCTATCTTCAATCCAGTGGCAAAGTGAGCAAGGGACCCACGTCTGGGCATACCCTGCAAACTTAGGGCGAACAAGGCGATACAAAAGGGGATGATGGACGAAGCGTTTGAGCAAATCAAACACTCACCCCCAGTCAACTAATCTGGGTTTAATCCATCATCATTCTTTCGTTCAATCCACCACCCCAGTTCAGACATGGCCATATGCAAATCAGTCTGACCCTGTGCATCATGGGAAAAGTCCAGCCCGAACTGCCAAGCCATGTCTTCCCTGGACCAGAAACAAGCATCCTGGGACCGGTTTCAGGTTCATAACCCTCATCAGCCAGGCTATCTCGAATCCAGTGGCAAAGTGAGCAAGGGACCCACGTCAGTCATACCCTGCCAACTTAGGGCGAACATAGCGATACCAAAGGGGATGATGGATGAAGCGTTTGAGCAAATCAAACACTCACCCCCAGTCAACTGATCTGGGTTTAATCTATCATCATTCTTTAGCTCACTCCACCACTCCAGTTCAGACATGGACATATGCAAATCAGTCTGACCCTGTGCCTCATGGGAACAGTTTAGCCCGAACTGCCAAGCCATGTCTTCCCTGGACCGGAAAAAAGCATCCTGGGACCGGTTTCAGGTTCATAACCCTCATCAGCCAGGCTATCTCGAATCCAGTGGCAAAGTGAGCAAGGGACCAACGTCTGGGCATACCCTGCCAACTTGAGGAGAACAAAGCGATACCAAAGGGGATGATGGATGAAGCGTTTGAGCAAATCAAACACTCACCCCCAGTCAACTGATCTGGGTTTAATCCATCATCATTCTTTAGCTCACTCCACCACCCCAGTTCAGACATGGCCATATGCAAATCAGTCTGACCCTGTGCCTCATGGGAACAGTCCAGCCCGAACTGTCAAGCCATGTCTTCCCTGGACAGGAAACAAGCATCCTGGGACCAGTTTCGGGTTCATAACCCTCATCAGCCAGGCTATCTCGAATCCAGTTGCAAAGTGAGCAAGGGACCCACGTCTAGTCATACCCTGCCAACTTAGGGCGTACAAAGCGATACCAAAGGGGATGATGGACGAAGCGTTTGAGCAAATCAAACACTCACCCCCAGTCAACTGATCTGGGTTTAATCCATCATCATTCTTTAGCTCACTCCACCATCCCAGTTCGACATGGACATATGCAAATCAGTCTGACCTTGTGCCTCATGGGAACAGTCCAGCCCGAACTGCCAACCCATGTCTTCCCTGGACAGGAAACAAGCATCCTGGGACCAGTTTCGGGTTCATAACCCTCATCAGCCAGGCTATCTCGAATCCAGTTGCAAAGTGAGCAAGGGACCCACGTCTAGTCATACCCTGCCAACTTAGGGCAAACAAAGCGATACCAAAGGGGATGATGGACGAAGCGTTTGAGCAAATCAAACACTCACCCCCAGTCAACTGATCTGGGTTTAATCCATCATCATTCTTTAGCTCACTCCACCACCCCAGTTCAGACATATGCAAATTAGTCTGACCCTGTGCCTCATGGGAACAGTCTAGCCCGAACTGCCAAGCCATGTCTTCCCTGGACCGGAAACAAGCATCCTGGGACCGGTTTCAGGTTCATAACCCTCATCAGCCAAGCTATATTGAATCCAGTGGCAACGTGAGCAAGGGACCCACGTGTAGGCAAACCCTGCCAACTTAGGGCGAAAAAAGCAATACCAAAGGGGATGATGGACGAAGCGTTTGAGCAAATCAAACACTCACCCCCAGTCAACTAATCTGGTTTTAATCCATCATCATTCTTTAGGTCACTCCACCACCCCAGTTCAGACACGGCCATATGCAAATCAGTCTGACCCTGTGCCTCATGGGAACAGTCCAGACCGAACTGCCAAGCTATGTCTTCCCTGGACCGGAAACAAGCATCCTGGGACTGGTTTTGGGTTCATAACCCTCATCAGCCATGCTATCTCGAATCCAGTGGCAAAGTGAGCAAGAGACCCACGTCTACTCATACCCTGCCAACTTAGGGTGAACAAAGCGATACCAAAGGGGATGATGGACGAAGCGTTTGAGCAAATCAAAAACTCATCCCCCGTCAACTAATCTGGGTTTAATCCATCATCATTCTTTAGCTCACTCCACCACCCCAGTTCAGACATGGCCATATGCAAATCAGTCTGACCCTGTGCCTCATGGGAACAGACCAGCCCAAACTGCCAAGCCATGTCTTCCCTGGACAGGAAACAAGCATCCTGGGACCAGTTTCGGGTTCATAACCCTCATCAGCCAGGCTATCTCGAATCCAGTTGTAAAGTGAGCAAGGGACCCACGTCTAGTCATACCCTGCCAACTTAGGGCGAACAAAGCGATACCAAAGGGGATGATGGACGAAGCGTTTGAGCAAATCAAACACTCACCCCCAGTCAACTGATCTGGGTTTAATCCATCATCATTCTTTAGCTCACTCCACCATCCCAGTTCAGACATGGACATATGCAAATCAGTCTGACCCTGTGCCTCATGGGAACAGTCCAGCCCGAACTGCCAAGCCATGTCTTCCCTAGACCGGAAACAAGCATCCTGGGACCGGTTTCGGGTTCATAACCATCATCAGCCAGGCTATCTCGAATCCAGTGGCAAAGTGAGTGAGCAAGGGACCCACATCTGGGCATACCCTGCCAACTTAGGGCAAACAAAGCGATACCAAAGGGGATGATGGACGAAGCGCTTGAGCAAATCAAGCACTCACCCCAGTCAACTGATCCAGGTTTAATCCATCATCATTCTTTGGCTCACTCCACCACCCCCATTCAGACATGGCCATATGCAAATCAGTCTGACC
This sequence comes from Triturus cristatus, assembly GCF_964204655.1. Classification (NCBI taxonomy): domain Eukaryota; kingdom Metazoa; phylum Chordata; class Amphibia; order Caudata; family Salamandridae; genus Triturus; species Triturus cristatus. The sequence goes on from NW_028188078.1 coordinate 8,527, forward strand.
CTGTGCCTCATGGGAACAGTCCAGCCTGAACTGCCAAGCCATGTCTTCCCTGGACCAGAAACAAGCATCCTGGGACCGGTTTCGGGTTCATAACCATCATCAGCCAGGCTATCTCGAATCCAGTCGCAAAGTGAGCAAGGGACCCACGTCTGGGCATACCCTGCCAACTTAGGGCGAACAAAGCGATACCAAAGGGGATGATGGACGAAGCGTTTGAGCAAAAAAAAAAATAACCCTCAGTCAACTGAGCTGGGCTTAATCATCATCATTCTTTAGCTCACTCCACCACCCCAGTTCAGACATGGACATATGCAATTCAGTCTGACCCTGTGCCTCATTGGAACAGTCCAGCCCGAACTGCCAAGCCATGTCTTCCCTGGACCAGAAACAAGCATCCTGGGACCGGTTTCAGGTTCATAACCCTCATCAGCCAGGCTATCTTGAATCCAGTGGCAAAGTGAGCAAGGGACCCACGTCTGGGCATACCCTGCCAACTAAGTGCAAACAAAGTGATACCAAAGGGGATGATGGACGAAGCGTTTGAGCAAATCAAACACTCACCCCCAGTCATCTGACCTGGGTTTAATCCATCATAATTTTTTAGCTCACTCCACCACCCCAGTTCAGACATGGCCATATGCAAATCAGTCTGACCCTGTGCCTCATGGGAACAGTCCAGCCCGAACTGCCAAGCCATGTCTTCCCTGGACCAGAAACAAGAATCCTGGGACCGGTTTCAGGTTCATAACCCTCATCAGCCAGGCTATCTCGAATCCAGTGGCAAAGTGAGCAAGGGACCCACGTCTAGGCAAACCCTGCCAACTTAGGGCGAACAAAGCGATACCAAAGGGGATGATGGACAAAGCGTTTGAGCAAATCAAACACTCACCCCCAGTCAACTGACCTGGGTTTAATCCATCATCATTTTTTAGCTCACTCCACCACCCCAGTTCAGATATGGCCATATGCAAATCAGTCTGACCCTGTGACTCATGGGAACAGTCCAGCCCAAACTGCCAATCCATGTCTTCCCTGGACCCGAAACAAGCATCCTGGGACCGGTTTCTGGTTCATAACCCTCATCAGCAGGCTATCTTGAATCCAGTGGCAAAGTGAGAAAGGGACCCACGTCTGGGCATACCCTGCAAACTTAGGGCGAACAAAGCGATACAAAAGGGGATGATGGACGAAGCATTTGAGCAAATCAAACACTCACCCCCAGTCAACTGATCTGGGTTTAATCCATCATCATTCTTTAGCTCACTCCACCACTCCAGTTCAGACATGGACATATGCAAATCAGTCTGACCCTGTTCCTCATGTGAACAGTCCAGCCCGAACTGCCAAGCCATGTCTTCCCTGGACCGGAAACAAGCATCCTGGGACCGGTTTCGGGTTCACAACCCTCATCAGCCAGGCTATCTCGAATCCAGTGGCAAAGTGAGCAAGGGACCCACGTCTGGGCATACCCTGACAACTTGGGGAGAACAAAGCGATACCAAAGGGGATGATGGATGAAGCGTTTGAGCAAATCAAACACTCACCCCCAGTCAACTGATCTGGGTTTAATCCATCATCATTCCTTAGCTCACTCCACCACTCCAGTTCAGACATGGACATATGCAAATCAGTCTGACCCTGTTCCTCATGTCAACAGTTTAGCCCGAATTGCCAAGCCATGTCTTCCCTGGACCGGAAACAAGCATCATGGGACCGGTTTTGGTTTCATAACCCTCATCAGCCTGGCTATATTGAATCCAATGGCAAAGTGAGCAAGGAACCCATGTCTGGGCATACCCTGCCAACTTAGGGCAAACAAAGCGATACCAAAGGGGATGATGGACGAAGCGTTTGAGCAAATCAAACACTCACCCCCAGTCAACTGATCCGGGTTTAATCCATCATCATACTTTAGCTCACTTCACCACCCCCGTTCAGACATGGCCATATGCAAATCAGTCTGACGCTGTGCCTCATGGGAACAGTCCAGCCCGAACTGCAAAGCCATGTCTTCCCTGGACCGGAAACAAGCATCCTGGGACCGGTTTCCGGTTCATAACCATCATCAGCCAGGCCATCCGAATCCAGTCGCAAAGTGAGCAAGTGACCCACGTCTGGGCATACCCTGCCAACTTAGGGCGAACAAAGCGATACCAAAGGGGATGATGGACGAAGCTTTTGAGCAAATCAAACACTCACCCCCAGTCAACTGATCTGGGTTTAATCCATCATCATTCTTTAGCTCACTCCACCACCCCAGTTCAGACATGGACATATGCAAATCAGTCTGACCCTGTGCCTCATGGGAACAGTCCAGCCTGAACTGCCAAGACATGTCTTCCCTGGACCCGAAACAAGCATCCTGGGACCGGTTTCTGGTTCATAACCCTCATCAGCCAGGCTATCTTCAATCCAGTGGCAAAGTGAGCAAGGGACCCACGTCTGGGCATACCCTGCAAACTTACGGCGAACAAAGCGATACAAAAGGGGATGATGGACGAAGCGTTTGAGCAAATCAAACACTCACCCCCAGTCAACTAATCTGGGTTTAATCCATCATCATTCTTTCGTTCAATCCACCACCCCAGTTCAGACATGGCCATATGCAAATCAGTCTGACCCTGTGCCTCATGGGAACAGTCCAGCCCGAACTCCCAAGCCATGTCTTCCCTGGACCAGAAACAAGCATCCTGGGACCAGTTTCAGGTTCATAACCCTCATCAGCCAGGCTATCTCGAATCCAGTGGCAAAGTGAGCAAGGGACCCACGTCTAGTCATACCCTGCCAATTTAGGGCGAACAAAGCGATACGAAAGGGGATGATGGACGAAGCGTTTGAGCAAATCAAACACTCACCCCTAGTCAACTGATCTGGGTTTAATCTATCATCATTCTTTAGCTCACTCCACCACTCCAGTTCAGACATGGACATATGCAAATCAGTCTGACCCTGTGCCTCATGGGAACAGTTTAGCCCGAACTGCCAAGCCATGTCTTCCCTGGACCGGAAACAAGCATCCTGGGACCGGTTTCAGGTTCATAACCCTCATCAGCCAGGCTATCTCGAATCCAGTGGCAAAGTGAGCAAGGGACCCACGTCTGGGCATACCCTGCCAACTTGAGGAGAACAAAGCGATACCAAAGGGGATGATGGATGAAGCGTTTGAGCAAATCAAACACTCACCCCCAGTCAACTGATCTGGGTTTAATCCATCATCATTCTTTAGCTTACTCCACCACCCCAGTTCAGACATGGCCATATGCAAATCAGTCTGACCCTGTGCCTCAGGGAACAGTCTAGCCTGAACTGCCAAGCCATGTCTTCCCTGGACCGGAAACAAGCATCCTGGGACCGATTTCAGGTTCATAACCCTCATCAGCCAGGCTATCTTGAATCCAGTGGCAAAGTGAGCAAGGGACCCACGTCTAGGCAAACCCTGCCAACTTAGGGCGCACAAAGCAATACCAAAGGGGATGATGGACGAAGCGTTTGAGCAAATCAAACACTCACCCCCAGTCAACTAATCTGGGTTTAATCCATCATCATTCTTTAGGTCACTCCACCACCCCAGTTCAGGCATGGCCATATGCAAATCAGTCTGACCCTGTGCCTCATGGGAACAGTCCAGACCGAACTGCCTAGCCATGTCTTCCCTGGACCGGAAACAATCATCCTGGGACTGGTTTCGGGTTCATAACCCTCATCAGCCATGCTATCTCGAATCCAGTGGCAAAGTGAGCAAGGGACCCACGTCTACTCATACCCTGCCAACTTAGGACGAACAAAGCGATACCAAAGGGGATAATGGACGAAGCGTTTGAGCAAATCAAACACTCATCCCCCGTCAACTAATCTGGGTTTAATCCATCATCATTCTTTAGCTCACTCCACCACCCCAGTTCAGACATGGCCATATGCAAATCAGCCTGACCCTGTGCCTCATGGGAACAGTCCAGCACGAATTGCCAACCCATGTCTTCCCTGGACAGGAAACAAGCATCCTGGGACCAGTTTCGGGTTCATAACCCTCATCAGCCAGGCTATCTCGAATCCAGTTGCAAAGTGAGCAAGGGACCCACGTCTAGTCATACCCTGCCAACTTAGGGCAAACAAAGCGATACCAAAGGGGATGATGGATGAAGCGTTTGAGCAAATCAAACACTCACCCCCAGTCAACTGATCTGGGTTTAATCCATCATCATTCTTTAGCTCACTCCACCACCCCAGTTCAGACATATGCAAATTATTCTGACCCTGTGCCTCATGGGAACAGTCTAGCCCGAACTGCCAAGCCATGTCTTCCCTAGACCGGAAACAAGCATCCTGGGACCGGTTTCAGGTTCATAACCCTCATCAGCCAAGCGATCTTGAATCCAGTGGCAACGTGAGCAAGGGACCCACGTCTAGGCAAACCCTGCCAACTTAGGGCGAACAAAGCGATACCAAAGGGGATGATGGACGAAGCGTTTGAGCAAATCAAACACTCACCCCCAGTCAACTGATCTGGGTTTGATCCATCATCATTCTTTAGCTCACTCCACCATCCCAGTTCAGACATGGACATGTGCAAATCAGTCTGACCCTGTGCCTCATGGGAACAGTCCAGCCCGAACTGCCAAGCCATGTCTTCCCTGGACCAGAAACAAGCATCCTGGGACCGGTTTCGGGTTCATAACCATCTTCAGCCAGGCTATCTCGAATCCAGTGGCAAAGTGAGTGAGCAAGGGACCCACATCTGGGCATACCCTGCCAACTTAGGGCAAACAAAGCGATACCAAAGGGGATGATGGACGAAGCGCTTGAGCAAATCAAGCACTCACCCCAGTAAACTGATCCGGGTTTAATCCATCATCATTCTTTGGCTCACTCCACCACCCCCGTTCAGACATGGCCATATGCAAATCAGTCTGACCCTGTGCCTAATGGGAACAGTCCAGCCTGAACTGCCAAGCCATGTCTTCCCTGGACCAGAAACAAGCATCCTGGGACCGGTTTCGTGTTCATAACCATCATCAGCCAGGCTATCTCGAATCCAGTGGCAAAGTGAGTGAGCAAGGGACCCACATCTGGGCATACCCTGCCAACTTAAGGCAAACAAAGCGATACCAAAGGGGATGATGGACGAAGCGCTTGAGCAAATCAAGCACTCACCCCCAGTCAACTAATCTGGGTTTAATCCATCATCATTCTTTCGTTCAATCCACCACCCCAGTTCAGACATGGCCATATGCAAATCAGTCTGACCCTGTGCCTCATGGGAACAGTCCAGCCCGAACTCCCAAGCCATGTCTTCCCTGGACCAGAAACAAGCATCCTGGGACCAGTTTCAGGTTCATAACCCTCATCAGCCAGGCTATCTCGAATCCAGTGGCAAAGTGAGCAAGGGACCCACGTCTAGTCATACCCTGCCAATTTAGGGCGAACAAAGCGATACGAAAGGGGATGATGGACGAAGCGTTTGAGCAAATCAAACACTCACCCCTAGTCAACTGATCTGGGTTTAATCTATCATCATTCTTTAGCTCACTCCACCACTCCAGTTCAGACATGGACATATGCAAATCAGTCTGACCCTGTGCCTCATGGGAACAGTTTAGCCCGAACTGCCAAGCCATGTCTTCCCTGGACCGGAAACAAGCATCCTGGGACCGGTTTCAGGTTCATAACCCTCATCAGCCAGGCTATCTCGAATCCAGTGGCAAAGTGAGCAAGGGACCCACGTCTGGGCATACCCTGCCAACTTGAGGAGAACAAAGCGATACCAAAGGGGATGATGGATGAAGCGTTTGAGCAAATCAAACACTCACCCCCAGTCAACTGATCTGGGTTTAATCCATCATCATTCTTTAGCTTACTCCACCACCCCAGTTCAGACATGGCCATATGCAAATCAGTCTGACCCTGTGCCTCAGGGAACAGTCTAGCCTGAACTGCCAAGCCATGTCTTCCCTGGACCGGAAACAAGCATCCTGGGACCGATTTCAGGTTCATAACCCTCATCAGCCAGGCTATCTTGAATCCAGTGGCAAAGTGAGCAAGGGACCCACGTCTAGGCAAACCCTGCCAACTTAGGGCGCACAAAGCAATACCAAAGGGGATGATGGACGAAGCGTTTGAGCAAATCAAACACTCACCCCCAGTCAACTAATCTGGGTTTAATCCATCATCATTCTTTAGGTCACTCCACCACCCCAGTTCAGGCATGGCCATATGCAAATCAGTCTGACCCTGTGCCTCATGGGAACAGTCCAGACCGAACTGCCTAGCCATGTCTTCCCTGGACCGGAAACAATCATCCTGGGACTGGTTTCGGGTTCATAACCCTCATCAGCCATGCTATCTCGAATCCAGTGGCAAAGTGAGCAAGGGACCCACGTCTACTCATACCCTGCCAACTTAGGACGAACAAAGCGATACCAAAGGGGATAATGGACGAAGCGTTTGAGCAAATCAAACACTCATCCCCCGTCAACTAATCTGGGTTTAATCCATCATCATTCTTTAGCTCACTCCACCACCCCAGTTCAGACATGGCCATATGCAAATCAGCCTGACCCTGTGCCTCATGGGAACAGTCCAGCACGAATTGCCAACCCATGTCTTCCCTGGACAGGAAACAAGCATCCTGGGACCAGTTTCGGGTTCATAACCCTCATCAGCCAGGCTATCTCGAATCCAGTTGCAAAGTGAGCAAGGGACCCACGTCTAGTCATACCCTGCCAACTTAGGGCAAACAAAGCGATACCAAAGGGGATGATGGATGAAGCGTTTGAGCAAATCAAACACTCACCCCCAGTCAACTGATCTGGGTTTAATCCATCATCATTCTTTAGCTCACTCCACCACCCCAGTTCAGACATATGCAAATTATTCTGACCCTGTGCCTCATGGGAACAGTCTAGCCCGAACTGCCAAGCCATGTCTTCCCTAGACCGGAAACAAGCATCCTGGGACCGGTTTCAGGTTCATAACCCTCATCAGCCAAGCGATCTTGAATCCAGTGGCAACGTGAGCAAGGGACCCACGTCTAGGCAAACCCTGCCAACTTAGGGCGAACAAAGCGATACCAAAGGGGATGATGGACGAAGCGTTTGAGCAAATCAAACACTCACCCCCAGTCAACTGATCTGGGTTTGATCCATCATCATTCTTTAGCTCACTCCACCATCCCAGTTCAGACATGGACATGTGCAAATCAGTCTGACCCTGTGCCTCATGGGAACAGTCCAGCCCGAACTGCCAAGCCATGTCTTCCCTGGACCAGAAACAAGCATCCTGGGACCGGTTTCGGGTTCATAACCATCTTCAGCCAGGCTATCTCGAATCCAGTGGCAAAGTGAGTGAGCAAGGGACCCACATCTGGGCATACCCTGCCAACTTAGGGCAAACAAAGCGATACCAAAGGGGATGATGGACGAAGCGCTTGAGCAAATCAAGCACTCACCCCAGTGAACTGATCCGGGTTTAATCCATCATCATTCTTTGGCTCACTCCACCACCCCCGTTCAGACATGGCCATATGCAAATCAGTCTGACCCTGTGCCTAATGGGAACAGTCCAGCCTGAACTGCCAAGCCATGTCTTCCCTGGACCAGAAACAAGCATCCTGGGACCGGTTTCGTGTTCATAACCATCATCAGCCAGGCTATCTCGAATCCAGTGGCAAAGTGAGTGAGCAAGGGACCCACATCTGGGCATACCCTGCCAACTTAAGGCAAACAAAGCGATACCAAAGGGGATGATGGACGAAGCGCTTGAGCAAATCAAGCACTCACCCCAGTCAACTGATCCGGGTTTAATCCATCATCATTCTTTGGCTCACTCCACCACCCCCGTTCAGACATGGCCATATGCAAATCAGTCTGACCCTGTGCCTCATGGGAACAGTCCAGCCCGAACTGCCAAGCCATGTCTTCCCTGGACTGGAAACAAGCATCCTGGGACCAGTTTCGGGTTCATAACCCTCATCAGCCAGGCTATCTCGAATCCAGTTGGAAAGTGAGCAAGGGACCCACGTCTAGTCATACCCTGCCAACTTAGGGCGAACAAAGCGATACCAAAGGGGATGATGGACGAAGCGTTTGAGCAAATCAAACACTCACCCCCAGTCAACTGATCTGGGTTTAATCCATCATCATTCTTTAGCTCACTCCACCATCCCAGTTCAGACATGGACATATGCAAATCAGTCTGACCCTGTGCCTCATGGGAACAGTCCAGCCCGAACTGCCAAGCCATGTCTTCCCTGGACCGGAAACAAGCATCCTGGGACCGGTTTCGGGTTCATAACCATCTTCAGCCAGGCTATCTCGAATCCAGTGGCAAAGTGAGTGAGCAAGGGACCCACATCTGGGCATACCCTGCCAACTTAGGGCAAACAAAGCGATACCAAAGGGGATGATGGACGAAGCGTTTGAGCAAATCAAACACTCACCCCCAGTCAACTGATCTGGGTTTAATCTATCATCATTCTTTAGCTCACTCCACCATTCCAGTTCAGACATGGACATATGCAAATCAGTCTGACCCTGTGCCTCATAGGAACAGTTTAGCCCGAACTGCCAAGCCATGTCTTCCCTGGACCGGAAACAAGCATCCTAGGACCGGTTTCAGGTTCATAACCCTCATCAGCCAGGCTATCTCGAATCCAGTGGCAAAGTGAGCAAGGGACCAACGTCTGGGCATACCCTGCCAACTTGAGGAGAACAAAGCGATACCAAAGGGGATGATGGATGAAGCGTTTGAGCAAATCAAACACTCACCCCCAGTCAACTGATCTGGGTTTAATCCATCATCATTCTTTAGCTCACTCCACCACCCCAGTTCAGACATGGCCATATGCAAATCAGTCTGACCCTGTGCCTCATGGGAACAGTCTAGCCTGAACTGCCAAGCCATGTCTTCCCTGGACCGGAAACAAGCATCCTGGGACCGATTTCAGGTTCATAACCCTCATCAGCCAGGCTATCTCGAATCCAGTGGCAAAGTGAGCAAGGGACCCACGTCTAGTCATACCCTGCCAACTTAGGGCAAACAAAGCGATACCAAAGGGGATAATGGACGAAGCGTTTGAGCAAATCAAACACTCATCCCCCGTCAACTAATCTGGGTTTAATCCATCATCATTCTTTAGCTCACTCCACCACCCCAGTTCAGACATGGCCATATGCAAATCAGCCTGACCCTGTGCCTCATGGGAACAGTCCAGCCCGAACTGCCAACCCATGTCTTCCCTGGACAGGAAACAAGCATCCTGGGACCAGTTTCGGGTTCATAACCCTCATCAGCCAGGCTATCTCGAATCCAGTTGCAAAGTGAGCAAGGGACCCACGTCTAGTCATACCCTGCCAACTTAGGGCAAACAAAGCGATACCAAAGGGGATGATGGACGAAGCGTTTGAGCAAATCAAACACTCACCCCCAGTCAACTGATCTGGGTTTAATCCATCATCATTCTTTAGCTCACTCCACCACCCCAGTTCAGACATATGCAAATTAGTCTGACCCTGTGCCTCATGGGAACAGTCTAGCCCGAACTGCCAAGCCATGTCTTCCCTGGACCGGAAACAAGCATCCTGGGACCGGTTTCAGGTTCATAACCCTCATCAGCCAGGCTATCTTGAATCCAGTGGCAACGTGAGCAAGGGACCCACGTCTAGGCAAACCCTGCCAACTTAGGGCGAAAAAAGCGATACCAAAGGGGATGATGGACGAAGCGTTTGAGCAAATCAAACACTCACCCCCAGTCAACTAATCTGGGTTTAATCCATCATCATTCTTTAGGTCACTCCACCACCCCAGTTCAGACAGGGCCATATGCAAATCAGTCTGACCCTGTGCCTCATGGGAACAGTCCAGACCGAACTGCCAAGCTATGTCTTCCCTGGACCGGAAACAAGCATCCTGGGACTGGTTTCGGGTTCATAACCCTCATCAGCCATGCTATCTCGAATCCAGTGGCAAAGTGAGCAAGAGACCCACGTCTACTCATACCCTGCCAACTTAGGGTGAACAAAGCGATACCAAAGGGGATGATGGATGAAGCGTTTGAGCAAATCAAACACTCATCCCCCGTCAACTAATCTGGGTTTAATCCATCATCATTCTTTAGCTCACTCCACCACCCCAGTTCAGACATGGCCATATGCAAATCAGTCTGACCCTGTGCCTCATGGGAACAGTCCAGCCCGAACTGCCAAGCCATGTCTTCCCTGGACAGGAAACAAGCATCCTGGGACCAGTTTCGGGTTCATAACCCTCATCAGCCAGGCTATCTCGAATCCAGTTGCAAAGTGAGCAAGGGACCCACGTCTAGTCATACCCTGCCAACTTAGGGCGTACAAAGCGATACCAAAGGGGATGATGGACGAAGCGTTTGAGCAAATCAAACACTCACCCCCAGTCAACTGATCTGGGTTTAATCCATCATCATTCTTTAGCTCACTCCACCATCCCAGTTCGACATGGACATATGCAAATCAGTCTGACCCTGTGCCTCATGGGAACAGTCCAGCCCGAACTGCCAACCCATGTCTTCCCTGGACAGGAAACAAGCATCCTGGGACCAGTTTCGGGTTCATAACCCTCATCAGCCAGGCTATCTTGAATCCAGTTGCAAAGTGAGCAAGGGACCCACGTCTAGTCATACCCTGCCAACTTAGGGCAAACAAAGCGATACCAAAGGGGATGATGGATGAAGCGTTTGAGCAAATCAAACACTCACCCCCAGTCAACTGATCTGGGTTTAATCCATCATCATTCTTTAGCTCACTCCACCACCCCAGTTCAGACATATGCAAATTAGTCTGACCCTGTGCCTCATGGGAACAGTCTAGCCCGAACTGCAAAGCCATGTCTTCCCTGGACCGGAAACAAGCATCCTGGGACCGGTTTCAGGTTCATAACCCTCATCAGCCAGACTATCTTGAATCCAGTGGCAAAGTGAGCAAGGGACCCACGTCTAGGCAAACCCTGCCAACTTAGGGCGAAAAAAGCAATACCAAAGGGGATGATGGACGAAGCGTTTGAGCAAATCAAACACTCACACCCAGTCAACTAATCTGGGTTTAATCCATCATCATTCTTTAGGTCACTCCACCACCCCAGTTCAGACAGGGCCATATGCAAATCAGTCTGACCCTGTGCCTCATGGGAACAGTCCAGACCGAACTGCCAAGCTATGTCTTCCCTGGACCGGAAACAAGCATCCTGGTACTGGTTTCGGGTTCATAACCCTCATCAGCCATGCTATCTCGAATCCAGTGGCAAAGTGAGCAAGAGACCCACGTCTACTCATACCCTGCCAACTTAGGGTGAACAAAGCGATACCAAAGGGGATGATGGACGAAGCGTTTGAGCAAATCAAACACTCATCCCCCGTCAACTAATCTGGGTTTAATCCATCATCATTCTTTAGCTCACTCCACCACCCCAGTTCAGACATGGCCATATGCAAATCAGTCTGACCCTGTGCCTCATGGGAACAGTCCAGCCCGAACTGCCAAGCCATGTCTTCCCTGGACAGGAAACAAGCATCCTGGGACCAGTTTCGGGTTCATAACCCTCATCAGCCAGGCTATCTCGAATCCAGTTGCAAAGTGAGCAAGGGACCCACGTCTAGTCATACCCTGCCAACTTAGGGCGTACAAAGCGATACCAAAGGGGATGATGGACGAAGCGTTTGAGCAAATCAAACACTCACCCCCAGTCAACTGATCTGGGTTTAATCCATCATCATTCTTTAGCTCACTCCACCACCCCAGTTCAGGCATGGCCATATGCAAATCAGTCTGACCCTGTGCCTCATGGGAACAGTCCAGACCGAACTGCCAAGCCATGTCTTCCCTGGACCGGAAACAATCATCCTGGGACCGGTTTCGGGTTCATAACCCTCATCAGCCATGCTATCTCGAATCCAGTGGCAAAGTGAGCAAGGGACCCACGTCTACTCATACCCTGCCAACTTAGGGCGAACAAAGCGATACCAAAGGGGATAATGGACGAAGCGTTTGAGCAAATCAAACACTCATCCCCCGTCAACTAATCTGGGTTTAATCCATCATCATTCTTTAGCTCACTCCACCACCCCAGTTCAGACATGGCCATATGCAAATCAGCCTGACCCTGTGCCTCATGGGAACAGTCCAGCCCGAACTGCCAACCCATGTCTTCCCTGGACAGGAAACAAGCATCCTGGGACCAGTTTCGGGTTCATAACCCTCATCAGCCAGGCTATCTCGAATCCAGTTGCAAAGTGAGCAAGGGACCCACGTCTAGTCATACCCTGCCAACTTAGGGCAAACAAAGCGATACCAAAGGGGATGATGGACGAAGCGTTTGAGCAAATCAAACACTCACCCCCAGTCAACTGATCTGGGTTTAATCCATCATCATTCTTTAGCTCACTCCACCACCCCAGTTCAGACATATGCAAATTAGTCTGACCCTGTGCCTCATGGGAACAGTCTAGCCCGAACTGCCAAGCCATGTCTTCCCTGGACCGGAAACAAGCATCCTGGGACCGGTTTCAGGTTCATAACCCTCATCAGCCAGGCTATCTTGAATCCAGTGGCAACGTGAGCAAGGGACCCACGTCTAGGCAAACCCTGCCAACTTAGGGCGAAAAAAGCGATACCAAAGGGGATGATGGACGAAGCGTTTGAGCAAATCAAACACTCACCCCCAGTCAACTAATCTGGGTTTAATCCATCATCATTCTTTAGGTCACTCCACCACCCCAGTTCAGACAGGGCCATATGCAAATCAGTCTGACCCTGTGCCTCATGGGAACAGTCCAGACCGAACTGCCAAGCTATGTCTTCCCTGGACCGGAAACAAGCATCCTGGGACTGGTTTCGGGTTCATAACCCTCATCAGCCATGCTATCTCGAATCCAGTGGCAAAGTGAGCAAGAGACCCACGTCTACTCATACCCTGCCAACTTAGGGTGAACAAAGCGATACCAAAGGGGATGATGGATGAAGCGTTTGAGCAAATCAAACACTCATCCCCCGTCAACTAATCTGGGTTTAATCCATCATCATTCTTTAGCTCACTCCACCACCCCAGTTCAGACATGGCCATATGCAAATCAGTCTGACCCTGTGCCTCATGGGAACAGTTCAGCCCGAACTGCCAAGCCATGTCTTCCCTGGACAGGAAACAAGCATCCTGGGACCAGTTTCGGGTTCATAACCCTCATCAGCCAGGCTATCTCGAATCCAGTTGCAAAGTGAGCAAGGGACCCACGTCTAGTCATACCCTGCCAACTTAGGGCGTACAAAGCGATACCAAAGGGGATGATGGACGAAGCGTTTGAGCAAATCAAACACTCACCCCCAGTCAACTGATCTGGGTTTAATCCATCATCATTCTTTAGCTCACTCCACCATCCCAGTTCGACATGGACATATGCAAATCAGTCTGACCCTGTGCCTCATGGGAACAGTCCAGCCCGAACTGCCAACCCATGTCTTCCCTGGACAGGAAACAAGCATCCTGGGACCAGTTTCGGGTTCATAACCCTCATCAGCCAGGCTATCTTGAATCCAGTTGCAAAGTGAGCAAGGGACCCACGTCTAGTCATACCCTGCCAACTTAGGGCAAACAAAGCGATACCAAAGGGGATGATGGACGAAGCGTTTGAGCAAATCAAACACTCACCCCCAGTCAACTGATCTGGGTTTAATCCATCATCATTCTTTAGCTCACTCCACCACCCCAGTTCAGACATATGCAAATTAGTCTGACCCTGTGCCTCATGGGAACAGTCTAGCCCGAACTGCAAAGCCATGTCTTCCCTGGACCGGAAACAAGCATCCTGGGACCGGTTTCAGGTTCATAACCCTCATCAGCCAGACTATCTTGAATCCAGTGGCAAAGTGAGCAAGGGACCCACGTCTAGGCAAACCCTGCCAACTTAGGGCGAAAAAAGCAATACCAAAGGGGATGATGGACGAAGCGTTTGAGCAAATCAAACACTCACACCCAGTCAACTAATCTGGGTTTAATCCATCATCATTCTTTAGGTCACTCCACCACCCCAGTTCAGACAGGGCCATATGCAAATCAGTCTGACCCTGTGCCTCATGGGAACAGTCCAGACCGAACTGCCAAGCTATGTCTTCCCTGGACCGGAAACAAGCATCCTGGTACTGGTTTCGGGTTCATAACCCTCATCAGCCATGCTATCTCGAATCCAGTGGCAAAGTGAGCAAGAGACCCACGTCTACTCATACCCTGCCAACTTAGGGTGAACAAAGCGATACCAAAGGGGATGATGGACGAAGCGTTTGAGCAAATCAAACACTCATCCCCCGTCAACTAATCTGGGTTTAATCCATCATCATTCTTTAGCTCACTCCACCACCCCAGTTCAGACATGGCCATATGCAAATCAGTCTGACCCTGTGCCTCATGGGAACAGTCCAGCCCGAACTGCCAAGCCATGTCTTCCCTGGACAGGAAACAAGCATCCTGGGACCAGTTTCGGGTTCATAACCCTCATCAGCCAGGCTATCTCGAATCCAGTTGCAAAGTGAGCAAGGGACCCACGTCTAGTCATACCCTGCCAACTTAGGGCGTACAAAGCGATACCAAAGGGGATGATGGACGAAGCGTTTGAGCAAATCAAACACTCACCCCCAGTCAACTGATCTGGGTTTAATCCATCATCATTCTTTAGCTCATTCCACCATCCCAGTTCGACATGGACATATGCAAATCAGTCTGACCCTGTGCCTCATGGGAACAGTCCAGCCCGAACTGCCAACCCATGTCTTCCCTGGACAGGAAACAAGCATCCTGGGACCAGTTTCGGGTTCATAACCCTCATCAGCCAGGCTATCTTGAATCCAGTTGCAAAGTGAGCAAGGGACCCACGTCTAGTCATACCCTGCCAACTTAGGGCAAACAAAGCGATACCAAAGGGGATGATGGACGAAGCGTTTGAGCAAATCAAACACTCACCCCCAGTCAACTGATCTGAGTTTAATCCATCGTCATTCTTTAGCTCACTCCACCACCCCAGTTCAGACATATGCAAATTAGTCTGACCCTGTGCCTCATGGGAACAGTCTAGCCCGAACTGCCAAGCCATGTCTTCCCTGGACCGGAAACAAGCATCCTGGGACCGGTTTCAGGTTCATAACCCTCATCAGCCAGGCTATCTTGAATCCAGTGGCAACGTGAGCAAGGGACCCACGTCTAGGCAAACCCTGCCAACTTAGGGCGAAAAAAGCAATACCAAAGGGGATGATGGACGAAGCGTTTGAGCAAATCAAACACTCACACCCAGTCAACTAATCTGGGTTTAATCCATCATCATTCTTTAGGTCACTCCACCACCCCAGTTCAGACAGGGCCATATGCAAATCAGTCTGACCCTGTGCCTCATGGGAACAGTCCAGACCGAACTGCCAAGCTATGTCTTCCCTGGACCGGAAACAAGCATCCTGGTACTGGTTTCGGGTTCATAACCCTCATCAGCCATGCTATCTCGAATCCAGTGGCAAAGTGAGCAAGAGACCCACGTCTACTCATACCCTGCCAACTTAGGGTGAACAAAGCGATACCAAAGGGGATGATGGACGAAGCGTTTGAGCAAATCAAACACTCATCCCCCGTCAACTAATCTGGGTTTAATCCATCATCATTCTTTAGCTCACTCCACCACCCCAGTTCAGACATGGCCATATGCAAATCAGTCTGACCCTGTGCCTCATGGGAACAGTCCAGCCCGAACTGCCAAGCCATGTCTTCCCTGGACCAGAAACAAGAATCCTGGGACCGGTTTCAGGTTCATAACCCTCATCAGCCAGGCTATCTCGAATCCAGTGGCAAAGTGAGCAAGGGACCCACGTCTAGGCAAACCCTGCCAACTTAGGGCGAACAAACAAATACCAAAGGGGATGATGGACGAAGCGTTTGAGCAAATCAAACACTCACCCCCAGTCAACTGATCTGGGTTTAATCATCATCATTCTTTAGCTCACTCCACCACCCCACTTCAGACATGGACATATGCAAATCAGTCTGACCCTGTGCCTCATTGGAACAGTCCAGCCCGAACTGCCAAGCCCAGTCTTCCCTGGACCAGAAACAAGCATCCTGGGACCGGTTTCGGGTTCATAACCATCATCAGCCAGGCTATCTCGAATCCAGTGGCAAAGTGAGTGAGCAAGGGACCCACATCTGGGCATACCCTGCCAACTTAGGGCAAACAAAGCGATACCAAAGGGGATGATGGACGAAGCGCTTGAGCAAATCAAGGACTCACCCCCAGTCAACTGATCCGGGTTTAATCCATCATCATTCTTTGGCTCACTCCACCATCCCCGTTCAGACATGGCCATATGCAAATCAGTCTGACCCTGTGCCTCATTGGAACAGTCCAGCCCGAACTGCCAAGCCATGTCTTCCCTGGACCAGAAACAAGCACCCTGGGACCGGTTTCAGGTTCATAACCCTCATCAGCCAGGCTATCTTGAATCCAGTGGCAAAGTGAGCAAGGGACCCACGTCTGGGCATACCCTGCCAACTAAGGGCAAACAAAGTGATACCAAGGGGGATGATGGACGAAGCGTTTGAGCAAATCAAACACTCAACCCCAGTCATCTGACCTGGGTTTAATCCATCATAATTTTTTAGCTCACTCCACCACCCCAGTTCAGACATGGCCATATGCAAATCAGTCTGACCCTGTGCCTCATGGGAACAGTCCAGCCCGAACTGCCAAGCCATGTCTTCCCTGGACCAGAAACAAGAATCCTGGGACCGGTTTCAGGTTCATAACCCTCATCAGCCAGGCTATCTCGAATCCAGTGGCAAAGTGAGCAAGGGACCCACGTCTAGGCAAACCCTGCCAACTTAGGGCGAACAAAGCGATACCAAAGGGGATGATGGACAAAGCGTTTGAGCAAATCAAACACTCACCCCCAGTCAACTGACCTGGGTTTAATCCATCATCATTTTTTAGCTCACTCCACACCCCAGTTCAGATATGGCCATATGCAAATCAGTCTGACCCTGTGACTCATGGGAACAGTCCAGCCCGAACTGCCAATCCATGTCTTCCCTGGACCCGAAACAAGCATCCTGGGACCGGTTTCTGGTTCATAACCCTCATCAGCCAGGCTATCTTGAATCCAGTGACAAAGTGAGAAAGGGACCCACGTCTGGGCATACCCTGCAAACTTAGGGCGAACAAAGCGATACAAAAGGGGATGATGGACGAAGCATTTGAGCAAATCAAACACTCACCCCCAGTCAACTGATCTGGGTTTAATCCATCATCATTCTTTAGCTCACTCCACCACTCCAGTTCAGACATGGATATATGCAAATCAGTCTGACCCTGTTCCTCATGTGAACAGTCCAGCCCGAACTGCCAAGCCATGTCTTCCCTGGACCGGAAACAAGCATCCTGGGACCGGTTTCGGGTTCACAACCCTCATCAGCCAGGCTATCTCGAATCCAGTGGCAAAGTGAGCAAGGGACCCACGTCTGGGCATACCCTGACAACTTGGGGAGAACAAAGCGATACCAAAGGGGATGATGGATGAAGCGTTTGAGCAAATCAAACACTCACCCCCAGTCAACTGATCTGGGTTTAATCCATCATCATTCCTTAGCTCACTCCACCACTCCAGTTCAGACATGGACATATGCAAATCAGTCTGACCCTGTTCCTCATGTGAACAGTTTAGCCCGAATTGCCAAGCCATGTCTTCCCTGGACCGGAAACAAGCATCCTGGGACCGGTTTTGGTTTCATAACCCTCATCAGCCTGGCTATATTGAATCCAATGGCAAAGTGAGCAAGGAACCCATGTCTGGGCATACCCTGCTAACTTAGGGCAAACAAAGCGATACCAAAGGGGATGATGGACGAAGCGTTTGAGCAAATCAAACACTCACCCCCAGTCAACTGATCCGGGTTTAATCCATCATCATTCTTTAGCTCACTCCACCACCCCAGTTCAGACATGGACATATGCAAATCAGTCTGACCCTGTGCCTCATGAGAACAGTCCAGCCCGAACTGCCAAGACATGTCTTCCCTGGACCCGAAACAAGCATCCTGGGACCGGTTTCTGGTTCATAACCCTCATCAGCCAGGCTATCTTCAATCCAGTGGCAAAGTGAGCAAGGGACCCACGTCTGGGCATCCCCTGCAAACTTAGGGCGAACAAAGCGATACAAAAGGGGATGATGGACGAAGCGTTTGAGCAAATCAAACACTCACCCCCAGTCAACTAATCTGGGTTTAATCCATCATCATTCTTTCGTTCAATCCACCACCCCAGTTCAGACATGGCCATATGCAAATCAGTCTGACCCTGTGCCTCATGGGAACAGTCCAGCCCGAACTCCCAAGCCATGTCTTCCCTGGACCAGAAACAAGCATCCTGGGACCGGTTTCAGGTTCATAACCCTCATCAGCCAGGCTATCTCGAATCCAGTGGCAAAGTGAGCAAGGGACCCACGTCTAGTCATACCCTGCCAACTTAGGGCGAACAAAGCGATACGAAAGGGGATGATGGACGAAGCGTTTGAGCAAATCAAACACTCACCCCTAGTCAACTGATCTGGGTTTAATCTATCATCATTCTTTAGCTCACTCCACCACTCCAGTTCAGACATGGACATATGCAAATCAGTCTGACCCTGTGCCTCATGGGAACAGTTTAGTCCGAACTGCCAAGCCATGTCTTCCCTGGACCGGAAACAAGCATCCTGGGACCGGTTTCAGGTTCATAACCCTCATCAGCCAGGCTATCTCGAATCCAGTGGCAAAGTGAGCAAGGGACCCACGTCTAGGCAAACCCTGCCAACTTAGGGCGCACAAAGCAATACCAAAGGGGATGATGGACGAAGCGTTTGAGCAAATCAAACACTCACCCCCAGTCAACTAATCTGGGTTTAATCCATCATCATTCTTTAGGTCACTCCACCACCCCAGTTCAGGCATGGCCATATGCAAATCAGTCTGTCCCTGTGCCTCATGGGAACAGTCCAGACCAAACTGCCAAGCCATGTCTTCCCTGGACCGGAAACAATCATCCTGGGACCGGTTTCGGGTTCAAAACCCTCATCAGCCATGCTATCTCGAATCCAGTGGCAAAGTGAGCAAGGGACCCACGTCTACTCATACCCTGCCAACTTAGGACGAACAAAGCGATACCAAAGGGGATAATGGACGAAGCGTTTGAGCAAATCAAACACTCATCCCCCGTAAACTAATCTGGGTTTAATCCATCATCATTCTTTAGCTCACTCCACCACCCCAGTTCAGACATGGCCATATGCAAATCAGCCTGACCCTGTGCCTCATGGGAACAGTCCAGCCCGAATTGCCAACCCATGTCTTCCCTGGACAGGAAACAAGCCTCCTGGGACCAGTTTCGGGTTCATAACCCTCATCAGCCAGGCTATCTCGAATCCAGTTGCAAAGTGAGCAAGGGACCCACGTCTAGTCATACCCTGCCAACTTAGGGCAAACAAAGCGATACCAAAGGGGATGATGGTCGAAGCGTTTGAGCAAATCAAACACTCACCCCCAGTCAACTGATCTGGGTTTAATCCATCATCATTCTTTAGCTCACTCCACCACCCCAGTTCAGACATATGCAAATTAGTCTGACCCTGTGCCTCATGGGAACAGTCTAGCCCGAACTGCCAAGCCATGTCTTCCCTGGACCGGAAACAAGCATCCTGGGACCGGTTTCAGGTTCATAACCCTCATCAGCCAGGCGATCTTGAATCCAGTGGCAACGTGAGCAAGGGACCCACGTCTAGGCAAACCCTGCCAACTTAGGGTGAACAAAGCGATACCAAAGGGGATGATGGACGAAGCAAGTTGAGCAAATCAAACACTCATCCCCCGTCAACTAATCTGGGTTTAATCCATCATCATTCTTTAGCTCACTCCACCACCCCAGTTCAGACATGGCCATATGCAAATCAGTCTGACCCTGTGCCTCATGGGAACAGTCCAGCCCGAACTGCCAAGCCATGTCTTCCCTGGACAGGAAACAAGCATCCTGGGACCAGTTTCGGGTTCATAACCCTCATCAGCCAGGCTATCTCGAATCCAGTTGTAAAGTGAGAAAGGGACCCACGTCTAGTCATACCCTGCCAACTTAGGGCGAACAAAGCGATACCAAAGGGGATGATGGACGAAGCGTTTGAGCAAATCAAACACTCACCCCCAGTCAACTGATCTGGGATTAATCCATCATCATTCTTTAGCTCACTCCACCATCCCAGTTCAGACATGGACATATGCAAATCAGTCTGACCCTGTGCCTCATGGGAACAGTCCAGCCCGAACTGCCAAGCCATGTCTTCCCTGGACCGGAAACAAGCATCCTGGGACCGGTTTCGGGTTCATAACCATCTTCAGCCAGGCTATCTCGAATCCAGTGGTAAAGTGAGTGAGCAAGGGACCCACATCTGGGCATACCCTGCCAACTTAGAGCAAACAAAGCGATACCAAAGGGGATGATGGACGAAGCGCTTGAGCAAATCAAGCACTCACCCCAGTCAACTGATCCGGGTTTAATCCATCATCATTCTTTGGCTCACTCCACCACCCCCGTTCAGACATGGCCATATGCAAATCAGTCTGACCCTGTGCCTCATGGGAACAGTCCAGCCTGAACTGCCAAGCCATGTCTTCCCTGGACCAGAAACAAGCATCCTGGGACCGGTTTCAGGTTCATAACCATCATCAGCCAGGCTATCTCGAATCCAGTCGCAAAGTGAGCAAGGGACCCACGTCTGGGCATACCCTGCCAACTTAGGGCGAACAAAGCGATACCAAAGGGGATGATGGACGAAGCGTTTGAGCAAATCAAACACTCACCCCCAGTCAACTGAGCTGGGTTTAATCATCATCATTCTTTAGCTCACTCCACCACCCCAGTTCAGACATGGACATTTGCAAATCAGTCTGACCCTGTGCCTCATTGGAACAGTCCAGCCCGAACTGCCAAGCCATGTCTTCCCTGGACCAGAAACAAGCATCCTGGGACTGGTTTCAGGTTCATAACCCTCATCAGCCAGGCTATCTTGAATCCAGTGGCAAAGTGAGCAAGGGACCCACGTCTGGGCATACCCTGCCAACTAAGGGCAAACAAAGTGATACCAAAGGGGATGATGGACGAAGCGTTTGAGCAAATCAAACACTCACCCCCAGTCATCTGACCTGGGTTTAATCCATCATAATTTTTTAGCTCACTCTACCACCCCAGTTCAGACATGGCCATATGCAAATCAGTCGGACCCTGTGCCTCATGGGAACAGTCCAGGCCGAACTGCCAAGCCATGTCTTCCCTGGACCAGAAACAAGAATCCTGTGACCGGTTTCAGGTTCATAACCCTCATCAGCCAGGCTATCTCGAATCCAGTGGCAAAGTGAGCAAGGGACCCACGTCTAGGCAAACCCTGCCAACTTAGGGCGAACAAAGCGATACCAAAGGGGATGATGGACGAAGCGTTTGAGCAAATCAAACACTCACCCCCAGTCAACTGACCTGGGTTTAATCCATCATCATTTTTTTGCTCACTCCACCACCCCAGTTCAGATATGGCCATATGCAAATCAGTCTGACCCTGTGACTCATGGGAACAGTCCAGCCCGAACTGCCAATCCATGTCTTCCCTGGAGCCGAAATAAGCATCCTGGGACCGGTTTCTGGTTCATAACCCTCATCAGCCAGGCTATCTTGAATCCAGTGGCAAAGTGAGAAAGGGACCCACGTCTGGGCATACCCTGCAAACTTAGGGCGAACAAAGCGATACAAAAGGGGATGATGGACGAAGCATTTGAGCAAATCAAACACTCACCCCCAGTCAACTGATCTGGGTTTAATCCATCATCATTCTTTAGCTCACTCCACCACTCCAGTTCAGACATGGACGTATGCAAATCAGTCTGACCCTGTGCCTCATGGGAACAGTCCAGCCCAAACTGCCAAGCCATGTCTTCCCTGGACCGGAAACAAGCATCCTGGGACCGGTTTCGGGTTCATAACCCTCATCAGCCAGGCTATCTCGAATCCAGTGGCAAAGTGAGCAAGGGACCCACGTCTGGGCATACCCTGACAACTTGGGGAGAACAAAGCGATACCAAAGGGGATGATGGATGAAGCGTTTGAGCAAATTAAACACTCACCCCCAGTCAACTGATCTGGGTTTAATCCATCATCATTCTTTAGCTCACTCCACCATCCCAGTTCAGACATGGACATAGGCAAATCAGTCTGACCCTGTGCCTCATGGGAACAGTCCAGCCCGAACTGTCAAGCCATGTCTTCCCTGGACCGGAAACAAGCATCCTGGGACCGGTTTTGGTTTCATAACCCTCATCAGCCTGGCTATATTGAATCCAATGGCAAAGTGAGCAAGGAACCCATGTCTGGGCATACCCTGCTAACTTAGGGCAAACAAAGCGATACCAAAGGGGATGATGGACAAAGCGTTTGAGCAAATCAAACACTCACCCCCAGTCAACTGATCCGGGTTTAATCCATCATCATACTTTGGCTCACTCCACCACCCCCGTTCAGACATGGCCATATGCAAATCAGTCTGACCCTGTGCCTCATGGGAACAGTCCAGCCCGAACTGCAAAGCCATGTCTTCCCTGGACCGGAAACAAGCATCCTGGGACCAGTTTCCGGTTCATAACCCTCATCAGCCAGGCTATCTCGAATCCAGTTGTAAAGTGAGCAAGGGACCCACGTCTAGTCATACCCTGCCAACTTAGGGCGAACAAAGCGATACCAAAGGGGATGATGGACGAAGCGTTTGAGCAAATCAAACACTCACCCCCAGTCAACTGATCTGGGTTTAATCCATCATCATTCTTTATCTCACTCCACCATCCCAGTTCAGACATGGACATATGCAAATCAGTCTGACCCTGTGCCTCATGGGAACAGTCCAGCCCGAACTGCCAAGACATGTCTTCCCTGGACCCGAAACAAGCATCCTGGGACCGGTTTCTGGTTCATAAACCTCATCAGCCAGGCTATCTTCAATCCAGTGGCAAAGTGAGCAAGGGACCCACGTCTGGGCATACCCTGCAAACTTAGGGCAAACAAAGCGATACAAAAGGGGATGATGGAGGAAGCTTTTGAGCAAATCAAACACTCACCCCCAGTCAACTAATCTGGGTTTAATCCATCATCATTCTTTCGTTCAATCCACCACCCCAGTTCAGACATGGTCATATGCAAATCAGTCTGACCCTGTGCCTCATGGGAACAGTCCAGCCCGAACTGCCAAGACATGTCTTCCCTGGACCAGAAACAAGCATCCTGGGACCGGTTTCAGGTTCATAACCCTCATCAGCCAGGCTATCTCGAATCCAGTGGCAAAGTGAGCAAGGGACCCACGTCTAGTCATACCCTGCCAACTCAGGGCGAACATAGCGATACCAAAGGGGATGATGGACGAAGCGTTTGAGCAAATCAAACACTCACCCCCAGTCAACTGATCTGGGTTTAATCTATCATCATTCTTTAGCTCACTCCACCACTCCAGTTCAGACATGGACATATGCAAATCAGTCTGACCCTGTGCCTCATGAGAACAGTTTAGCCCGAACTGCCAAGCCATGTCTTCCCTGGACCGGAAACAAGCATCCTGGGACCGGTTTCAGGATCATAACCCTCATCAGCCAGGCTATCTCGAATCCAGTGGCAAAGTGAGCAAGGGACCCACGTCTGGGCATACCCTGCCAACTTGAGGAGAACAAAGCGATACCAAAGGGGATGATGGATGTAGCGTTTGAGCAAATCAAACACTCACCCCCAGTCAACTGATCTGGGTTTAATCCATCATCATTCTTTAGCTCACTCCACCATCCCAGTTCAGACATGGCCATATGCAAATCAGTCTGACCCTGTGCCTCATGGGAACAGTCTAGCATGAACTGCCAAGTCATGTCTTCCCTGGACCGGAAACAAGCATCCTGGGATTGATTTCAGGTTCATAACCCTCATCAGCCAGGCTATCTTGAATCCGGTTGTAAAGTGAGCAAGGGACCCACGTCTAGTCATACCCTGCCAACTTAGGGCGAACAAAGCGATACCAAAGGGGATAATGGACGAAGCGTTTGAGCAAATCAAACACTCATCCCCCGTCAACTAATCTGGGTTTAATCCATCATCATTCTTTAGCTCACTCCACCACCCCAGTTCAGACATGGCCATATGCAAATCAGCCTGACCCTTTGCCTCATGGGAACAGTCCAGCCCGAACTGCCAACCCATGGACAGGAAACAAGCATCCTAGGACCAGTTTCGGGTTCATAACCCTCATCAGCCAGGCTATCTCGAATCCAGTTGCAAAGTGAGCAAGGGACCCACGTCTAGTCATACCCTGCCAACTTAGGGCAAACAAAGCGATACCAAAGGGGATGATGGACGAAGCGTTTGAACAAATCAAACACTCACCCCCAGTCAACTGATCTGGGTTTAATCCATCATCATTCTTTAGTTCACTCCACCACCCCAGTTCAGACATATGCAAATTAGTCTGACCCTGTGCCTCATGGGAACAGTCTAGCCCGAACTGCCAAGCCATGTCTTCCCTGGACCGGAAACAAGCATCCTGGGACCGGTTTCAGGTTCATAACCCTCATCAGCCAGGCTATCGTGAATCCAGTGGCAACGTGAGCAAGGGACCCACGTCTAGGCAAACCCTGCCAACTTAGGGCGAAAAAAGCGATACCAAAGGGGATGATGGACGAAGCGTTTGAGCAAATCAAACACTCACCCCCAGTCAACTAATCTGGGTTTAATCCATCATCATTCTTTAGGTCACTCCACCACCCCAGTTCAGACAGGGCCATATGCAAATCAGTCTGACCCTGTGCCTCATGGGAACAGTCCAGACCGAACTGCCAAGCTATGTCTTCCCTGGACCGGAAACAAGCATCCTGGGACTGGTTTCGGGTTCATAACCCTCATCAGCCATGCTATCTCGAATCCAGTGGCAAAGTGAGCAAGAGATCCACGTCTACTCATACCCTGCCAACTTAGGGTGAACAAAGCGATACCAAAGGGGATGATGGACGAAGCGTTTGAGCAAATCAAACACTCATCCCCCGTCAACTGATCTGGGTTTAATCCATCATCATTGTTTAGCTCACTCCACCACCCCAGTTCAGACATGGCCATATGCAAATCAGTCTGACCCTGTGCCTCATTGGAACAGTCCAGCCCGAACTGCCAAGCCATGTCTTCCCTGGACAGGAAACAAGCATCCTGGGACCAGTTTCGGGTTCATAACCCTCATCAGCCAGGCTATCTCGAATCCAGTTGTAAAGTGAGCAAGGGACCCACGTCTAGTCATACCCTGCCAACTTAGGGCGAACAAAGCGATACCAAAGGGGATGATGGACGAAGCGTTTGAGCAAATCAAACACTCACCCCCAGTCAACTGATCTGGGTTTAATCCATCATCATTCTTTAGCTCACTCCACCACCCCAGTTCAGACATGGACATATGCAAATCAGTCTGACCCTGTGCCTCATTGGAACAGTCCAGCCCGAACTGCCAAGCCATGTCTTCCCTGGACCGGAAACAAGCATCCTGGGACCGGTTTCGGGTTCATAACCATCATCAGCCAGGCTATCTCAAATCCAGTGGCAAAGTGAGTGAGCAAGGGACCCACATCTGGGCATACCCTGCCAACTTAGGGCAAACAAAGCGATACCAAAGGGGATGATGGACGAAGCGCTTGAGCAAATGAAGCACTCACCCCAGTCAACTGATCCGGGTTTAATCCATCATCATTCTTTGGCTCACTCCACCACCCCCGTTCAGACATGGCCGTATGCAAATCAGTCTGACCCTGTGCCTCATGGGAACAGTCCAGCTTGAACTGCCAAGCCATGTCTTCCCTGGACCAGAAACAAGCATCCTGGGACCGGTTTCGGGTTCATAACCATCATCAGCCAGGCTATCTCGAATCCAGTCGCAAAGTGAGCAAGGGACCCACGTCTGGGCATACCCTGCCAACTTAGGGCGAACAAAGCGATACCAAAGGGGATGATGGACGAAACGTTTGAGCAAATCAAACACTCACCCCCTGTCAACTGATCCGGGTTTAATCCATCATCATTCTTTGGCTCACTCCACCACCCCCGTTCAGACATGCCCATATGCAAATCAGTCTGACCCTGTGCCTCATGGGAACAGTCCAGCTTGAACTGCCAAGCCATGTCTTCCCTGGACCAGAAACAAGCATCCTGGGACCGGTTTCGGGTTCATAACCATCATCAGCCAGGCTATCTCGAATCCAGTCGCAAAGTGAGCAAGGGACCCACGTCTGGGCATACCCTGCCAACTTAGGGCGAACAAAGCGATACCAAAGGGGATGATGGACGAAGCGTTTGAGCAAATCAAACACTCACCCCCAGTCAACTGAGCTGGGTTTAATCATCATCATTCTTTAGCTCACTCCACCACCCCAGTTCAGACATGGACATATGCAAATCAGTCTGACCCTGTGCCTCATTGGAACAGTCCAGCCCGAACTGCCAAGCCATGTCTTCCCTGGACCAGAAACAAGCATCCTGGGACCGGTTTCAGGTTCATAACCCTCATCAGCCAGGCTATCTTGAATCCAGTGGCAAAGTGAGCAACGGACCCACGTCTGGGCATACCCTGCCAACTTAGGGCAAACAAAGTGATACCAAAGGGGATGATGGACGAAGCATTTGAGCAAATCAAACACTCACCCCCAGTCATCTGACCTGGGTTTAATCCATCATAAGTTTTTTAGCTCACTCCACCACCCCAGTTCAGACATGGCCATATGCAAATCAGTCTGACCCTGTGCCTCATGGGAACAGTCCAGCCCGAACTGCCAAGCCATGTCTTCCCTGGACTAGAAACAAGAATCCTGGGACCGGTTTCAGGTTCATAACCCTCATCAGCCAGGCTATCTCGAATCCAGTGGCAAAGTGAGCAAGGGACCCACGTCTAGGCATACCCTGCCAACTTAGGGCGAACAAAGCGATACCAAAGGGGATGATGGACGAAGCGTTTGAGCAAATCAAACACTCACCTCCAGTCAACTGACCTGGGTTTAATCCATCATCATTCTTTAGCTCACTCCACCACTCCAGTTCAGACATGGACGTATGCAAATCAGTCTGACCCTGTGCCTCATGGGAACAGTCCAGCCCGAACTGCCAAGCCATGTCTTCCCTGGACCGGAAACAAGCATCCTGGGACCGGTTTCGGGTTCATAACCCTCATCAGCCAGGCTATCTCGAATCCAGTGGCATAGTGAGCAAGGGACCCACGTCTGGGCATACCCTGACAACTTGGGGAGAACAAAGCGATACCAAAGGGGATGATGGATGAAGCGTTTGAGCAAATTAAACACTCACCCCCAGTCAACTGATCTGGGTTTAATCCATCATCATTCTTTAGCTCACTCCACCACTCCAGTTCAGACATGGACATATGCAAATCAGTCTGACCCTGTTCCTCATGTGAACAGTTTAGCCCGAATTGCCAAGCCATGTCTTCCCTGGACCGGAAACAAGCATCCTGGGACCGGTTTTGGTTTCATAACCCTCATCAGCCTGGCTATATTGAATCCAATGGCAAAGTGAGCAAGGAACCCATGTCTGGGCATACCCTGCCAACTTAGGGCAAATAAAGCGATACCAAAGAGGATGATGGACGAAGCGTTTGAGCAAATCAAACACTCACCCCCAGTCAACTGATCCGGGTTTAATCCATCATCATACTTTGGCTCACTCCACCACCCCCGTTCAGACATGGCCATATGCAAATCAGTCTGACCCTGTGCCTCATGGGAACAGTCCAGCCTGAACTGCAAAGCCATGTCTTCCCTGGACCGGAAACAAGCATCCTGGGACCGGTTTCCGGTTCATAACCATCATCAGCCAGGCTATCCGAATCCAGTCGCAAAGTGAGCAAGTGACCCACGTCTGGGCATACCCTGCCAACTTAGGGCGAACAAAGCGATACCAAAGGGGATGATGGACGAAGCGTTTGAGCAAATCAAACACTCACCCCCAGTCAACTGATCTGGGTTTAATCCATCATCATTCTTTAGCTCATTCCACCACCCCAGTTCAGACATGGACATATGCAAATCAGTCTGACCCTGTGCCTCATGGGAACAGTCCAGCCCGAACTGCCAAGACATGTCTTCCCTGGACCCGAAACAAGCATCCTGGGACCGGTTTCTGGTTCATAACCCTCATCAGCCAGGCTATCTTCAATCCAGTGGCAAAGTGAGCAAGGGACCCACGTCTGGGCATACCCTGCAAACTTAGGGCGAACAAAGCGATACAAAAGGGGATGATGGACGAAGCGTTTGAGCAAATCAAACACTCACCCCCAGTCAACTAATCTGGGTTTAATCCATCATCATTCTTTCGTTCAATCCACCACCCCAGTTCAGACATGGCCATATGCAAATCAGTCTGACCCTGTGCCTCATGGGAACAGTCCAGCCCGAACTGCCAAGACATGTCTTCCCTGGACCAGAAACACGCATCCTG
Organism: Triturus cristatus; assembly: GCF_964204655.1. Lineage (NCBI taxonomy): Eukaryota > Metazoa > Chordata > Amphibia > Caudata > Salamandridae > Triturus > Triturus cristatus. The sequence continues at coordinate 37,088 of NW_028188078.1, forward strand.
GGACCGGTTTCAGGTTCATAACCCTCATCAGCCAGGCTATCTCGAATCCAGTGGCAAAGTGAGCAAGGGACCCACGTCTAGTCATACCCTGCCAACTTAGGGTGAACATAGCGATACCAAAGGGGATGATGGACGAAGCGTTTGAGCAAATCAAACACTCACCCCCAGTCAACTGATCTGGGTTTAATCTATCATCATTCTTTAGCTCACTCCACCACTCCAGTTCAGACATGGACATATGCAAATCAGTCTGACCCTGTGCCTCATGGGAACAGTTTAGCCCGAACTGCCAAGCCATGTCTTCCCTGGACCGGAAACAAGCATCCTGGGACCGGTTTCAGGTTCATAACCCTCATCAGCCAGGCTATCTCGAATCCAGTGGCAAAGTGAGCAAGGGACCCACGTCTGGGCATACCCTGCCAACTTGAGGAGAACAAAGCGATACCAAAGGGGATGATGGATGTAGCGTTTGAGCAAATCAAACACTCACCCCCAGTCAACTGATCTGGGTTTAATCCATCATCATTCTTTAGCTCACTCCACCACCCCAGTTCAGACATGGCCATATGCAAATCAGTCTGACCCTGTGCCTCATGGGAACAGTCTAGCATGAACTGCCAAGCCATGTCTTCCCTGGACCGGAATCAAGCATCCTGGGACCGATTTCAGGTTCATAACCCTCATCAGCCAGGCTATCTTGAATCCAGTTGTAAAGTGAGCAAGGGACCCACGTCTAGTCATACCCTGCCAACTTAGGGTGAACAAAGCGATACCAAAGGGGATGATGGACGAAGCGTTTGAGCAAATCAAACACTCACCCTCAGTCAACTGATCTGGGTTTAATCCATCATCATTCTTTAGATCACTCCACCATCCCAGTTCAGACATGGACATATGCAAATCAGTCTGACCATGTGCCTCATGGGAACAGTCCAGCCCGAACTGTCAAGCCATGTCTTCCCTGGACCGGAAACAAGCATCTTGGGACCGGTTTCGGGTTCATAACCATCATCAGCCAGGCTATCTCGAATCCAGTGGCAAAGTGAGTGAGCAAGGGACCCACATCTGGGCATACCCTGCCAACTTAGGGCAAACAAAGCGATACCAAAGGGGATGATGGACGAAGCGCTTGAGCAAATCAAGCACTCACCCCAGTCAACTGATCCGGGTTTAATCCATCATCATTCTTTGGCTCACTCCACCACCCCCGTTCAGACATGGCCATATGCAAATCAGTCTGACCCTGTGCCTCATGGGAACAGTCCAGCCTGAACTGCCAAGCCATGTCTTCCCTGGACCAGAAACAAGCATCCTGGGACCGGTTTCGGGTTCATAACCATCATCAGCCAGGCTATCTCGAATCCAGTCGCAAAGTGAGCAAGGGACCCACGTCTGGGCATACCCTGCCAACTTAGGGCGAACAAAGCGATACCAAAGGGGATGATGGACGAAGCGTTTGAGCAAATCAAACACTCACCCCCAGTCAACTGAGCTGGGTTTAATCATCATCATTCTTTAGCTCACTCCACCACCCCAGTTCAGACATGGACATATGCAAATCAGTCTGACCCTGTGCCTCATTGGAACAGTCCAGCCCGAACTGCCAAGCCATGTCTTCCCTGGACCAGAAACAAGCATCCTGGGACCGGTTTCAGGTTCATACCCCGCATCAGCCAGGCTATCTTGAATCCAGTGGCAAAGTGAGCAAGGGACCCACGTCTGGGCATACCCTGCCAACTTAGGGCAAACAAAGTGATACCAAAGGGGATGATGGACGAAGCATTTGAGCAAATCAAACACTCACCCCCAGTCATCTGACCTGGGTTTAATCCATCATAATTTTTTAGCTCACTCCACCACCCCAGTTCAGACATGGCCATATGCAAATCAGTCTGACCCTCTGCCTCATGGGAACAGTCCAGCCCGAACTGCCAAGCCATGTCTTCCCTGGACCAGAAACAAGAATCCTGGGACCGGTTTCAGGTTCATAACCCTCATCAGCCAGGCTATCTCGAATCCAGTGGCAAAGTGAGCAAGGGACCCACGTCTAGGCAAACCCTGCCAACTTAGGGCGAACAAAGCGATACCAAAGGGGATGATGGACGAAGCGTTTGAGCAAATCAAACACTCACCCCCAGTCAACTGACCTGGGTTTTATCCATCATCATTTTTTAGCTCACTCCACCACCCCAGTTCAGATATGGCCATATGCAAATCAGTCTGACCCTGTGACTCATGGGAACAGTCCAGCCCAAACTGCCAATCCATGTCTTCCCTGGACCCGAAATAAGCATCCTGGGACCAGTTTCTGGTTCATAACCCTCATCAGCCAGGCTACCTTGAATCCAGTGGCAAAGTGAGAAAGGGACCCACGTCTGGGCATACCCTGCAAACTTAGGGCGAACAAAGCGATACAAAAGGGGATGATGGACGAAGCATTTGAGCAAATCAAACACTCACCCCCAGTCAACTGATCTGGGTTTAATCCATCATCATTCTTTAGCTCACTCCACCACTCCAGTTCAGACATGGACGTATGCAAATCAGTCTGACCCTGTGCCTCATGGGAACAGTCCAGCCCGAACTGCCAAGCCATGTCTTCCCTGGACCGGAAACAAGCATCCTGGGACCGGTTTCGGGTTCATAACCCTCATCAGCCAGGCTATCTTCAATCCAGTGGCAAAGTGAGCAAGGGACCCACGTCTGGGCATACCCTGCAAACTTAGGGCGAACAAAGCGATACAAAAGGGGATGATGGACGAAGCGTTTGAGCAAATCAAACACTCACCCCCAGTCAACTGATCTGGGTTTAATCCATCATCATTCTTTAGCTCACTCCACCACTCCAGTTCAGACATGGACATATGCAAATCAGTCTGACCCTGTTCCTCATGTGAACAGTTTAGCCCGAATTGCCAAGCCATGTCTTCCCTGGACCGGAAACAAGCATCCTGGGACCGGTTTCAGGTTCATAACCCTCATCAGCCAGGCTATCTCGAATCCAGTGGCAAAGTGAGCAAGGGACCCACGTCTAGTCATACCCTGCCAACTTAGGGCGAACATAGCGATACCAAAGGGGATGATGGACCAAGCGTTTGAGCAAATCAAACACTCACCCCCAGTCAACTGATCTGGGTTTAATCTATCATCATTCTTTAGCTCACTCCACCACTCCAGTTCAGACATGAACATATGCAAATCAGTCTGACCCTGTGCCTCATGGGAGCAGTTTAGCCCGAACTGCCAAGCCATGTCTTCCCTGGACCGGAAACAAGCATCCTGGGACCGGTTTCAGGTTCATAACCCTCATCAGCCAGGCTATCTCGAATCCAGTGGCAAAGTGAGCAAGGGACCCACGTCTGGGCATACCCTGCCAACTTGAGGAGAACAAAGCGATACCAAAGGGGATGATGGATGTAGCATTTGAGCAAATCAAACACTCACCCCCAGTCAACTGATCTGGCTTTAATCCATCATCATTCTTTAGCTCACTCCACCACCCCAGTTCAGACATGGCCATATGCAAATCAGTCTGACCCTGTGCCTCATGGGAACAGTCTAGCATGGACTGCCAAGCCATGTCTTCCCTGGACCGGAAACAAGCATCCTGGGACCGGTTTCGGGTTCATAACCATCATCAGCCAGGCTATCTCAAATCCAGTGGCAAAGTGAGTGAGCAAGGGACCCACATCTGGGCATACCCTGCCAACTTAGGGCAAACAAAGCGATACCAAAGGGGATGATGGACGAAGCGCTTGAGCAAATGAAGCACTCACCCCAGTCAACTGATCCGGGTTTAATCCATCATCATTCTTTGGCTCACTCCACCACCCCCGTTCAGACATGGCCGTATGCAAATCAGTCTGACCCTGTGCCTCATGGGAACAGTCCAGCTTGAACTGCCAAGCCATGTCTTCCCTGGACCAGAAACAAGCATCCTGGGACCGGTTTCGGGTTCATAACCATCATCAGCCAGGCTATCTCGAATCCAGTCGCAAAGTGAGCAAGGGACCCACGTCTGGGCATACCCTGCCAACTTAGGGCGAACAAAGCGATACCAAAGGGGATGATGGACGAAGCGTTTGAGCAAATCAAACACTCACCCCCTGTCAACTGATCCGGGTTTAATCCATCATCATTCTTTGGCTCACTCCACCACCCCCGTTCAGACATGGCCATATGCAAATCAGTCTGACCCTGTGCCTCATGGGAACAGTCCAGCTTGAACTGCCAAGCCATGTCTTCCCTGGACCAGAAACAAGCATCCTGGGACCGGTTTCGGGTTCATAACCATCATCAGCCAGGCTATCTCGAATCCAGTCGCAAAGTGAGCAAGGGACCCACGTCTGGGCATACCCTGCCAACTTAGGGCGAACAAAGCGATACCAAAGGGGATGATGGACGAAGCGTTTGAGCAAATCAAACACTCACCCCCAGTCAACTGAGCTGGGTTTAATCATCATCATTCTTTAGCTCACTCCACCACCCCAGTTCAGACATGGACATATGCAAATCAGTCTGACCCTGTGCCTCATTGGAACAGTCCAGCCCGAACTGCCAAGCCATGTCTTCCCTGGACCAGAAACAAGCATCCTGGGACCGGTTTCAGGTTCATAACCCTCATCAGCCAGGCTATCTTGAATCCAGTGGCAAAGTGAGCAAGGGACCCACGTCTGGGCATACCCTGCCAACTTAGGGCAAACAAAGTGATACCAAAGGGGATGATGGACGAAGCATTTGAGCAAATCAAACACTCACCCCCAGTCATCTGACCTGGGTTTAATCCATCATAAGTTTTTTAGCTCACTCCACCACCCCAGTTCAGACATGGCCATATGCAAATCAGTCTGACCCTGTGCCTCATGGGAACAGTCCAGCCCGAACTGCCAAGCCATGTCTTCCCTGGACTAGAAACAAGAATCCTGGGACCGGTTTCAGGTTCATAACCCTCATCAGCCAGGCTATCTCGAATCCAGTGGCAAAGTGAGCAAGGGACCCACGTCTAGGCATACCCTGCCAACTTAGGGCGAACAAAGCGATACCAAAGGGGATGATGGACGAAGCGTTTGAGCAAATCAAACACTCACCTCCAGTCAACTGACCTGGGTTTAATCCATCATCATTCTTTAGCTCACTCCACCACTCCAGTTCAGACATGGACGTATGCAAATCAGTCTGACCCTGTGCCTCATGGGAACAGTCCAGCCCGAACTGCCAAGCCATGTCTTCCCTGGACCGAAAACAAGCATCCTGGGACCGGTTTCGGGTTCATAACCCTCATCAGCCAGGCTATCTCGAATCCAGTGGCATAGTGAGCAAGGGACCCACGTCTGGGCATACCCTGACAACTTGGGGAGAACAAAGCGATACCAAAGGGGATGATGGATGAAGCGTTTGAGCAAATTAAACACTCACCCCCAGTCAACTGATCTGGGTTTAATCCATCATCATTCTTTAGCTCACTCCACCACTCCAGTTCAGACATGGACATATGCAAATCAGTCTGACCCTGTTCCTCATGTGAACAGTTTAGCCCGAATTGCCAAGCCATGTCTTCCCTGGACCGGAAACAAGCATCCTGGGACCGGTTTTGGTTTCATAACCCTCATCAGCCTGGCTATATTGAATCCAATGGCAAAGTGAGCAAGGAACCCATGTCTGGGCATACCCTGCCAACTTAGGGCAAATAAAGCGATACCAAAGAGGATGATGGACGAAGCGTTTGAGCAAATCAAACACTCACCCCCAGTCAACTGATCCGGGTTTAATCCATCATCATACTTTGGCTCACTCCACCACCCCCGTTCAGACATGGCCATATGCAAATCAGTCTGACCCTGTGCCTCATGGGAACAGTCCAGCCCGAACTGCAAAGCCATGTCTTCCCTGGACCGGAAACAAGCATCCTGGGACCGGTTTCCGGTTCATAACCATCATCAGCCAGGCTATCCGAATCCAGTCGCAAAGTGAGCAAGTGACCCACGTCTGGGCATACCCTGCCAACTTAGGGCGAACAAAGCGATACCAAAGGGGATGATGGACGAAGCGTTTGAGCAAATCAAACACTCACCCCCAGTCAACTGATCTGGGTTTAATCCATCATCATTCTTTAGCTCATTCCACCACCCCAGTTCAGACATGGACATATGCAAATCAGTCTGACCCTGTGCCTCATGGGAACAGTCCAGCCCGAACTGCCAAGACATGTCTTCCCTGGACCCGAAACAAGCATCCTGGGACCGGTTTCTGGTTCATAACCCTCATCAGCCAGGCTATCTTCAATCCAGTGGCAAAGTGAGCAAGGGACCCACGTCTGGGCATACCCTGCAAACTTAGGGCGAACAAAGCGATACAAAAGGGGATGATGGACGAAGCGTTTGAGCAAATCAAACACTCACCCCCAGTCAACTAATCTGGGTTTAATCCATCATCATTCTTTCGTTCAATCCACCACCCCAGTTCAGACATGGCCATATGCAAATCAGTCTGACCCTGTGCCTCATGGGAACAGTCCAGCCCGAACTGCCAAGACATGTCTTCCCTGGACCAGAAACACGCATCCTGGGACCGGTTTCAGGTTCATAACCCTCATCAGCCAGTCTATCTCGAATCCAGTGGCAAAGTGAGCAAGGGACCCACGTCTAGTCATACCCTGCCAACTTAGGGCGAACATAGCGATACCAAAGGGGATGATGGACGAAGCGTTTGAGCAAATCAAACACTCACCCCCAGTCAACTGATCTGGGTTTAATCTATCATCATTCTTTAGCTCACTCCACCACTCCAGTTCAGACATGGACATATGCAAATCAGTCTGACCCTGTGCCTCATGGGAACAGTTTAGCCCGAACTGCCAAGCCATGTCTTCCCTGGACCGGAAACAAGCATCCTGGGACCGGTTTCAGGTTCATAACCCTCATCAGCCAGGCTATCTCGAATCCAGTGGCAAAGTGAGCAAGGGACCCACGTCTGGGCATACCCTGCCAACTTGAGGAGAACAAAGCGATACCAAAGGGGATGATGGATGTAGCGTTTGAGCAAATCAAACACTCACCCCCAGTCAACTGATCTGGGTTTAATCCATCATCATTCTTTAGCTCACTCCACCACCCCAGTTCAGACATGGCCATATGCAAATCAGTCTGACCCTGTGCCTCATGGGAACAGTCTAGCATGAACTGCCAAGCCATGTCTTCCCTGGACCGGAATCAAGCATCCTGGGACCGATTTCAGGTTCATAACCCTCATCAGCCAGGCTATCTTGAATCCAGTTGTAAAGTGAGCAAGGGACCCACGTCTAGTCATACCCTGCCAACTTAGGGTGAACAAAGCGATACCAAAGGGGATGATGGACGAAGCGTTTGAGCAAATCAAACACTCACCCTCAGTCAACTGATCTGGGTTTAATCCATCATCATTCTTTAGATCACTCCACCATCCCAGTTCAGACATGGACATATGCAAATCAGTCTGACCATGTGCCTCATGGGAACAGTCCAGCCCGAACTGTCAAGCCATGTCTTCCCTGGACCGGAAACAAGCATCTTGGGACCGGTTTCGGGTTCATAACCATCATCAGCCAGACTATCTCGAATCCAGTGGCAAAGTGAGTGAGCAAGGGACCCACATCTGGGCATACCCTGCCAACTTAGGGCAAACAAAGCGATACCAAAGGGGATGATGGACGAAGCGCTTGAGCAAATCAAGCACTCACCCCAGTCAACTGATCCGGGTTTAATCCATCATCATTCTTTGGCTCACTCCACCACCCCCGTTCAGACATGGCCATATGCAAATCAGTCTGACCCTGTGCCTCATGGGAACAGTCCAGCCTGAACTGCCAAGCCATGTCTTCCCTGGACCAGAAACAAGCATCCTGGGACCGGTTTCGGGTTCATAACCATCATCAGCCAGGCTATCTCGAATCCAGTCGCAAAGTGAGCAAGGGACCCACGTCTGGGCATACCCTGCCAACTTAGGGCGAACAAAGCGATACCAAAGGGGATGATGGACGAAGCGTTTGAGCAAATCAAACACTCACCCCCAGTCAACTGAGCTGGGTTTAATCATCATCATTCTTTAGCTCACTCCACCACCCCAGTTCAGACATGGACATATGCAAATCAGTCTGACCCTGTGCCTCATTGGAACAGTCCAGCCCGAACTGCCAAGCCATGTCTTCCCTGGACCAGAAACAAGCATCCTGGGACCGGTTTCAGGTTCATACCCCTCATCAGCCAGGCTATCTTGAATCCAGTGGCAAAGTGAGCAAGGGACCCACGTCTGGGCATACCCTGCCAACTTAGGGCAAACAAAGTGATACCAAAGGGGATGATGGACGAAGCATTTGAGCAAATCAAACACTCACCCCCAGTCATCTGACCTGGGTTTAATCCATCATAATTTTTTAGCTCACTCCACCACCCCAGTTCAGACATGGCCATATGCAAATCAGTCTGACCCTGTGCCTCATGGGAACAGTCCAGCCCGAACTGCCAAGCCATGTCTTCCCTGGACCAGAAACAAGAATCCTGGGACCGGTTTCAGGTTCATAACCCTCATCAGCCAGGCTATCTCGAATCCAGTGGCAAAGTGAGCAAGGGACCCACGTCTAGGCAAACCCTGCCAACTTAGGGCGAACAAAGCGATACCAAAGGGGATGATGGACGAAGCGTTTGAGCAAATCAAACACTCACCCCCAGTCAACTGACCTGGGTTTTATCCATCATCATTTTTTAGCTCACTCCACCACCCCAGTTCAGATATGGCCATATGCAAATCAGTCTGACCCTGTGACTCATGGGAACAGTCCAGCCCAAACTGCCAATCCATGTCTTCCCTGGACCCGAAATAAGCATCCTGGGACCGGTTTCTGGTTCATAACCCTCATCAGCCAGGCTACCTTGAATCCAGTGGCAAAGTGAGAAAGGGACCCACGTCTGGGCATACCCTGCAAACTTAGGGCGAACAAAGCGATACAAAAGGGGATGATGGACGAAGCATTTGAGCAAATCAAACACTCACCCCCAGTCAACTGATCTGGGTTTAATCCATCATCATTCTTTAGCTCACTCCACCACTCCAGTTCAGACATGGACGTATGCAAATCAGTCTGACCCTGTGCCTCATGGGAACAGTCCAGCCCGAACTGCCAAGCCATGTCTTCCCTGGACCGGAAACAAGCATCCTGGGACCGGTTTCGGGTTCATAACCCTCATCAGCCAGGCTATCTTCAATCCAGTGGCAAAGTGAGCAAGGGACCCACGTCTGGGCATACCCTGCAAACTTAGGGCGAACAAAGCGATACAAAAGGGGATGATGGACGAAGCGTTTGAGCAAATCAAACACTCACCCCCAGTCAACTGATCTGGGTTTAATCCATCATCATTCTTTAGCTCACTCCACCACTCCAGTTCAGACATGGACATATGCAAATCAGTCTGACCCTATTCCTCATGTGAACAGTTTAGCCCGAATTGCCAAGCCATGTCTTCCCTGGACCGGAAACAAGCATCCTGGGACCGGTTTCAGGTTCATAACCCTCATCAGCCAGGCTATCTCGAATCCAGTGGCAAAGTGAGCAAGGGACCCACGTCTAGTCATACCCTGCCAACTTAGGGCGAACATAGCGATACCAAAGGGGATGATGGACCAAGCGTTTGAGCAAATCAAACACTCACCCCCAGTCAACTGATCTGGGTTTAATCTATCATCATTCTTTAGCTCACTCCACCACTCCAGTTCAGACATGGACATATGCAAATCAGTCTGACCCTGTGCCTCATGGGAGCAGTTTAGCTCGAACTGCCAAGCCATGTCTTCCCTGGACCGGAAACAAGCATCCTGGGACCGGTTTCAGGTTCATAACCCTCATCAGCCAGGCTATCTCGAATCCAGTGGCAAAGTGAGCAAGGGACCCACGTCTGGGCATACCCTGCCAACTTGAGGAGAACAAAGCGATACCAAAGGGGATGATGGATGTAGCATTTGAGCAAATCAAACACTCACCCCCAGTCAACTGATCTGGGTTTAATCCATCATCATTCTTTAGCTCACTCCACCACCCCAGTTCAGACATGGCCATATGCAAATCAGTCTGACCCTGTGCCTCATGGGAACAGTCTAGCATGAACTGCCAAGCCATGTCTTCCCTGGACCGGAAACAAGCATCCTGGGACCGATTTCAGGTTCATAACCCTCATCAGCCAGGCTATCTTGAATCCAGTGGCAAAGTGAGCAAGGGACCCACGTCTAGGCAATCCCTGCCAACTTAGGGCGCACAAAGCAATACCAAAGGGGATGATGGACGAAGCGTTTGAGCAAATCAACCACTCACCCCCAGTCAACTAATCTGGGTTTAATCCCTCATCATTCTTTAGGTCACTCCACCACCCCAGTTCAGGCATGGCCATATGCAAATCAGTCTGACCCTGTGCCTCATGGGAACAGTCCAGACCGAACTGCCAAGCCATGTCTTCCCTGGACAGGAAACAATCATCCTGGGACCGGTTTCGGGTTCATAACCCTCATCAGCCATGCTACCTCGAATCCAGTGGCAAAGTGAGCAACGGACCCACGTCTACTCATACCCTGCCAACTTAGGGCGAACAAAGCGATACCAAAGGGGATAATGGACGAAGCGTTTGAGCAAATCAAACACTCATCCCCCGTCAACTAATCTGGGTTTAATCCATCATCATTCTTTAGCTCACTCCACCACCCCAGTTCAGACATGGCCATATGCAAATCAGCCTGACCCTGTGCCTCATGGGAACAGTCCAGCCCGAACTGCCAACCCATGTCTTCCCTGGACAAGAAACAAGCATCCTGGGACCAGTTTCGGGTTCATAACTCTCATCAGCCAGGCTATCTCGAATCCAGTTGCAAAGTGAGCAAGGGACCCACGTCTAGTCATACCCTGCCAACTTAGGGCAAACAAAGCGATACCAAAGGGGATGATGGACGAAGCGTTTGAGCAAATCAAACACTCACCCCCAGTCAACTGATCTGGGTTTAATCCATCATCATTCTTTAGCTCACTCCACCATCCCAGTTCAGACATGGACATATGCAAATCAGTCTGACCCTGTGCCTCATGGGAACAGTCCAGCCCGAACTGTCAAGCCATGTCTTCCCTGGACCGGAAACAAGCATCCTGGGACGGGTTTCCGGTTCATAACCATCATCAGCCAGGCTATCTCGAATCCAGTCGCAAAGTGAGCAAGGGACCCACGTCTGGGCATACCCTGCCAACTTAGGGCGAACAAAGCGATACCAAAGGGGATGATGGACGAAGCGTTTGAGCAAATCAAACACTCACCCCCAGTCAACTGACCTGGGTTTAATCCATCATCATTTTTTAGCTCACTCCACCACCCTAGTTCAGACATGGCCATATGCAAATAAGTCTGACCCTGTGCCTCATGGGAACAGTCCAGCCCGAACTGCCAATCCATGTCTTCCCTGGACCCGAAACAAGCATCCTGGGACCGGTTTCTGGTTCATAACCCTCATCAGCCAAGCTATCTTCAATCCAGTGGCAAAGTGAGCAAGGGACCCACATCTAGGCAAACCCTGCCAACTTAGGGCGAACAAAGCGATACCAAAGGGGATGATGGACGAAGCGTTTGAGCAAATCAAACACTCACCCCCAGTCAACTGATCTGGGTTTAATCCATCATCATTCTTTAGCTCACTCCACCACTCCAGTTCAGACATGGACGTATGCAAATCAGTCTGACCCTGTGCCTCATGGGAACAGTCCAGCCCGAACTACCAAGCCATGTCTTCCCTGGACCGGAAACAAGCATCCTGGGACTGGTTTCGGGTTCATAACCCTCATCAGCCAGGCTATCTCGAATCCAGTGGCAAAGTGAGCAAGGGACCCACATTTGGGCATACCCTGACAACTTGGGGAGAACAAAGTGATACCAAAGAGGATGATGGATGAAGCGTTTGAGCAAATCAAACACTCACCCCCAGTCAACTGATCTGGGTTTAATCCATCATCATTCTTTAGCTCACTCCACCACTCCAGTTCAGACATGGACATATGCAAATCAGTCTGACCCTGTTCCTCATGTGAACAGTTTAGCCCGAATTGCCAAGCCATGTCTTCCCTGGACCGGAAACAAGCATCCTGGGACCGTTTTTGGTTTCATAACCCTCATCAGCCTGGCTATATTGAATCCAGTGGCAAAGTGAGCAAGGAACCCATGTTTGGGCATACCCTGCCAACTTAGGGCAAACAAAGCGATACCAAAGGGGATGATGGACGAAGCGTTTGAGCAAATCAAACACTCACCCCCAGTCAACTGAACTGGGTTTAATCCATCATCATTCTTTGGCTCACTCCACCACCCCAGTTCAGACATGGCCATATGCAAATCAGTCTGACCCTGTGCCTCATGGGAACAGTCCAGCCCGAACTGCCAAGCCATGTCTTCCCTGGACCCGAAACAAGCATCCTGGGACCTGTTTCTGGTTCATAACCCTCATCAGCCAGGCTATCTTGAATCCAGTGGCAAAGTGAGCAAGGGACCCACATCTAGGCATACCCTGCAAACTTAGGGCGAACAAGGCGATACAAAAGGGGATGATGGACGAAGCGTTTAAGTAAATCAAACACTCACCCCAATCAACTAATCTGGGTTTAATCCATCATCATTCTTTCGTTCAATCCACCACTCCAGTTCAGACATGGCCATATGCAAATCAGTCTGACCCTGTGCCTCATGGGAATAGTCCAGCCCGAACTGCCAAGCCATGTCTTCCTTGGACCAGAAACAAGCATCCTGGGACCGGTTTCAGGTTCATAACCCTCATCAGCCAGGCTATCTCGAATCCAGTGGCAAAGTGAGCAAGGGACCCACGTCTAGTCATACCCTGCCAACTTAGGGCAAACAAAGCGATACCAGAGGGGATGATGGACGAAGCGTTTGAGCAAATCAAACACTCACCCCCAGTCAACTGATCTGGGTTTAATCCATCATCATTCTTTAGCTCACTCCACCACTCCAGTTCAGACATGGACATATGCAAATCAGTCTGACCCTGTGCCTCATGGGAGCAGTTTAGCTCGAACTGCCAAGCCATGTCTTCCCTGGACCGGAAACAAGCATCCTGGGACCGGTTTCAGGTTCATAACTCTCATCAGCCAGGCTATCTCGAATCCAGTGGCAAAGTGAGCAAGGGACCCACGTCTGGGCATACCCTGCCAACTTGAGGAGAACAAAGCGATACCAAAGGGGATGATGGATGTAGCATTTGAGCAAATCAAACACTCACCCCCAGTCAACTGATCTGGGTTTAATCCATCATCATTCTTTAGCTCACTCCACCACCCCAGTTCAAACATGGCCATATGCAAATCAGTCTGACCCTGTGCCTCATGGGAACAGTCTAGCATGAACTGCCAAGCCATGTCTTCCCTGGACCGGAAACAAGCATCCTGGGACCGATTTCAGGTTCATAACCCTCATCAGCCAGGCTATCTTGAATCCAGTGGCAAAGTGAGCAAGGGACCCACGTCTAGGCAATCCCTGCCAACTTAGGGCGCACAAAGCAATACCAAAGGGGATGATGGACGAAGCGTTTGAGCAAATCAACCACTCACCCCCAGTCAACTAATCTGGGTTTAATCCCTCATCATTCTTTAGGTCACTCCACCACCCCAGTTCAGGCATGGCCATATGCAAATCAGTCTGACCCTGTGCCTCATGGGAACAGTCCAGACCGAACTGCCAAGCCATGTCTTCCCTGGACAGGAAACAATCATCCTGGGACCGGTTTCGGGTTCATAACCCTCATCAGCCATGCTACCTCGAATCCAGTGGCAAAGTGAGCAACGGACCCACGTCTACTCATACCCTGCCAACTTAGGGCGAACAAAGCGATACCAAAGGGGATAATGGACGAAGCGTTTGAGCAAATCAAACACTCATCCCCCGTCAACTAATCTGGGTTTAATCCATCATCATTCTTTAGCTCACTCCACCACCCCAGTTCAGACATGGCCATATGCAAATCAGCCTGACCCTGTGCCTCATGGGAACAGTCCAGCCCGAACTGCCAACCCATGTCTTCCCTGGACAAGAAACAAGCATCCTGGGACCAGTTTCGGGTTCATAACTCTCATCAGCCAGGCTATCTCGAATCCAGTTGCAAAGTGAGCAAGGGACCCACGTCTAGTCATACCCTGCCAACTTAGGGCAAACAAAGCGATACCAAAGGGGATGATGGACGAAGCGTTTGAGCAAATCAAACACTCACCCCCAGTCAACTGATCTGGGTTTAATCCATCATCATTCTTTAGCTCACTCCACCACTCCAGTTCAGACATGGACATATGCAAATCAGTCTGACCCTATTCCTCATGTGAACAGTTTAGCCCGAATTGCCAAGCCATGTCTTCCCTGGACCGGAAACAAGCATCCTGGGACCGGTTTCAGGTTCATAACCCTCATCAGCCAGGCTATCTCGAATCCAGTGGCAAAGTGAGCAAGGGACCCACGTCTAGTCATACCCTGCCAACTTAGGGCGAACATAGCGATACCAAAGGGGATGATGGACGAAGCGTTTGAGCAAATCAACCACTCACCCCCAGTCAACTAATCTGGGTTTAATCCCTCATCATTCTTTAGGTCACTCCACCACCCCAGTTCAGGCATGGCCATATGCAAATCAGTCTGACCCTGTGCCTCATGGGAACAGTCCAGACCGAACTGCCAAGCCATGTCTTCCCTGGACAGGAAACAATCATCCTGGGACCGGTTTCGGGTTCATAACCCTCATCAGCCATGCTACCTCGAATCCAGTGGCAAAGTGAGCAACGGACCCACGTCTACTCATACCCTGCCAACTTAGGGCGAACAAAGCGATACCAAAGGGGATAATGGACGAAGCGTTTGAGCAAATCAAACACTCATCCCCCGTCAACTAATCTGGGTTTAATCCATCATCATTCTTTAGCTCACTCCACCACCCCAGTTCAGACATGGCCATATGCAAATCAGCCTGACCCTGTGCCTCATGGGAACAGTCCAGCCCGAACTGCCAACCCATGTCTTCCCTGGACAAGAAACAAGCATCCTGGGACCAGTTTCGGGTTCATAACTCTCATCAGCCAGGCTATCTCGAATCCAGTTGCAAAGTGAGCAAGGGACCCACGTCTAGTCATACCCTGCCAACTTAGGGCAAACAAAGCGATACCAAAGGGGATGATGGACAAAGCGTTTGAGCAAATCAAACACTCACCCCCAGTCAACTGATCTGGGTTTAATCCATCATCATTCTTTAGCTCACTCCACCACTCCAGTTCAGACATGGACATATGCAAATCAGTCTGACCCTATTCCTCATGTGAACAGTTTAGCCCGAATTGCCAAGCCATGTCTTCCCTGGACCGGAAACAAGCATCCTGGGACCGGTTTCAGGTTCATAACCCTCATCAGCCAGGCTATCTCGAATCCAGTGGCAAAGTGAGCAAGGGACCCACGTCTAGTCATACCCTGCCAACTTAGGGCGAACATAGCGATACCAAAGGGGATGATGGACCAAGCGTTTGAGCAAATCAAACACTCACCCCCAGTCAACTGATCTGGGTTTAATCTATCATCATTCTTTAGCTCACTCCACCACTCCAGTTCAGACATGGACATATGCAAATCAGTCTGACCCTGTGCCTCATGGGAGCAGTTTAGCTCGAACTGCCAAGCCATGTCTTCCCTGGACCGGAAACAAGCATCCTGGGACCGGTTTCAGGTTCATAACCCTCATCAGCCAGGCTATCTCGAATCCAGTGGCAAAGTGAGCAAGGGACCCACGTCTGGGCATACCCTGCCAACTTGAGGAGAACAAAGCGATACCAAAGGGGATGATGGATGTAGCATTTGAGCAAATCAAACACTCACCCCCAGTCAACTGATCTGGGTTTAATCCATCATCATTCTTTAGCTCACTCCACCACCCCAGTTCAGACATGGCCATATGCAAATCAGTCTGACCCTGTGCCTCATGGGAACAGTCTAGCATGAACTGCCAAGCCATGTCTTCCCTGGACCGGAAACAAGCATCCTGGGACCGATTTCAGGTTCATAACCCTCATCAGCCAGGCTATCTTGAATCCAGTGGCAAAGTGAGCAAGGGACCCACGTCTAGGCAATCCCTGCCAACTTAGGGCGCACAAAGCAATACCAAAGGGGATGATGGACGAAGCGTTTGAGCAAATCAACCACTCACCCCCAGTCAACTAATCTGGGTTTAATCCCTCATCATTCTTTAGGTCACTCCACCACCCCAGTTCAGGCATGGCCATATGCAAATCAGTCTGACCCTGTGCCTCATGGGAACAGTCCAGACCGAACTGCCAAGCCATGTCTTCCCTGGACAGGAAACAATCATCCTGGGACCGGTTTCGGGTTCATAACCCTCATCAGCCATGCTACCTCGAATCCAGTGGCAAAGTGAGCAACGGACCCACGTCTACTCATACCCTGCCAACTTAGGGCGAACAAAGCGATACCAAAGGGGATAATGGACGAAGCGTTTGAGCAAATCAAACACTCATCCCCCGTCAACTAATCTGGGTTTAATCCATCATCATTCTTTAGCTCACTCCACCACCCCAGTTCAGACATGGCCATATGCAAATCAGCCTGACCCTGTGCCTCATGGGAACAGTCCAGCCCGAACTGCCAACCCATGTCTTCCCTGGACAAGAAACAAGCATCCTGGGACCAGTTTCGGGTTCATAACTCTCATCAGCCAGGCTATCTCGAATCCAGTTGCAAAGTGAGCAAGGGACCCACGTCTAGTCATACCCTGCCAACTTAGGGCAAACAAAGCGATACCAAAGGGGATGATGGACGAAGCGTTTGAGCAAATCAAACACTCACCCCCAGTCAACTGATCTGGGTTTAATCCATCATCATTCTTTAGCTCACTCCACCATCCCAGTTCAGACATGGACATATGCAAATCAGTCTGACCCTGTGCCTCATGGGAACAGTCCAGCCCGAACTGTCAAGCCATGTCTTCCCTGGACCGGAAACAAGCATCCTGGGACGGGTTTCCGGTTCATAACCATCATCAGCCAGGCTATCTCGAATCCAGTCGCAAAGTGAGCAAGGGACCCACGTCTGGGCATACCCTGCCAACTTAGTGCGAACAAAGCGATACCAAAGGGGATGATGGACGAAGCGTTTGAGCAAATCAAACACTCACCCCCAGTCAACTGACCTGGGTTTAATCCATCATCATTTTTTAGCTCACTCCACCACCCTAGTTCAGACATGGCCATATGCAAATAAGTCTGACCCTGTGCCTCATGGGAACAGTCCAGCCCGAACTGCCAATCCATGTCTTCCCTGGACCCGAAAAAAGCATCCTGGGACCGGTTTCTGGTTCATAACCCTCATCAGCCAAGCTATCTTCAATCCAGTGGCAAAGTGAGCAAGGGACCCACGTCTAGGCAAACCCTGCCAACTTAGGGCGAACAAAGCGATACCAAAGGGGATGATGGACGAAGCGTTTGAGCAAATCAAACACTCACCCCCAGTCAACTGATCTGGGTTTAATCCATCATCATTCTTTAGCTCACTCCACCACTCCAGTTCAGACATGGACGTATGCAAATCAGTCTGACCCTGTGCCTCATGGGAACAGTCCAGCCCGAACTACCAAGCCATGTCTTCCCTGGACCGGAAACAAGCATCCTGGGACTGGTTTCGGGTTCATAACCCTCATCAGCCAGGCTATCTCGAATCCAGTGGCAAAGTGAGCAAGGGACCCACATTTGGGCATACCCTGACAACTTGGGGAGAACAAAGTGATACCAAAGAGGATGATGGATGAAGCGTTTGAGCAAATCAAACACTCACCCCCAGTCAACTGATCTGGGTTTAATCCATCATCATTCTTTAGCTCACTCCACCACTCCAGTTCAGACATGGACATATGCAAATCAGTCTGACCCTGTTCCTCATGTGAACAGTTTAGCCCGAATTGCCAAGCCATGTCTTCCCTGGACCGGAAACAAGCATCCTGGGACCGTTTTTGGTTTCATAACCCTCATCAGCCTGGCTATATTGAATCCAGTGGCAAAGTGAGCAAGGAACCCATGTTTGGGCATACCCTGCCAACTTAGGGCAAACAAAGCGATACCAAAGGGGATGATGGACGAAGCGTTTGAGCAAATCAAACACTCACCCCCAGTCAACTGAACTGGGTTTAATCCATCATCATTCTTTGGCTCACTCCACCACCCCAGTTCAGACATGGCCATATGCAAATCAGTCTGACCCTGTGCCTCATGGGAACAGTCCAGCCCGAACTGCCAAGCCATGTCTTCCCTGGACCCGAAACAAGCATCCTGGGACCTGTTTCTGGTTCATAACCCTCATCAGCCAGGCTATCTTGAATCCAGTGGCAAAGTGAGCAAGGGACCCACATCTAGGCATACCCTGCAAACTTAGGGCGAACAAGGCGATACAAAAGGGGTTGATGGACGAAGCGTTTAAGTAAATCAAACACTCACCCCAATCAACTAATCTGGGTTTAATCCATCATCATTCTTTCGTTCAATCCACCACTCCAGTTCAGACATGGCCATATGCAAATCAGTCTGACCCTGTGCCTCATGGGAATAGTCCAGCCCGAACTGCCAAGCCATGTCTTCCTTGGACCAGAAACAAGCATCCTGGGACCGGTTTCAGGTTCATAACCCTCATCAGCCAGGCTATCTCGAATCCAGTGGCAAAGTGAGCAAGGGACCCACGTCTAGTCATACCCTGCCAACTTAGGGCAAACAAAGCGATACCAGAGGGGATGATGGACGAAGCGTTTGAGCAAATCAAACACTCACCCCCAGTCAACTGATCTGGGTTTAATCCATCATCATTCTTTAGCTCACTCCACCACCCCAGTTCAGGCATGGCCATATGCAAATCAGTCTGACCCTGTGCCTCATGGGAACAGTCCAGACCGAACTGCCAAGCCATGTCTTCCTTGGACCAGAAACAAGCATCCTGGGACCGGTTTCAGGTTCATAACCCTCATCAGCCAGGCTATCTCGAATCCAGTGGCAAAGTGAGCAAGGGACCAACGTCTGGGCATACCCTGCCAACTTGAGGAGAACAAAGCGATACCAAAGGGGATGATGGATGAAGCGTTTGAGCAAATCAAACACTCACCCCCAGTCAACTGATCTGGGTTTAATCCATCATCATTCTTTAGCTCACTCCACCATCCCAGTTCAGACATGGACATATGCAAATTAGTCTGACCCTGTGCCTCATGGGAACAGTCCAGCCCGAACTGCCAAGCCATGTCTTCCCTGGACCGGAAACAAGCATCCTGGGACCAGTTTCCCGTTCATAACCATCATCAGCCAGGCTATCTCGAATCCAGTCGCAAAGTGAGCAAGGGACCCACGTCTGGGCATACCCTGCCAACTTAGGGCGAACAAAGCGATACCAAAGGGGATGATGGACGAAGCGTTTGAGCAAATCAAACACTCACCCCCAGTCAACTGATCTGGGTTTAATCCATCATCATTCTTAGCTCACTCCACCAACCCAGTTCAGACATGGACATATGCAAATCAGTCTGACCCTGTGCCTCATGGGAACAGTCCAGCCCGAACTGCTAAGACATGTCTTCCCTGGACCCGAAACAAGCATCCTGGGACCGGTTTCTGGTTCATAACCCTCATCAGCCAGGCTATCTTCAATCCAGTGGCAAAGTGAGCAAGGGACCCATGTCTAGGCAAACCCTGCCAACTTAGGGCGAACAAAGCGATACCAAAGGGGATGATGGACGAAGCGTTTGAGCAAATCAAACACTCACCCCCAGTCAACTGACCTGGGTTTAATCCATCATCATTTTTTAGCTCACTCCACCACCCCAGTTCAGACATGGCCATATGAAAATCAGTCTGACCCTGTGCCTCATGGGAACAGTCCAGCCCGAACTGCCAATCCATGTCTTCCCTGGACCTGAAACAAGCATCCTGGGACCGGTTTCAGGTTCATAACCCTCATCAGCCAGGCTATCTCGAATCCAGTGGCAAAGTGAGCAAGGGACCCACGTCTAGTCATACCCTGCCAACTTAGGGCAAACAAAGCGATACCAAAGGGGATGATGGACGAAGCATTTGAGCAAATCAAACACCCACCCCCAGTCAACTGATCTGGGTTTAATCCATCATCATTCTTTAGCTCACTCCACCACTCCAATTCAGACATGGACATATGCAAATCAGTCTAACCCTGTGCCTCATGGGAACAGTCCAGCCCGAACTGCCAAGCCATGTCTTCCCTGGACCGGAAACAAGCATCCTGGGACCAGTTTCGGGTTCATAACCCTCATCAGCCAGGCTATCTCGAATCCAGTGGCAAAGTGAGCAAGGGACCCACGTCTAGTCATACCCTGCCAACTTAGGGCAATCAAAGCGATACCAAAGGGGATGATGGACGAAGCGTTTGAGCAAATCAAACACTCACCCCCAGTCAACTGATCTGGGTTTAATCCATCATCATTCTTTAGCTCACTCCACCACTCCAGTTCAGTCATGGACATATGCAAATCAGTCTGACCCTGTGCCTCATGGGAACAGTCCAGCCCGAACTGCCAAGCCATGTCTTCCCTGGACCGGAAACAAGCATCCTGGGACCGGTTTCGGGTTCATAACCCTCATCAGCCAGGCTATCTCGAATCCAGTGGCAGAGTGAGCAAGTGACCCACGTCTGGGCATACCCTGCCAACTTGGGGAGAACAAAGCGATACCAAAGGGGATGATGGATGAAGCTTTTGAGCAAATCAAACACTCACCCCCAGTCAACTGATCTGGGTTTAATCCATCATCATTCTTTAGCTCACTCCACCACCCCAGTTCAGACATGGCCATATGCAAATCAGTCTGACCCTGTGCCTCATGGGAACAGTCTAGCATGAACTGCCAAGCCATGTCTTCCCTGGACCGGAAACAAGCATCCTGGGACCGATTTCAGGTTCATAACCCTCATCAGCCAGGCTATCTTGAATCCAGTGGCAAAGTGAGCAAGGGACCCACGTCTAGGCAATCCCTGCCAACTTAGGGCGCACAAAGCAATACCAAAGGGGATGATGGACGAAGCGTTTGAGCAAATCAACCACTTACCCCCAGTCAACTAATCTGGGTTTAATCCCTCACCATTCTTTAGGTCACTCCACCACCCCAGTTCAGGCATGGCCATATGCAAATCAGTCTGACCCTGTGCCTCATGGGAACAGTCCAGACCGAACTGCCAAGCCATGTCTTCCCTGGACAGGAAACAATCATCCTGGGACCGGTTTCGGGTTCATAACCCTCATCAGCCATGCTACCTCGAATCCAGTGGCAAAGTGAGCAAGGGACCCACGTCTACTCATACCCTGCCAACTTAGGGCGAACAAAGCGATACCAAAGGGGATAATGGACGAAGCGTTTGAGCAAATCAAACACTCATCCCCCGTCAACTAATCTGGGTTTAATCCATCATCATTCTTTAGCTCACTCCACCACCCCAGTTCAGACATGGCCATATGCAAATCAGCCTGACCCTGTGCCTCATGGGAACAGTCCAGCCCGAACTGCCAACCCATGTCTTCCCTGGACAGGAAACAAGCATCCTGGGACCAGTTTCGGGTTCATAACTCTCATCAGCCAGGCTATCTCGAATCCAGTTGCAAAGTGAGCAAGGGACCCACGTCTAGTCATACCCTGCCAACTTAGGGCAAACAAAGCGATACCAAAGGGGATGATGGACGAAGCGTTTGAGCAAATCAAACACTCAACCCCAGTCAACTGATCTGGGTTTAATCCATCATCATTCTTTAGCTCACTCCACCATCCCAGTTCAGACGTGGACATATGCAAATCAGTCTGACCCTGTGCCTCATGGGAACAGTCCAGCCCGAACTGTCAAGCCATGTCTTCCCTGGACCGGAAACAAGCATCCTGGGACGGGTTTCCGGTTCATAACCATCATCAGCCAGGCTATCTCGAATCCAGTCGCAAAGTGAGCAAGGGACCCACGTCTGGGCATACCCTGCCAACTTAGGGCGAACAAAGCGATACCAAAGGGGATGATGGACGAAGCGTTTGAGCAAATCAAACACTCACCCCCAGTCAACTGACCTGGGTTTAATCCATCATCATTTTTTAGCTCACTCCACCACCCTAGTTCAGACATGGCCATATGCAAATAAGTCTGACCCTGTGCCTCATGGGAACAGTCCAGCCCGAACTGCCAATCCATGTCTTCCCTGGACCCGAAACAAGCATCCTGGGACCGGCTTCTGGTTCATAACCCTCATCAGCCAGGCTATCTTCAATCCAGTGGCAAAGTGAGCAAGGGACCCACGTCTAGGCAAACCCTGCCAACTTAGGGCGAACAAAGCGATACCAAAGGGGATGATGGACGAAGCGTTTGAGCAAATCAAACACTCACCCCCAGTCAACTGATCTGGGTTTAATCCATCATCATTCTTTAGCTCACTCCACCACTCCAGTTCAGACATGGACGTATGCAAATCAGTCTGACCCTGTGCCTCATGGGAACAGTCCAGCCCGAACTACCAAGCCATGTCTTCCCTGGACCGGAAACAAGCATCCTGGGACTGGTTTCGGGTTCATAACCCTCATCAGCCAGGCTATCTCGAATCCAGTGGCAAAGTGAGCAAGGGACCCACATTTGGGCATACCCTGACAACTTGGGGAGAACAAAGTGATACCAAAGAGGATGATGGATGAAGCGTTTGAGCAAATCAAACACTCACCCCCAGTCAACTGATCTGGGTTTAATCCATCATCATTCTTTAGCTCACTCCACCACTCCAGTTCAGACATGGACATATGCAAATCAGTCTGACCCTGTTCCTCATGTGAACAGTTTAGCCCGAATTGCCAAGCCATGTCTTCCCTGGACCGGAAACAAGCATCCTGGGACCGTTTTTGGTTTCATAACCCTCATCAGCCTGGCTATATTGAATCCAGTGGCAAAGTGAGCAAGGAACCCATGTTTGGGCATACCCTGCCAACTTAGGGCAAACAAAGCGATACCAAAGGGGATGATGGACGAAGCGTTTGAGCAAATCAAACACTCACCCCCAGTCAACTGAACTGGGTTTAATCCATCATCATTCTTTGGCTCACTCCACCACCCCAGTTCAGACATGGCCATATGCAAATCAGTCTGACCCTGTGCCTCATGGGAACAGTCCAGCCCGAACTGCCAAGCCATGTCTTCCCTGGACCCGAAACAAGCATCCTGGGACCTGTTTCTGGTTCATAACCCTCATCAGCCAGGCTATCTTGAATCCAGTGGCAAAGTGAGCAAGGGACCCACATCTAGGCATACCCTGCAAACTTAGGGCGAACAAGGCGAAACAAAAGGGGATGATGGACAAAGCGTTTAAGTAAATCAAACACTCACCCCAGTCAACTAATCTGGGTTTATTCCATCATCATTCTTTCGTTCAATCCACCACTCCAGTTCAGACATGGCCATATGCAAATCAGTCTGACCCTGTGCCTCATGGGAATAGTCCAGCCTGAACTTCCAAGCCATGTCTTCCTTGACCAGAAACAAGCATCCTGGGACCGGTTTCAGGTTCATAACCCTCATCAGCCAGGCTATCTCGAATCCAGTGGCAAAGTGAGCAAGGGACCCACGTCTAGTCATACCCTGCCAACTTAGGGCAAACAAAGCGATACCAGAGGGGATGATGGACGAAGCGTTTGAGCAAATCAAACACTCACCCCCAGTCAACTGATCTGGGTTTAATCCATCATCATTCTTTAGCTCACTCCACCACCCCAGTTCAGGCATGGCCATATGCAAATCAGTCTGACCCTGTGCCTCATGGGAACAGTCCAGACCGAACTGCCAAGCCATGTCTTCCCTGGTCCGGAAACAATCATCCTGGGACCGGTTTCGGGTTCATAACCCTCATCAGCCATGCTATCTCGAATCCAGTGGCAAAGTGAGCAAGGGACCCACGTCTACTCATACCCTGCCAACTTAGGGCGAACAAAGCGATACCAAAGGGGATAATGGGCAAAGCGTTTGAGCAAATCAAACACTCATCCCCCGTCAACTAATCTGGGTTTAATCCATCATCATTCTTTAGCTCACTCCACCAACCCAGTTCAGACATGGCCATATGCAAATCAGCCTTACCCTGTGCCTCATGGGAACAGTCCAGCCCGAACTGCCAACCCATGTCTTCCCTGGACAGGAAACAAGCATCCTGGGACCAGTTTCGGGTTCATAACCCTCATCAGCCAGGCTATCTCGAATCCAGTTGCAAAGTGAGCAAGGGACATACGTCTAGTCATACCCTGCCAACTTAGGGCAAACAAAGCGATACCAAAGGGGATGATGGACGAAGCGTTTGAGCAAATCAAACACTCACCCCCAGTCAACTGATCTGGGTTTAATCCATCATCATTCTTTAGCTCACTCCACCATCCCAGTTCAGACATGGACATATGCAAATTAGTCTGACCCTGTGCCTTATGGGAACAGTCCAGCCCGAACTGCCAAGCCATGTCTTCCCTGGACCGGAAACAAGCATCCTGGGACCAGTTTCCCGTTCATAACCATCATCAGCCAGGCTATCTCGAATCCAGTCGCAAAGTGAGCAAGGGACCCACGTCTGGGCATACCCTGCCAACTTAGGGCGAACAAAGCGATACCAAAGGGGATGATGGACGAAGCGTTTGAGCAAATCAAACACTCACCCCCAGTCAACTGATCTGGGTTTAATCCATCATCATTCTTTAGCTCACTCCACCAACCCAGTTCAGACATGGACATATGCAAATCAGTCTGACCCTGTGCCTCATGGGAACAGTCCAGCCCGAACTGCCAAGACATGTCTTCCCTGGACCCGAAACAAGCATCCTGGGACCGGTTTCTGGTTCATAACCCTCATCAGCCAGGCTATCTTCAATCCAGTGGCAAAGTGAGCAAGGGACCCACGTCTAGGCAAACCCTGCCAACTTAGGGCGAACAAAGCGATACCAAAGGGGATGATGGACGAAGCGTTTGAGCAAATCAAACACTCACCCCCAGTCAACTGATCTGGGTTTAATCCATCATCATTCTTTAGCTCACTCCACCATCCCAGTTCAGACATGGACATATGCAAATTAGTCTGACCCTGTGCCTTATGGGAACAGTCCAGCCCGAACTGCCAAGCCATGTCTTCCTTGGACCGGAAACAAGCATCCTGGGACCAGTTTCCCGTTCATAACCATCATCAGCCAGGCTATCTCGAATCCAGTCGCAAAGTGAGCAAGGGACCCACGTCTGGCCATACCCTGCCAACTTAGGGCGAACAAAGCGATACCAAAGGGGATGATGGACGAAGCGTTTGAGCAAATCAAACACTCACCCCCAGTCAACTGATCTGGGTTTAATCCATCATCATTCTTTAGCTCACTCCACCAACCCAGTTCAGACATGGACATATGCAAATCAGTCTGACCCTGTGCCTCATGGGAACAGTCCAGCCCGAACTGCCAAGACATGTCTTCCCTGGACCCGAAACAAGCATCCTGGGACCGGTTTCTGGTTCATAACCCTCATCAGCCAGGCTATCTTCAATCCAGTGGCAAAGTGAGCAAGGGACCCACGTCTAGGCAAACCCTGCCAACTTAGGGCGAACAAAGCGATACCAAAGGGGATGATGGACGAATCGTTTGAGCAAATCAAACACTCACCCCCAGTCAACTGACCTGGGTTTAATCCATCATCATTTTTTAGCTCACTCCACCACCCCAGTTCAGACATGGCCATATGCAAATCAGTCTGACCCTGTGCCTCATGGGAACAGTCCAGCCCGAACTGCCAATCCATGTCTTCCCTGGACCCGAAACAAGCATCCTGGGACCGGTTTCAGGTTCATAACCCTCATCAGCCAGGCTATCTCGAATCCAGTGGCAAAGTGAGCAAGGGACCCACGTCTAGTCATACCCTGCCAACTTAGGGCAAACAAAGCGATACCAAAGGGGATGATGGACGAAGCGTTTGAGCAAATCAAACACTCACCCCCAGTCAACTGATCTGGGTTTAATCCATCATCATTCTTTAGCTCACTCCAGCACTCCAATTCAGACATGGACATATGCAAATCAGTCTGACCCTGTGCCTCATGGGAACAGTCCAGCCCGAACTGCCAAGCCATGTCTTCCCTGGACCGGAAACAAGCATCCTGGGACCAGTTTCGGGTTCATAACCCTCATCAGCCAGGCTATCTCGAATCCAGTGGCAAAGTGAGCAAGGGACCCACGTCTAGTCATACCCTGCCAACTTAGGGCAATCAAAGCGATACCAAAGGGGATGATGGACGAAGCGTTTGAGCAAATCAAACACTCACCCCCAGTCAACTGATCTGGGTTTAATCCATCATCATTCTTTAGCTCACTCCACCACTCCAGTTCAGTCATGGACATATGCAAATCAGTCTGACCCTGTGCCTCATGGGAACAGTCCAGCCCGAACTGCCAAGCAATGTCTTCCCTGGACCGGAAACAAGCATCCTGGGACCGGTTTCGGGTTCATAACCCTCATCAGCCAGGCTATCTCGAATCCAGTGGCAGAGTGAGCAAGTGACCCACGTCTGGGCATACCCTGCCAACTTGGGGAGAACAAAGCGATACCAAAGGGGATGATGGATGAAGCTTTTGAGCAAATCAAACACTCACCCCCAGTCAACTGATCTGGGTTTAATCCATCATCATTCTTTAGCTCACTCCACCACCCCACTTCAGACATGGCCATATGCAAATCAGTCTGACCCTGTTCCTCATGGGAACAGTCCAGCTCGAACTGCCAAGCCATGTCTTCCCTGGACCGGAAACAAGCATCCTGGGACTGTTTTCCGATTCATAACCATCATCAGCCAGGCTATCTCGAATCCAGTCGCAAAGTGAGCAAGGGACCCACGTCTGGGCATACCCTGCCAACTTAGGGCGAACAAAGCGATACCAAAGGGGATGATGGACGAAGCGTTTGAGCAAATCAAACACTCACCCCCAGTCAACTGATCTGGGTTTAATCCATCATCATTCTTTAGCTCACCCCACCACCCCAGTTCAGACATATGCAAATTAGTCTGACCCTGTGCCTCATGGGAACAGTCTAGCCCGAACTGCCAAGCCATGTCTTCCCTTGACCGGAAACAAGCATCCTGGGACCAGTTTCAGGTTCATAACCCTCATCTGCCAGGCTATCTTGAATCCAGTGGCAACGTGAGCAAGGGACCCACGTCTAGGCAAACCCTGCCAACTTAGGGCGAAAAAAGCGATACCGAAGGGGATGATGGACGAAGCGTTTGAGCAAATCAAACACTCACCCCCAGTCAACTAATCTGGGTTTAATCCATCATCATTCTTTAGGTCACTCCACCACCCCAGTTCAGACAGGGCCATATGCAAATCAGTCTGACCCTGTGCCTCATGGGAACAGTCCAGAACGAACTGCCAAGCCATGTCTTCCCTGGACCGGAAACAAGCATCCTGGGACCGGTTTCGTGTTCATAACCCTCATCAGCCATGCTATCTCGAATCCAGTGGCAAAGTGAGCAAGAGACCCACGTCTACTCATACCCTGCCAACTTAAGGTGAACAAAGCGATACCAAAGGGGATGATGGACGAAGCGTTTGAGCAAATCAAACACTCATCCCCCGTCAACTAATCTGGGTTTAATCCATCATCATTCTTTAGCTCACTCCACCACCCCAGTTCAGATATGGCCATATGCAAATCAGTCTGACCCTGTGCCTCATGGGAACAGTCCAGCCCGAACTGCCAAGCCATGTCTTCCCTGGACAGGAAACAAGCATCCTGAGACCAGTTTCGGGTTCATAACCCTCATCAGCCATGCTATCTCGAATCCAGTTGCAAAGTGAGCAAGGGACCCACGTCTAGTCATACCCTGCCAACTTAGGGCGAAAAAAGCGATACCAAAGGGGATGATGGACGAAGCGTTTGAGCAAATCAAACACTCACCCCCAGTCAACTGATCTGGGTTTAATCCATCATCATTCTTTAGCTCACTCCACCATCCCAGTTCAGACATGGACATATGCAAATCAGTCTGACCCTGTGCCTCATGGGAACAGTCCAGCCCGAACTGCCAAGCCATGTCTTCTCTGGACTGGAAACAAGCATCCTGGGACCAGTTTCGGGTTCATAACCATCATCAGCCAGGCTATCTCGAATCCAGTGCCAAAGTGAGTGAGCAAGGGACCCACATCTGGGCATACCCTGCCAACTTAGGGCAAACAAAGCGATACCAAAGGGGATGATGGACGAAGTGCTTGAGCAAATCAAGCACTCACCCCCAGTCAACTGATCCGGGTTTAATCCATCATCATTCTTTGGCTCACTCCACCACCCCCGTTCAGACATGGCCATATGCAAATCAGTCTGACCCTGTGCCTCATGGGAACAGTCCAGCCTGAACTGCCAAGCCATGTCTTCCCTGGACTAGAAACAAGCATCCTGGGACCGGTTTCGGGTTCATAACCATCATCAACCAGGCTATCTCGAATCCAGTCGCAAAGTGAGCAAGGGACCCACGTCTGGGCATACCCTGCCAACTTAGGGCGAACAAAGCGATACCAAAGGGGATGATGGACGAAGCGTTTGAGCAAATCAAACACTCACCCCCAGTCAACTGATCTGGGTTTAATCCATCATCATTCTTTAGCTCACTCCACCATCCCAGTTCAGACATGGACATATGCAAATTAGTCAACCCTGTGCCACATGGGAACAGTCCAGCCCGAACTGCCAAGCCATGTCTTCCCTGGACCGGAAACAAGCATCCTGGGTCCGGTTTCCGGTTCATAACCATCATCAGCCAGGCTATCTCAAATCCAGTCGCAAAGTGAGCAAGGGACCCACGTCTGGGCATACCCTGCCAACTTAGGGCGAACAAAGCGATACCAAAGGGGATGATGGACGAAGCGTTTGAGCAAATCAAACACTCACCCCCAGTCAACTGATCTGGGTTTAATCCATCATCATTCTTTAGCTCACTCCACCACCCCAGTTCAGACATGGACATATGCAAATCAGTCTGACCCTGTGCCTCATGGGAACAGTCCAGCCCGAACTGCCAAGACATGTCTTCCGCGGACCCGAAACAAGCATCCTGGGACCGGTTTCTGGTTCATAACCCTCATCAGCCAGGCTATCTCGAATCCAGTGGCAAAGTGAGCAAGGGACCCACGTCTAGGCAAACCCTGCCAACTTAGGGCAAACAAAGCGATACCAAAGGGGATGATGGACGAAGCGTTTGAGCAAATCAAACACTCACCCCCAGTCAACTGACCTGGGTTTAATCCATCATCATTTTTTAGCTCACTCCACCACCCCAGTTCAGACATGCCCATATGCAAATCAGTCTGACCCTGTGCCTCATGGGAACAGTCCAGCCCGAACTGCCAATCCATGTCTTCCCTGGACCTGAAACAAGCATCCTGGGACCGGTTTCAGGTTCATAACCCTCATCAGCCAGGCTATCTCGAATCCAGTGGCAAAGTGAGCAAGGGACCCACGTCTAGTCATACCCTGCCAACTTATGGCAAACAAAGCGATACCAAAGGGGATGATGGACGAAGCGTTTGAGCAAATCAAACACCCACCCCCAGTCAACTGATCTGGGTTTAATCCATCATCATTCTTTAGCTCACTCCACCACTCCAATTCAGACATGGACATATGCAAATCAGTCTGACCCTGTGCCTCATGGGAACAGTCCAGCCCGAACTGCCAAGCCATGTCTTCCCTGGACCGGAAACAAGCATCCTGGGACCAGTTTCGGGTTCATAACCCTCATCAGCCAGGCTATCTCGAATCCAGTGGCAAAGTGAGCAAGGGACCCACGTCTAGTCATACCCTGCCAACTTAGGGCAATCAAAGCGATACCAAAGGGGATGATGGACGAAGCGTTTGAGCAAATCAAACACTCACCCCCAGTCAACTGATCTGGGTTTAATCCATCATCATTCTTTAGCTCACTCCACCACTCCAGTTCAGTCATGGACATATGCAAATCAGTCTGACCCTGTGCCTCATGGGAACAGTCCAGCCCGAACTGCCAAGCCATGTCTTCCCTGGACCGGAAACAAGCATCCTGGGACCGGTTTCGGGTTCATAACCCTCATCAGCCAGGCTATCTCGAATCCAGTGGCAGAGTGAGCAAGTGACCCACGTCTGGGCATACCCTGCCAACTTGGGGAGAACAAAGCGATACCAAAGGGGATGATGGATGAAGCTTTTGAGCAAATCAAACACTCACCCCCAGTCAACTGATCTGGGTTTAATCCATCATCATTCTTTAGCTCACTCCACCACCCCAGTTCAGACATGGCCATATGCAAATCAGTCTGACCCTGTGCCTCATGGGAACAGTCTAGCATGAACTGCCAAGCCATGTCTTCCCTGGACCGGAAACAAGCATCCTGGGACCGATTTCAGGTTCATAACCCTCATCAGCCAGGCTATCTTGAATCCAGTGGCAAAGTGAGCAAGGGACCCACGTCTAGGCAATCCCTGCCAACTTAGGGCGCACAAAGCAATACCAAAGGGGATGATGGACGAAGCGTTTGAGCAAATCAACCACTCACCCCCAGTCAACTAATCTGGGTTTAATCCCTCATCATTCTTTAGGTCACTCCACCACCCCAGTTCAGGCATGGCCATATGCAAATCAGTCTGACCCTGTGCCTCATGGGAACAGTCCAGACCGAACTGCCAAGCCATGTCTTCCCTGGACAGGAAACAATCATCCTGGGACCGGTTTCGGGTTCATAACCCTCATCAGCCATGCTACCTCGAATCCAGTGGCAAAGTGAGCAAGGGACCCACGTCTACTCATACCCTGCCAACTTAGGGCGAACAAAGCGATACCAAAGGGGATAATGGACGAAGCGTTTGAGCAAATCAAACACTCATCCCCCGTCAACTAATCTGGGTTTAATCCATCATCATTCTTTAGCTCACTCCACCACCCCAGTTCAGACATGGCCATATGCAAATCAGCCTGACCCTGTGCCTCATGGGAACAGTCCAGCCCGAACTGCCAACCCATGTCTTCCCTGGACAGGAAACAAGCATCCTGGGACCAGTTTCGGGTTCATAACTCTCATCAGCCAGGCTATCTCGAATCCAGTTGCAAAGTGAGCAAGGGACCCACGTCTAGTCATACCCTGCCAACTTAGGGCAAACAAAGCGATACCAAAGGGGATGATGGACGAAGCGTTTGAGCAAATCAAACACTCACCCCCAGTCAACTGATCTGGGTTTAATCCATCATCATTCTTTAGCTCACTCCACCATCCCAGTTCAGACATGGACATATGCAAATCAGTCTGACCCTGTGCCTCATGGGAACAGTCCAGCCCGAACTGTCAAGCCATGTCTTCCCTGGACCGGAAACAAGCATCCTGGGACGGGTTTCCGGTTCATAACCATCATCAGCCAGGCTATCTCGAATCCAGTCGCAAAGTGAGCAAGGGACCCACGTCTGGGCATACCCTGCCAACTTAGGGCGAACAAAGCGATACCAAAGGGGATGATGGACGAAGCGTTTGAGCAAATCAAACACTCACCCCCAGTCAACTGACCTGGGTTTAATCCATCATCATTTTTTAGCTCACTCCACCACCCTAGTTCAGACATGGCCATATGCAAATAAGTCTGACCCTGTGCCTCATGGGAACAGTCCAGCCCGAACTGCCAATCCATGTCTTCCCTGGACCCGAAACAAGCATCCTGGGACCGGTTTCTGGTTCATAACCCTCATCAGCCAAGCTATCTTCAATCCAGTGGCAAAGTGAGCAAGGGACCCACGTCTAGGCAAACCCTGCCAACTTAGGGCGAACAAAGCGATACCAAAGGGGATGATGGACGAAGCGTTTGAGCAAATCAAACACTCACCCCCAGTCAACTGATCTGGGTTTAATCCATCATCATTCTTTAGCTCACTCCACCACTCCAGTTCAGACATGGACGTATGCAAATCAGTCTGACCCTGTGCCTCATGGGAACAGTCCAGCCCGAACTACCAAGCCATGTCTTCCCTGGACCGGAAACAAGCATCCTGGGACTGGTTTCGGGTTCATAACCCTCATCAGCCAGGCTATCTCGAATCCAGTGGCAAAGTGAGCAAGGGACCCACTTTTGGGCATACCCTGACAACTTGGGGAGAACAAAGTGATACCAAAGAGGATGATGGATGAAGCGTTTGAGCAAATCAAACACTCACCCCCAGTCAACTGATCTGGGTTTAATCCATCATCATTCTTTAGCTCACTCCACCACTCCAGTTCAGACATGGACATATGCAAATCAGTCTGACCCTGTTCCTCATGTGAACAGTTTAGCCCAAATTGCCAAGCCATGTCTTCCCTGGACCGGAAACAAGCATCCTGGGACCGTTTTTGGTTTCATAACCCTCATCAGCCTGGCTATATTGAATCCAGTGGCAAAGTGAGCAAGGAACCCATGTTTGGGCATACCCTGCCAACTTAGGGCAAACAAAGCGATACCAAAGGGGATGATGGACGAAGCGTTTGAGCAAATCAAACACTCACCCCCAGTCAACTGAACTGGGTTTAATCCATCATCATTCTTTGGCTCACTCCACCACCCCAGTTCAGACATGGCCATATGCAAATCAGTCTGACCCTGTGCCTCATGGGAACAGTCCAGCCCGAACTGCCAAGCCATGTCTTCCCTGGACCCGAAACAAGCATCCTGGGACCTGTTTCTGGTTCATAACCCTCATCAGCCAGGCTATCTTGAATCCAGTGGCAAAGTGAGCAAGGGACCCACATCTAGGCATACCCTGCAAACTTAGGGCGAACAAGGCGATACAAAAGGGGATGATGGACGAAGCGTTTAAGTAAATCAAACACTCACCCCAGTCAACTAATCTGGGTTTAATCCATCATCATTCTTTCGTTCAATCCACCACTCCAGTTCAGAAATGGCCATATGCAAATCAGTCTGACCCTGTGCCTCATGGGAATAGTCCAGCCCGAACTGCCAAGCCATGTCTTCCTTGGACCAGAAACAAGCATCCTGGGACCGGTTTCAGGTTCATAACCCTCATCAGCCAGGCTATCTCGAATCCAGTGGCAAAGTGAGCAAGGGACCCACGTCTAGTCATACCCTGCCAACTTAGGGCAAACAAAGCGATACCAGAGGGGATGATGGACGAAGCGTTTGAGCAAATCAAACACTCACCCCCAGTAAACTGATCTGGGTTTAATCCATCATCATTCTTTAGCTCACTCCACCACCCCAGTTCAGGCATGGCCATATGCAAATCAGTCTGACCCTGTGCCTCATGGGAACAGTCCAGACCGAACTGCCAAGCCATGTCTTCCCTGGTCCGGAAACAATCATCCTGGGACCGGTTTCGGGTTCATAACCCTCATCAGCCATGCTATCTCGAATCCAGTGGCAAAGTGAGCAAGGGACCCACGTCTACTCATACCCTGCCAACTTAGGGCGAACAAAGCGATACCAAAGGGGATAATGGGCAAAGCGTTTGAGCAAATCAAACACTCATCCCCCGTCAACTAATCTGGGTTTAATCCATCATCATTCTTTAGCTCCCTCCACCAACCCAGTTCAGACATGGCCATATGCAAATCAGCCTTACCCTGTGCCTCATGGGAACAGTCCAGCCCGAACTGCCAACCCATGTCTTCCCTGGACAGGAAACAAGCATCCTGGGACCAGTTTCGGGTTCATAACCCTCATCAGCCAGGCTATCTCGAATCCAGTTGCAAAGTGAGCAAGGGACATACGTCTAGTCATACCCTGCCAACTTAGGGCAAACAAAGCGATACCAAAGGGGATGATGGACGAAGCGTTTGAGCAAATCAAACACTCACCCCCAGTCAACTGATCTGGGTTTAATCCATCATCATTCTTTAGCTCACTCCACCAACCCAGTTCAGACATGGACATATGCAAATCAGTCTGACCCTGTGCCTCATGGGAACAGTCCAGCCCGAACTGCCAAGACATGTCTTCCCTGGACCCGAAACAAGCATCCTGGGACCGGTTTCTGGTTCATAACCCTCATCAGCCAGGCTATCTCGAATCCAGTCGCAAAGTGAGCAAGGGACCCACGTCTGGGCATACCCTGCCAACTTAGGGCGAACAAAGCGATACCAAAGGGGATGATGGACGAAGCGTTTGAGCAAATCAAACACTCACCCCCAGTCAACTGATCTGGGTTTAATCCATCATCATTCTTTAGCTCACTCCACCAACCCAGTTCAGACATGGACATATGCAAATCAGTCTGACCCTGTGCCTCATGGGAACAGTCCAGCCCGAACTGCCAAGACATGTCTTCCCTGGACCCAAAACAAGCATCCTGGGACCGGTTTCTGGTTCATAACCCTCATCAGCCAGGCTATCTTCAATCCAGTGGCAAAGTGAGCAAGGGACCCACGTCTAGGCAAACCCTGCCAACTTAGGGCGAACAAAGCGATACCAAAGGGGATGATGGACGAAGCGTTTGAGCAAATCAAACACTCACCCCCAGTCAACTGACCTGGGTTTAATCCATCATCATTTTTTAGGTCACTCCACCACCCCAGTTCAGACATGGCCATATGCAAATCAGTCTGACCCTGTGCCTCATGGGAACAGTCCAGCCCGAACTGCCAATCCATGTCTTCCCTGGACCCGAAACAAGCATCCTGGGACCGGTTTCAGGTTCATAACCCTCATCAGCCAGGCTATCTCGAATCCAGTGGCAAAGTGAGCAAGGGACCCACGTCTAGTCATACCCTGCCAACTTAGGGCAAACAAAGCGATACCAAAGGGGATGATGGACGAAGCGTTTGAGCAAATCAAACACTCACCCCCAGTCAACTGATCTGGGTTTAATCCATCATCATTCTTTAGCTCACTCCAGCACTCCAATTCAGACATGGACATATGCAAATCAGTCTGACCCTGTGCCTCATGGGAACAGTCCAGCCCGAACTGCCAAGCCATGTCTTCCCTGGACCGGAAACAAGCATCCTGGGACCAGTTTCGGGTTCATAACCCTCATCAGCCAGGCTATCTTGAATCCAGTGGCAAAGTGAGCAAGGGACCCACGTCTAGTCATACCCTGCCAACTTAGGGCAATCAAAGCGATACCAAAGGGGATGATGGACGAAGCGTTTGAGCAAATCAAACACTCACCCCCAGTCAACTGATCTGGGTTTAATCCATCATCATTCTTTAGCTCACTCCACCACTCCAGTTCAGTCATGGACATATGCAAATCAGTCTGACCCTGTGCCTCATGGGAACAGTCCTGCCCGAACTGCCAAGCCATGTCTTCCCTGGACCGGAAACAAGCATCCTGGGACCGGTTTCGGGTTCATAACCCTCATCAGCCAGGCTATCTCGAATCCAGTGGCAGAGTGAGCAAGTGACCCACGTCTGGGCATACCCTGCCAACTTGGGGAGAACAAAGCGATACCAAAGGGGATGATGGATGAAGCTTTTGAGCAAATCAAACACTCACCCCCAGTCAACTGATCTGGGTTTAATCCATCATCATTCTTTAGCTCACTCCACCACCCCACTTCAGACATGGCCATATGCAAATCAGTCTGACCCTGTTCCTCATGGGAACAGTCCAGCTCGAACTGCCAAGCCATGTCTTCCCTGGACCGGAAACAAGCATCCTGGGACTGTTTTCCGATTCATAACCATCATCAGCCAGGCTATCTCGAACCCAGTCGCAAAGTGAGCAAGGGACCCACGTCTGGGCATACCCTGCCAACTTAGGGCGAACAAAGCGATACCAAAGGGGATGATGGACGAAGCGTTTGAGCAAATCAAACACTCACCCCCAGTCAACTGATCTGGGTTTAATCCATCATCATTCTTTAGCTCACCCCACCACCCCAGTTCAGACATATGCAAATTAGTCTGACCCTGTGCCTCATGGGAACAGTCTAGCCCGAACTGCCAAGCCATGTCTTCCCTTGACCGGAAACAAGCATCCTGGGACCGGTTTCAGGTTCATAACCCTCATCAGCCAGGCTATCTTGAATCCAGTGGCAACATGAGCAAGGGACCCACGTCTAGGCAAACCCTGCCAACTTAGGGCGAAAAAAGCGATACCGAAGGGGATGATGGACGAAGCGTTTGAGCAAATCAAACACTCACCCCCAGTCAACTAATCTGGGTTTAATCCATCATCATTCTTTAGGTCACTCCACCACCCCAGTTCAGACAGGGCCATATGCAAATCAGTCTGACCCTGTGCCTCATGGGAACAGTCCAGAACGAACTGCCAAGCCATGTCTTCCCTGGACCGGAAACAAGCATCCTGGGACCGGTTTCGTGTTCATAACCCTCATCAGCCATGCTATCTCGAATCCAGTGGCAAAGTGAGCAAGAGACCCACGTCTACTCATACCCTGCCAACTTAAGGTGAACAAAGCGATACCAAAGGGGATGATGGACGAAGCGTTTGAGCAAATCAAACACTCATCCCCCGTCAACTAATCTGGGTTTAATCCATCATCATTCTTTAGCTCACTCCACCACCCCAGTTCAGATATGGCCATATGCAAATCAGTCTGACCCTGTGCCTCATGGGAACAGTCCAGCCCGAACTGCCAAGCCATGTCTTCCCTGGACAGGAAACAAGCATCCTGAGACCAGTTTCGGGTTCATAACCCTCATCAGCCAGGCTATCTCGAATCCAGTTGCAAAGTGAGCAAGGGACCCACGTCTAGTCATACCCTGCCAACTTAGGGCGAAAAAAGCGATACCAAAGGGGATGATGGACGAAGCGTTTGAGCAAATCAAACACTCACCCCCAGTCAACTGATCTGGGTTTAATCCATCATCATTCTTTAGCTCACTCCACCATCCCAGTTCAGACATGGACATATGCAAATCAGTCTGACCCTGTGCCTCATGGGAACAGTCCAGCCCGAACTGCCAAGCCATGTCTTCTCTGGACTGGAAACAAGCATCCTGGGACCAGTTTCGGGTTCATAACCATCATCAGCCAGGCTATCTCGAATCCAGTGCCAAAGTGAGCAAGGGACCCACGTCTACTCATACCCTGCCAACTTAAGGTGAACAAAGCGATACCAAAGGGGATGATGGACGAAGCAATTGAGCAAATCAAACACTCATCCCCCGTCAACTAATCTGGGTTTAATCCATCATCATTCTTTAGCTCACTCCACCACCCCAGTTCAGATATGGCCATATGCAAATCAGTCTGACCCTGTGCCTCATGGGAACAGTCCAGCCCGAACTGCCAAGCCATGTCTTCCCTGGACAGGAAACAAGCATCCTGAGACCAGTTTCGGGTTCATAACCCTCATCAGCCAGGCTATCTCGAATCCAGTTGCAAAGTGAGCAAGGGACCCACGTCTAGTCATACCCTGCCAACTTAGGGCGAAAAAAGCGATACCAAAGGGGATGATGGACGAAGCGTTTGAGCAAATCAAACACTCACCCCCAGTCAACTGATCTGGGTTTAATCCATCATCATTCTTTAGCTCACTCCACCATCCCAGTTCAGACATGGACATATGCAAATCAGTCTGACCCTGTGCCTCATGGGAACAGTCCAGCCCGAACTGCCAAGCCATGTCTTCTCTGGACTGGAAACAAGCATCCTGGGACCAGTTTCGGGTTCATAACCATCATCAGCCAGGCTATCTCGAATCCAGTGCCAAAGTGAGTGAGCAAGGGACCCACATCTGGGCATACCCTGCCAACTTAGGGCAAACAAAGCGATACCAAAGGGGATGATGGACGAAGTGCTTGAGCAAATCAAGCACTCACCCCCAGTCAACTGATCCGGGTTTAATCCATCATCATTCTTTGGCTCACTCCACCACCCCCGTTCAGACATGGCCATATGCAAATCAGTCTGACCCTGTGCCTCATGGGAACAGTCCAGCCTGAACTGCCAAGCCATGTCTTCCCTGGACTAGAAACAAGCATCCTGGGACCGGTTTCGGGTTCATAACCATCATCAACCAGGCTATCTCGAATCCAGTCGCAAAGTGAGCAAGGGACCCACGTCTGGGCATACCCTGCCAACTTAGGGCGAACAAAGCGATACCAAAGGGGATGATGGACGAAGCGTTTGAGCAAATCAAACACTCACCCCCAGTCAACTGATCTGGGTTTAATCCATCATCATTCTTTAGCTCACTCCACCATCCCAGTTCAGACATGGACATATGCAAATTAGTCTGACCCTGTGCCACATGGGAACAGTCCAGCCCGAACTGCCAAGCCATGTCTTCCCTGGACCGGAAACAAGCATCCTGGGTCCGGTTTCCGGTTCATAACCATCATCAGCCAGGCTATCTCAAATCCAGTCGCAAAGTGAGCAAGGGACCCACGTCTGGGCATACCCTGCCAACTTAGGGCGAACAAAGCGATACCAAAGGGGATGATGGACGAAGCGTTTGAGCAAATCAAACACTCACCCCCAGTCAACTGATCTGGGTTTAATCCATCATCATTCTTTAGCTCACTCCACCACCCCAGTTCAGACATGGACATATGCAAATCAGTCTGACCCTGTGCCTCATGGGAACAGTCCAGCCCGAACTGCCAAGACATGTCTTCCGCGGACCCGAAACAAGCATCCTGGGACCGGTTTCTGGTTCATAACCCTCATCAGCCAGGCTATCTTCAATCCAGTGGCAAAGTGAGCAAGGGACCCACGTCTAGGCAAACCCTGCCAACTTAGGGCAAACAAAGCGATACCAAAGGGGATGATGGACGAAGCGTTTGAGCAAATCAAACACTCACCCCCAGTCAACTGACCTGGGTTTAATCCATCATCATTTTTTAGCTCACTCCACCACCCCAGTTCAGACATGGCCATATGCAAATCAGTCTGACCCTGTGCCTCATGGGAACAGTCCAGCCCGAACTGCCAATCCATGTCTTCCCTGGACCCGAAACAAGCATCCTGGGACCGGTTTCAGGTTCATAACCCTCATCAGCCAGGCTATCTCGAATCCAGTGGCAAAGTGAGCAAGGGACCCACGTCTAGTCATACCCTGCCAACTTAGGGCAAACAAAGCGATACCAAAGGGGATGATGGACGAAGCGTTTGAGCAAATCAAACACTCACCCCCAGTCAACTGATCTGGGTTTAATCCATCATCATTCTTTAGCTCACTCCACCACTCCAATTCAGACATGGACATATGCAAATCAGTCTGACCCTGTGCCTCATGGGAACAGTCCAGCCCGAACTGCCAAGCCATGTCTTCCCTGGACCAGAAACAAGCATCCTGGGACCAGTTTCGGGTTCATAACCCTCATCAGCCAGGCTATCTCGAATCCAGTGGCAAAGTGAGCAAGGGACCCACGTCTAGTCATACCCTGCCAACTTAGGGCAATCAAAGCGATACCAAAGGGGATGATGGACGAAGCGTTTGAGCAAATCAAACACTCACCCCCAGTCAACTGATCCGGGTTTAATCCATCATCATTCTTTGGCTCACTCCACCACCCCCGTTCAGACATGGCCATATGCAAATCAGTCTGACCCTGTGCCTCATGGGAACAGTCCAGCCTGAACTGCCAAGCCATGTCTTCCCTGGACTAGAAACAAGCATCCTGGGACCGGTTTCGGGTTCATAACCATCATCAACCAGGCTATCTCGAATCCAGTCGCAAAGTGAGCAAGGGACCCACGTCTGGGCATACCCTGCCAACTTAGGGCGAACAAAGCGATACCAAAGGGGATGATGGACGAAGCGTTTGAGCAAATCAAACACTCACCCCCAGTCAACTGATCTGGGTTTAATCCATCATCATTCTTTAGCTCACTCCACCATCCCAGTTCAGACATGGACATATGCAAATTAGTCTGACCCTGTGCCTCATGGGAACAGTCCAGCCCGAACTGCCAAGCCATGTCTTCCCTGGACCGGAAACAAGCATCCTGGGACCGGTTTCCGGTTCATAACCATCATCAGCCAGGCTATCTCAAATCCAGTCGCAAAGTGAGCAAGGGACCCACGTCTGGGCATACCCTGCCAACTTAGGGCGAACAAAGCGATACCAAAGGGGATGATGGACGAAGCGTTTGAGCAAATCAAACACTCACCCCCAGTCAACTGATCTGGGTTTAATCCATCATCATTCTTTAGCTCACTCCACCACCCCAGTTCAGACATGGACATATGCAAATCAGTCTGACCCTGTGCCTCATGGGAACAGTCCAGCCCGAACTGCCAAGACATGTCTTCCGTGGACCCGAAACAAGCATCCTGGGACCGGTTTCTGGTTCATAACCCTCATCAGCCAGGCTATCTTCAATCCAGTGGCAAAGTGAGCAAGGGACCCACGTCTAGGCAAACCCTGCCAACTTAGGGCAAACAAAGCGATACCAAAGGGGATGATGGACTAAGCGTTTGAGCAAATCAAACACTCACCCCCAGTCAACTGACCTGGGTTTAATCCATCATTATTTTTTAGCTCACTCCACCACCCCAGTTCAGACATGGCCATATGCAAATCAGTCTGACCCTGTGCCTCATGGGAACAGTCCAGCCCGAACTGCCAATCCATGTCTTCCCTGGACCCGAAACAAGCATCCTGGGACCGGTTTCAGGTTCATAACCCTCATCAGCCAGGCTATCTCGAATCCAGTGGCAAAGTGAGCAAGGGACCCACGTCTAGTCATACCCTGCCAACTTAGGGCAAACAAAGCGATACCAAAGGGGATGATGGACGAAGCGTTTGAGCAAATCAAACACTCACCCCCAGTCAACTGATCTGGGTTTAATCCATCATCATTCTTTAGCTCACTCCACCACTCCAATTCAGACATGGACATATGCAAATCAGTCTGACCCTGTGCCTCATGGGAACAGTCCAGCCCGAACTGCCAAGCCATGTCTTCCCTGGACCGGAAACAAGCATCCTGGGACCAGTTTCGGGTTCATAACCCTCATCAGCCAGGCTATCTCGAATCCAGTGGCAAAGTGAGCAAGGGACCCACGTCTAGTCATACCCTGCCAACTTAGGGCAATCAAAGCGATACCAAAGGGGATGATGGACGAAGCGTTTGAGCAAATCAAACACTCACCCCCAGTCAACTGATCTGGGTTTAATCCATCATCATTCTTTAGCTCACTCCACCACTCCAGTTCAGTCATGGACATATGCAAATCAGTCTGACCCTGTGCCTCATGGGAACAGTCCAGCCCGAACTGCCAAGCCATGTCTTCCCTGGACCGGAAACAAGCATCCTGGGACCGGTTTCGGGTTCATAACCCTCATCAGCCAGGCTATCTCGAATCCAGTGGCAGAGTGAGCAAGAGACCCACGTCTGGGCATACCCTGCCAACTTGGGGAGAACAAAGCGATACCAAAGGGGATGATGGATGAAGCTTTTGAGCAAATCAAACACTCACCCCCAGTCAACTGATCTGGGTTTAATCCATCATCATTCTTTAGCTCACTCCACCACCCCACTTCAGACATGGCCATATGCAAATCAGTCTGACCCTGTGCCTCATGGGAACAGTCCAGCTCGAACTGCCAAGCCATGTCTTCCCTGGACCGGAAACAAGCATCCTGGGACTGTTTTCCGATTCATAACCATCATCAGCCAGGCTATCTCGAATCCAGTCGCAAAGTGAGCAAGGGACCCACGTCTGGGCATACCCTGCCAACTTAGGGCGAACAAAGCGATACCAAAGGGGATGATGGACGAAGAGTTTGAGCAAATCAAACACTCACCCCCAGTCAACTGATCTGGGTTTAATCCATCATCATTCTTTAGCTCACCCCACCACCCCAGTTCAGACATATGCAAATTAGTCTGACCCTGTGCCTCATGGGAACAGTCTAGCCCGAACTGCCAAGCCATGTCTTCCCTTGACCGGAAACATGCATCCTGGGACCGGTTTCAGGTTCATAACCCTCATCAGCCAGGCTATCTTGAATCCAGTGGCAACGTGAGCAAGGGACCCACGTCTAGGCAAACCCTGCCAACTTAGGGCGAAAAAAGCGATACCGAAGGGGATGATGGACGAAGCGTTTGATCAAATCAAACACTCACCCCCAGTCAACTAATCTGGGTTTAATCCATCATCATTCTTTAGGTCACTCCACCACCCCAGTTCAGACAGGTCCATATGCAAATCAGTCTGACCCTGTGCCTCATGGGAACAGTCCAGAACGAACTGCCAAGCCATGTCTTCCCTGGACCGGAAACAAGCATCCTGGGACCGGTTTCGTGTTCATAACCCTCATCAGCCATGCTATCTCGAATCCAGTGGCAAAGTGAGCAAGAGACCCACCTCTACTCATACCCTGCCAACTTAAGGTGAACAAAGCGATACCAAAGGGGATGATGGACGAAGCGTTTGAGCAAATCAAACACTCATCCCCCGTCAACTAATCTGGGTTTAATCCATCATCATTCTTTAGCTCACTCCACCACCCCAGTTCAGATATGGCCATATGCAAATCAGTCTGACCCTGTGCCTCATGGGAACAGTCCAGCCCGAACTGCCAAGCCATGTCTTCCCTGGACAGGAAACAAGCATCCTGAGACCAGTTTCGGGTTCATAACCCTCATCAGCCAGGCTATCTCGAATCCAGTTGCAAAGTGAGCAAGGGACCCACGTCTAGTCATACCCTGCCAACTTAGGGCGAAAAAAGCGATACCAAAGGGGATGATGGACGAAGCGTTTGAGCAAATCAAACACTCACCCCCAGTCAACTGATCTGGGTTTAATCCATCATCATTCTTTAGCTCACTCCACCATCCCAGTTCAGACATGGACATATGCAAATCAGTCTGACCCTGTGCCTCATGGGAACAGTCCAGCCCGAACTGCCAAGCCATGTCTTCTCTGGACTGGAAACAAGCATCCTGGGACCAGTTTCGGGTTCATAACCATCATCAGCCAGGCTATCTCGAATCCAGTGCCAAAGTGAGTGAGCAAGGGACCCACATCTGGGCATACCCTGCCAACTTAGGGCAAACAAAGCGATACCAAAGGGGATGAAGGACGAAGTGCTTGAGCAAATCAAGCACTCACCCCCAGTCAACTGATCCGGGTTTAATCCATCATCATTCTTTGGCTCACTCCACCACCCCCGTTCAGACATGGCCATATGCAAATCAGTCTGACCCTGTGCCTCATGGGAACAGTCCAGCCTGAACTGCCAAGCCATGTCTTCCCTGGACTAGAAACAAGCATCCTGGGACCGGTTTCGGGTTCATAACCATCATCAACCAGGCTATCTCGAATCCAGTCGCAAAGTGAGCAAGGGACCCACGTCTGGGCATACCCTGCCAACTTAGGGCGAACAAAGCGATACCAAAGGGGATGATGGACGAAGCGTTTGAGCAAATCAAACACTCACCCCCAGTCAACTGATCTGGGTTTAATCCATCATCATTCTTTAGCTCACTCCACCATCCCAGTTCAGACATGGACATATGCAAATTAGTCTGACCCTGTGCCTCATGGGAACAGTCCAGCCCGAACTGCCAAGCCATGTCTTCCCTGGACCTGAAACAAGCCTCCTGGGACCGGTTTCCGGTTCATAACCATCATCAGCCAGGCTATCTCGAATCCAGTCGCAAAGTGAGCAAGGGACCCACGTCTGGGCATACCCTGCCAACTTAGGGCGAACAAAGCGATACCAAAGGGGATGATGGACAAAGCGTTTGAGCAAATCAAACACTCACCCCCAGTCAACTGATCTGGGTTTAATCCATCATCATTCTTTAGCTCACTCCACCACCCCAGTTCAGACATGGACATATGCAAATCAGTCTGACCCTGTGCCTCATGGGAACAGTCCAGCCCGAACTGCCAAGACATGTCTTCCGTGGACCCGAAACAAGCATCCTGGGACCGGTTTCTGGTTCATAAC
The DNA here is from genome assembly GCF_964204655.1 of Triturus cristatus. Classification (NCBI taxonomy): domain Eukaryota; kingdom Metazoa; phylum Chordata; class Amphibia; order Caudata; family Salamandridae; genus Triturus; species Triturus cristatus. The sequence continues at coordinate 81,055 of NW_028188078.1, forward strand.
CCTCATCAGCCAGGCTATCTTCAATCCAGTGGCAAAGTGAGCAAGGGACCCACGTCTAGGCAAACCCTGCCAACTTAGGGCAAACAAAGCGATACCAAAGGGGATGATGGACGAAGCGTTTGAGCAAATCAAGCACTCACCCCCAGTCAACTGACCTGGGTTTAATCCATCATCATTTTTTAGCTCACTCCACCACCCCAGTTCAGACATGGCCATATGCAAATCAGTCTGACCCTGTGCCTCATGGGAACAGTCCAGCCCGAACTGCCAATCCATGTCTTTCCTGGACCCGAAACAAGCATCCTGGGACCGGTTTCAGGTTCATAACCCTCATCAGCCAGGCTATCTCGAATCTAGTGGCAAAGTGAGCAAGGGACCCACGTCTAGTCATACCCTGCCAACTTAGGGCAAACAAAGCGATACCAAAGGGGATGATGGACGAAGCGTTTGAGCAAATCAAACACTCACCCCCAGTCAACTGATCTGGGTTTAATCCATCATCATTCTTTAGCTCACTCCACCACTCCAATTCAGACATGGACATATGCAAATCAGTCTGACCCTGTGCCTCATGGGAACAGTCTAGCCCGAACTGCCAAGCCATGTCTTCCCTGGACCGGAAACAAGCATCCTGGGACCAGTTTCGGGTTCATAACCCTCATCAGCCAGGCTATCTCGAATCCAGTGGCAAAGTGAGCAAGGGACCCACGTCTAGTCATACCCTGCCAACTTAGGGCAATCAAAGCGATACCAAAGGGGATGATGGACGAAGCGTTTGAGCAAATCAAACACTCACCCCCAGTCAACTGATCTGGGTTTAATCCATCATCATTCTTTAGCTCACTCCACCACTCCAGTTCAGTCATGGACATATGCAAATCAGTCTGACCCTGTGCCTCATGGGAACAGTCCAGCCCGAACTGCCAAGCCATGTCTTCCCTGGACCGGAAACAAGCATCCTGGGACCGGTTTCGGGTTCATATCCCTCATCAGCCAGGCTATCTCGAATCCAGTGGCAGAGTGAGCAAGTGACCCACGTCTGGGCATACCCTGCCAACTTGGGGAGAACAAAGCGGTACCAAAGGGGATGATGGATGAAGCTTTTGAGCAAATCAAACACTCACCCCCAGTCAACTGATCTGGGTTTAATCCATCATCATTCTTTAGCTCACTCCACCACCCCACTTCAGACATGGCCATATGCAAATCAGTCTGACCCTGTGCCCTTAAGGGAACAGTCCAGCTCGAACTGCCAAGCCATGTCTTCCCTGGACCGGAAACAAGCATCCTGGGACTGTTTTCCGATTCATAACCATCATCAGCCAGGCTATCTCGAATCCAGTCGCAAAGTGAGCAAGGGACCCACGTCTGAGCATACCCTGCCAACTTAGGGCGAACAAAGCGATACCAAAGGGGATGATGGACGAAGCGTTTGAGCAAATCGAACACTCACCCCAGTCAACTGATCTGGGTTTAATCCATCATCATTCTTTAGCTCACCCCACCACCCCAGTTCAGACATATGCACATTAGTCTGACCCTGTGCCTCATGGGAACAGTCTAGCCCGAACTGCCAAGCCATGTCTTCCCTTGACCGGAAACACGCATCCTGGGACCGGTTTCAGGTTCATAACCCTCATCAGCCAGGCTATCTTGAATCCAGTGGCAACGTGAGCAAGGGACCCACGTCTAGGCAAACCCTGCCAACTTAGGGCGAAAAAAGCGATACCGAAGGGGATGATGGACGAAGCGTTTGAGCAAATCAAACACTCACCCCCAGTCAACTAATCTGGGTTTAATCCATCATCATTCTTTAGGTCACTCCACCAACCCAGTTCAGACAGGGCCATATGCAAATCAGTCTGACCCTGTGCCTCATGGGAACAGTCCAGAACGAACTGCCAAGCCATGTCTTCCCTGGACCGGAAACAAGCATCCTGGGACCGGTTTCGTGTTCATAACCCTCATCAGCCATGCTATCTCGAATCCAGTGGCAAAGTGAGCAAGAGACCCACGTCTAGGCATACCCTGCCAACTTAAGGTGAACAAAGCGATACCAAAGGGGATGATGGACGAAGCGTTTGAGCAAATCAAACACTCATCCCCCGTCAACTAATCTGGGTTTAATCCATCATCATTCTTTAGCTCACTCCACCACCCCAGTTCAGACATGGCCATATGCAAATCAGTCTGACCCTGTGCCTCATGGGAACAGTCCAGCCCGTACTGCCAAGCCATGTCTTCCCTGGACAGGAAACAAGCATCCTGAGACCAGTTTCGGGTTCATAACCCTCATCAGCCAGGCTATCTCGAATCCAGTTGCAAAGTGAGCAAGGGACCCACGTCTAGTCATACCCTGCCAACTTAGGGCGAAAAAAGCGATACCAAAGGGGATGATGGACGAAGCGTTTGACCAAATCAAACACTCACCCCCAGTCAACTGATCTGGGTTTAATCCATCATCATTCTTTAGCTCACTCCACCATCCCAGTTCAGACATGGACATATGCAAATCAGTCTGACCCTGTGCCTCATGGGAACAGTCCAGCCCGAACTGCCAAGCCATGTCTTCTCTGGACTGGAAACAAGCATCCTGGGACCAGTTTCGGGTTCATAACCATCATCAGCCAGGCTATCTCGAATCCAGTGCCAAAGTGAGTGAGCAAGGGACCCACATCTGGGCATACCCTGCCAACTTAGGGCAAACAAAGCGATACCAAAGGGGATGATGGACGAAGTGCTTGAGCAAATCAAGCACTCACCCCCAGTCAACTGATCCGGGTTTAATCCATCATCATTCTTTGGCTCACTCCACCACCCCCGTTCAGACATGGCCATATGCAAATCAGTCTGACCCTGTGCCTCATGGGAACAGTCCAGCCTGAACTGCCAAGCCATGTCTTCCCTGGACTAGAAACAAGCATCCTGGGACCGGTTTCGGGTTCATAACCATCATCAGCCAGGCTATCTCGAATCCAGTCGCAAAGTGAGCAAGGGACCCACGTCTGGGCATACCCTGCCAACTTAGGGCGAACAAAGCGATACCAAAGGGGATGATGGACGAAGCGTTTGAGCAAATCAAACACTCACCCCCAGTCATCTGACCTGGGTTTAATCCATCATAATTTTTTAGCTCACTCCACCACCCCAGTTCAGACATGGCCATATGCAAATCAGTCTGACCCTGTGCCTCAGGGGAACAGTCCAGCCCGAACTGCCAAGCCATCTCTTCCCTGGACCAGAAACAAGAATCCTGGGACCGGTTTCAGGTTCATAACCCTCATCAGCCAGGCTATCTCGAATCCAGTGGCAAAGTGAGCAAGGGACCCACGTCTAGGCAAACCCTGCCAACTTAGGGCGAACAAAGCGATACCAAAGGGGATGATGGACGAAGCGTTTGAGCAAATCAAACACTCACCCCCAGTCAACTGACCTGGGTTTAATCCATCATCAGTTTTTTAGCTCACTCCACCACCCCAGTTCAGATATGGCCATATGCAAATCAGTCTGACCCTGTGACTCATGGGAACAGTCCAGCCCGAACTGCCAATTCATGTCTTCCCTGGACCCGAAACAAGCATCCTGGGACCGGTTTCTGGTTCATAACCCTCATCAGCCAGGCTATCTTGAATCCAGTGGCAAAGTGAGCAAGGGACCCACGTCTGGGCATACCCTGCAAACTTAGGGCGAACAAAGCGATACAAAAGGGGATGATGGACGAAGCATTTGAGCAAATCAAACACTCACCCCCAGTCAACTGATCTGGGTTTAATCCATCATCATTCTTTAGCTCACTCCACCACTCCAGTTCAGACATGGACGTATGCAAATCAGTCTGACCCTGTGCCTCATGGGAACAGTCCAGCCCGAACTGCCAAGCCATGTCTTCCCTGGACCGGAAACAAGCATCCTGGGACCGGTTTCGGGTTCATAACCCTCATCAGCCAGGCTATCTCGAATCCAGTGGCAAAGTGAGCAAGGGACCCACGTATGGGCATACCCTGACAACTTGGCGAGAACAAAGCGATACCAAAGGGAATGATGGATGAAGCGTTTGAGCAAATCAAACACTCACCCCCAGTCAACTGATCTGGGTTTAATCCATCATCGTTCTTTAGCTCACTCCACCACTCCAGTTCAGACATGGACATATGCAAATCAGCCTGACCCTGTTCCTCATGTGAACAGTTTAGCCCGAAATGCCAAGCCATGTCTTCCCTGGACCGGAAACAAGCATCCTGGGACCGGTTTTGGTTTCATAACCCTCATCAGCCTGGCTATATTGAACCCAATGGCAAAGTGAGCAAGGAACCCATGTCTGGGCATACCCTGCCAACTTAGGGCGAACAAAGCGATACCAAAGGGGATGATCTACAAAGCGTTTGAGCAAATCAAACACTCACCCCCAGTCAACTGATCTGGGTTTAATCCATCATCATTCTTTAGCTCACTCCACCACCCCAGTTCAGACATGGACATATGCAAATCAGTCTGACCCTGTGCCTCATGGGAACAGTCCAGCCCGAACTGCCAAGACATGTCTTCCCTGGACCCGAAACAAGCATCCTGGGACCGGTTTCTGGTTCATAACCCTAATCAGCCAGGCTATCTTCAATCCAGTGGCAAAGTGAGCAAGGGACCCACGTCTGGGCATACCCTGCAAATTTAGGGCGAACAAAGCGATACAAAAGGGGATGATGGACGAAGCGTTTGAGCAAATCAAACACTCACCCCCAGTCAACTAATCTGGGTTTAATCCATCATCATTCTTTCGTTCAATCCACCACCCTAGTTCAGACATGGCCATATGCAAATCAGTCTGACCCTGTGCCTCATGGGAACAGTCCAGCCCGAACTGCCAAGCCATGTCTTCCCTGGACCAGAAACAAGCATCCTGGGACCGGTTTCAGGTTCATAACCCTCATCAGCCAGGCTATCTCGAATCCAGTGGCAAAGTGAGCAAGGGACCCACGTCTAGTCATACCCTGCCAACTTAGGGCGAACAAAGCGATACCAAAGGGGATGATGGACGAAGCGTTTGAGCAAATCAAACACTCACCCCCAGTCAACTGATCTGGGTTTAATCTATCATCATTCTTTAGCTCACTCCACCACTCCAGTTCAGACATGGACATATGCAAATCAGTCTGACCCTGTGCCTCATGGGAACAGTTTAGCCCGAACTGCCAAGCCATGTCTTCCCTGGACCCGAAACAAGCATCCTGGGACCGGTTTCTGGTTCATAACCCTCATCAGCCAGGTTATCTTGAATCCAGTGGCAAAGTGAGCAAGGGACCCACATCTAGGCATACCCTGCAAACTTAGGGCGAACAAGGCTATACAAAAGGGGATGATGAACGAAGCATTTAAGTAAATCAAACACTCACCCCCAGTCAACTAATCTGGGTTTAATCCATCATCATTCTTTCGTTCAATCCACCACCCCAGTTCAGACATGGCCATATGCAAATCAGTCTGACCCTGTGCCTCATGGGAATAGTCCAGCCCGAACTGCCAAGCCATGTCTTCCTTGGACCAGAAACAAGCATCCTGGGACCGGTTTCAGGTTCATAACCCTCATCAGCCATGCTATCTCGAATCCAGTGGCAAAGTGAGCAAGGGACCCACGTCTACTCATACCCTGCCAACTTAGGGCAAACAAAGCGATACCAAAGGGGATGATGGACGAAGCGTTTGAGCAAATCAAACACTCACCCCGAGTCAACTGATCTGGGTTTAATCCATCATCATTCTTTAGCTCACTCCACCACCCCAGTTCAGGCATGGCCATATGCAAATCAGTCTGACCCTGTGCCTCATGGGAACAGTCCAGACCGAACTGCCAAGCCATGTCTTCCCTGGTCCGGAAACAATCATCCTGGGACCGGTTTTGGGTTCATAACCCTCATCAGCCATGCTATCTCGAATCCAGTCGCAAAGTGAGCAAGGGACCCACGTCTGGGCATACCCTGCCAACTTAGGGCAAACAAAGCGATACCAAAGGGGATGATGGACGAAGCGTTTGAGCAAATCAAACACTCACCCCCAGTCAACTGAGCTGGGTTTAATCCATCATCATTCTTTAGCTCACTCCACCACCCCAGTTCAGACATGGACATATGCAAATCACTCTGACCCTGTGCCTCATTGGAACAGTCCAGCCCGAACTGCCAAGCCATGTCTTCCCTGGACCAGAAACAAGCATCCTGGGACCGGTTTCAGGTTCATAACCCTCATCAGCCAGGCTATCTTGAATCCAGTGGCAAAGTGAACAAGGGACCCACGTCTGGGCATACCCTGCCAACTAAGGGCAAACAAAGTGATACCAAAGGGGATGATGGATGAAGCGTTTGAGCAAATCAAACACTCACCCCCAGTCATCTGACCTGGGTTTAATCCATCATAATTTTTTAGCTCACTCCACCACCCCAGTTCAGACATGGCCATATGCAAATCAGTCTGACCCTGTGCCTCAGGGGAACAGTCCAGCCCGAACTGCCAAGCCATCTCTTCCCTGGACCAGAAACAAGAATCCTGGGACCGGTTTCAGGTTCATAACCCTCATCAGCCAGGCTATCTCGAATCCAGTGGCAAAGTGAGCAAGGGACCCACGTCTAGGCAAACCCTGCCAACTTAGGGCGAACAAAGCGATACCAAAGGGGATGATGGACGAAGCGTTTGAGCAAATCAAACACTCACCCCCAGTCAACTGACCTGGGTTTAATCCATCATCATTTTTTAGCTCACTCCACCACCCCAGTTCAGATATGGCCATATGCAAATCAGTCTGACCCTGTGACTCATGGGAACAGTCCAGCCCGAACTGCCAATCCATGTCTTCCCTGGACCCGAAACAAGCATCCTGGGACCGGTTTCTGGTTCATAACCCTCATCAGCCAGGCTATCTTGAATCCAGTGGCAAAGTGAGCAAGGGACCCACGTCTGGGCATACCCTGCAAACTTAGGGCGAACAAAGCGATACAAAAGGGGATGATGGACGAAGCATTTGAGCAAATCAAACACTCACCCCCAGTCAACTGATCTGGGTTTAATCCATCATCATTCTTTAGCTCACTCCACCACTCCAGTTCAGACATGGACGTATGCAAATCAGTCTGACCCTGTGCCTCATGGGAACAGTCCAGCCCGAACTGCCAAGCCATGTCTTCCCTGGACCGGAAACAAGCATCCTGGGACCGGTTTCGGGTTCATAACCCTCATCAGCCAGGCTATCTCGAATCCAGTGGCAAAGTGAGCAAGGGACCCACGTCTGGGCATACCCTGACAACTTGGCGAGAACAAAGCGATACCAAAGGGAATGATGGATGAAGCGTTTGAGCAAATCAAACACTCACCCCCAGTCAACTGATCTGGGTTTAATCCATCATCATTCTTTAGCTCACTCCACCACTCCAGTTCAGACATGGACATATGCAAATCAGCCTGACCCTGTTCCTCATGTGAACAGTTTAGCCCGAAATGCCAAGCCATGTCTTCCCTGGACCGGAAACAAGCATCCTGGGACCGGTTTTGGTTTCATAACCCTCATCAGCCTGGCTATATTGAACCCAATGGCAAAGTGAGCAAGGAACCCATGTCTGGGCATACCCTGCCAACTTAGGGCGAAGAAAGCGATACCAAAGGGGATGATCTACAAAGCGTTTGAGCAAATCAAACACTCACCCCAGTCAACTGATCTGGGTTTAATCCATCATCATTCTTTAGCTCACTCCACCACCCCAGTTCAGACATGGACATATGCAAATCAGTCTGACCCTGTGCCTCATGGGAACAGTCCAGCCCGAACTGCCAAGACATGTCTTCCCTGGACCCTAAACAAGCATCCTGGGACCGGTTTCTGGTTCATAACCCTCATCAGCCAGGCTATCTTCAATCCAGTGGCAAAGTGAGCAAGGGACCCACGTCTGGGCATACCCTGCAAACTTAGGGCGAACAAAGCGATACAAAAGGGGATGATGGACGAAGCGTTTGAGCAAATCAAACACTCACCCCCAGTCAACTAATCTGGGTTTAATCCATCATCATTCTTTCGTTCAATCCACCACCCTAGTTCAGACATGGCCATATGCAAATCAGTCTGACCCTGTGCCTCATGGGAACAGTCCAGCCCGAACTGCCAAGCCATGTCTTCCCTGGACCAGAAACAAGCATCCTGGGACCGGTTTCAGGTTCATAACCCTCATCAGCCAGGCTATCTCGAATCCAGTGGCAAAGTGAGCAAGGGACCCACGTCTAGTCATACCCTGCCAACTTAGGGCGAACAAAGCGATACCAAAGGGGATGATGGACGAAGCGTTTGAGCAAATCAAACACTCACCCCCAGTCAACTGATCTGGGTTTAATCTATCATCATTCTTTAGCTCACTCCACCACTCCAGTTCAGACATGGACATATGCAAATCAGTCTGACCCTGTGCCTCATGGGAACAGTTTAGCCCGAACTGCCAAGCCATGTCTTCCCTGGACCCGAAACAAGCATCCTGGGACCGGTTTCTGGTTCATAACCCTCATCAGCCAGGTTATCTTGAATCCAGTGGCAAAGTGAGCAAGGGACCCACATCTAGGCATACCCTGCAAACTTAGGGCGAACAAGGCGATACAAAAGGGGATGATGAACGAAGCATTTAAGTAAATCAAACACTCACCCCCAGTCAACTAATCTGGGTTTAATCCATCATCATTCTTTCGTTCAATACACCACCCCAGTTCAGACATGGCCATATGCAAATCAGTCTGACCCTGTGCCTCATGGGAATAGTCCAGCCCGAACTGCCAAGCCATGTCTTCCTTGGACCAGAAACAAGCATCCTGGGACCGGTTTCAGGTTCATAACCCTCATCAGCCAGGCTATCTCGAATCCAGTGGCAAAGTGAGCAAGGGACCCACATCTAGTCATACCCTGCCAACTTAGGGCAAACAAAGCGATACCAAAGGGGATGATGGATGAAGCGTTTGAGCAAATCAAACACTCACCCCGAGTCAACTGATCTGGGTTTAATCCATCATCATTCTTTAGCTCACTCCACCACCCCAGTTCAGGCATGGCCATATGCAAATCAGTCTGACCCTGTGCCTCATGGGAACAGTCCAGACCGAACTGCCAAGCCATGTCTTCCCTGGTCCGGAAACAATCATCCTGGGACCGGTTTTGGGTTCATAACCCTCATCAGCCATGCTATCTCGAATCCAGTGGCAAAGTGAGCAAGGGACCCACGTCTACTCATACCCTGCCAACTTAGGGCAAACAAAGCGATACCAAAGGGGATGATGGACGAAGCGTTTGAGCAAATCAAACACTCACCCCCAGTCAACTGATCTGGGTTTAATCCATCATCATTCTTTAGCTCACTCCACCATCCCAGTTCAGACATGGACATATGCAAATTAGTCTGACCCTGTGCCTCATGGGAACAGTCCAGCCCGAACTGCCAAGCCATGTCTTCCCTGGACCGGAAACAAGCATCCTAGGACCGGTTTCAGGTTCATAACCCTCATCATCCAGGCTATCTTGAATCCAGTGGCAAAGTGAGCAAGGGACCCACGTCTAGGCAAACCCTGCCAACTTAGGGCGAACAAAGAGATACCAAAGGGGATGATGGACGAAGTGTTTGAGCAAATCAAACACTCACCCCCAGTCAACTGATCTGGGTTTAATCCATCATCATTCTTTAGCTCACTCCACCACCCCAGTTCAGACAGGGCCATATGCAAATCAGTCTGACCCTGTGCCTCATGGGAACAGTCCAGAACGAACTGCCAAGCCATGTCTTCCCTGGACCGGAAACAAGCATCCTGGGACCGGTTTCGTGTTCATAACCCTCATCAGCCATGCTATCTCGAATCCAGTGGCAAAGTGAGCAAGAGACCCACGTCTACTCATACCCTGCCAACTTAAGGTGAACAAAGCGATACCAAAGGGGATGATGGACGAAGCGTTTGAGCAAATCAAACACTCATCCCCCGTCAACTAATCTGGGTTTAATCCATCATCATTCTTTAGCTCACTCCACCACCCCAGTTCAGACATGGCCATATGCAAATCAGTCTGACCCTGTGCCTCATGGGAACAGTCCAGCCCGAACTGCCAAGCCATGTCTTCCCTGGACAGGAAACAAGCATCCTGAGACCAGTTTCGGGTTCATAACCCTCATCAGCCAGGCTATCTCGAATCCAGTTGCAAAGTGAGCAAGGGACCCACGTCTAGTCATACCCTGCCAACTTAGGGCGAAAAAAGCGATACCAAAGGGGATGATGGACAAAGCGTTTGAGCAAATCAAACACTCACCCCCAGTCAACTGATCTGGGTTTAATCCATCATCATTCTTTAGCTCACTCCACCATCCCAGTTCAGACATGGACATATGCAAATCAGTCTGACCCTGTGCCTCATGGGAACAGTCCAGCCCGAACTGCCAAGCCATGTCTTCTCTGGACTGGAAACAAGCATCCTGGGACCAGTTTCGGGTTCATAACCATCATCAGCCAGGCTATCTCGAATCCAGTGCCAAAGTGAGTGAGCAAGGGACCCACATCTGGGCATACCCTGCCAACTTAGGGCAAACAAAGCGATACCAAAGGGGATGATGGACGAAGTGCTGGAGCAAATCAAGCACTCACCCCCAGTCAACTGATCCGGGTTTAATCCATCATCATTCTTTGGCTCACTCCACCACCCCCGTTCAGACATGGCCATATGCAAATCAGTCTGACCCTGTGCCTCATGGGAACAGTCCAGCCTGAACTGCCAAGCCATGTCTTCCCTGGACTAGAAACAAGCATCCTGGGACCGGTTTCGGGTTCATAACCATCATCAGCCAGGCTATCTCGAATCCAGTCGCAAAGTGAGCAAGGGACCCACGTCTGGGCATACCCTGCCAACTTAGGGCAAACAAAGCGATACCAAAGGGGATGATGGACGAAGCGTTTGAGCAAATCAAACACTCACCCCCAGTCAACTGAGCTGGGTTTAATCCATCATCATTCTTTAGCTCACTCCACCACCCCAGTTCAGACATGGACATATGCAAATCAGTCTGACCCTGTGCCTCATTGGAACAGTCCAGCCCGAACTGCCAAGCCATGTCTTCCCTGGACCAGAAACAAGCATCCTGGGACCGGTTTCAGGTTCATAACCCTCATCAGCCAGGCTATCTTGAATCCAGTGGCAAAGTGAACAAGGGACCCACGTCTGGGCATACCCTGCCAACTAAGGGCAAACAAAGTGATACCAAAGGGGATGATGGATGAAGCGTTTGAGCAAATCAAACACTCACCCCCAGTCATCTGACCTGGGTTTAATCCATCATAATTTTTTAGCTCACTCCACCACCCCAGTTCAGACATGGCCATATGCAAATCAGTCTGACCCTGTGCCTCAGGGGAACAGTCCAGCCCGAACTGCCAAGCCATCTCTTCCCTGGACCAGAAACAAGAATCCTGGGACCGGTTTCAGGTTCATAACCCTCATCAGCCAGGCTATCTCGAATCCAGTGGCAAAGTGAGCAAGGGACCCACGTCTAGGCAAACCCTGCCAACTTAGGGCGAACAAAGCGATACCAAAGGGGATGATGGACGAAGCGTTTGAGCAAATCAAACACTCACCCCCAGTCAACTGACCTGGGTTTAATCCATCATCATTTTTTAGCTCACTCCACCACCCCAGTTCAGATATGGCCATATGCAAATCAGTCTGACCCTGTGAGTCATGGGAACAGTCCAGCCCGAACTGCCAATCCATGTCTTCCCTGGACCCGAAACAAGCATCCTGGGACCGGTTTCTGGTTCATAACCCTCATCAGCCAGGCTATCTTGAATCCAGTGGCAAAGTGAGCAAGGGACCCACGTCTGGGCATACCCTGCAAACTTAGGGCGAACAAAGCGATACAAAAGGGGATGATGGACGAAGCATTTGAGCAAATCAAACACTCACCCCCAGTCAACTGATCTGGGTTTAATCCATCATCATTCTTTAGCTCACTCCACCACTCCAGTTCAGACATGGACGTATGCAAATCAGTCTGACCCTGTGCCTCATGGGAACAGTCCAGCCCGAACTGCCAAGCCATGTCTTCCCTGGACCGGAAACAAGCATCCTGGGACCGGTTTCGGGTTCATAACCCTCATCAGCCAGGCTATCTCGAATCCAGTGGCAAAGTGAGCAAGGGACCCACGTCTGGGCATACCCTGACAACTTGGCGAGAACAAAGCGATACCAAAGGGAATGATAGATGAAGCGTTTGAGCAAATCAAACACTCACCCCCAGTCAACTGATCTGGGTTTAATCCATCATCATTCTTTAGCTCACTCCACCACTCCAGTTCAGACATGGACATATGCAAATCAGCCTGACCCTGTTCCTCATGTGAACAGTTTAGCCCGAAATGCCAAGCCATGTCTTCCCTGGACCGGAAACAAGCATCCTGGGACCGGTTTTGGTTTCATAACCCTCATCAGCCTGGCTATATTGAACCCAATGGCAAAGTGAGCAAGGAACCCATGTCTGGGCATACCCTGCCAACTTAGGGCGAACAAAGCGATACCAAAGGGGATGATCTACAATTCGTTTGAGCAAATCAAACACTCACCCCAGTCAACTGATCTGGGTTTAATCCATCATCATTCTTTAGCTCACTCCACCACCCCAGTTCAGACATGGACATATGCAAATCAGTCTGACCCTGTGCCTCATGGGAACAGTCCAGCCCGAACTGCCAAGACATGTCTTCCCTGGACCCTAAACAAGCATCCTGGGACCGGTTTCTGGTTCATAACCCTCATCAGCCAGGCTATCTTCAATCCAGTGGCAAAGTGAGCAAGGGACCCACGTCTGGGCATACCCTGCAAACTTAGGGCGAACAAAGCGATACAAAAGGGGATGATGGACGAAGCGTTTGAGCAAATCAAACACTCACCCCCAGTCAACTAATCTGGGTTTAATCCATCATCATTCTTTCGTTCAATCCACCACCCTAGTTCAGACATGGCCATATGCAAATCAGTCTGACCCTGTGCCTCATGGGAACAGTCCAGCCCGAACTGCCAAGCCATGTCTTCCCTGGACCAGAAACAAGCATCCTGGGACCGGTTTCAGGTTCATAACCCTCATCAGCCAGGCTATCTCGAATCCAGTGGCAAAGTGAGCAAGGGACCCACGTCTAGTCATACCCTGCCAACTTAGGGCGAACAAAGCGATACCAAAGGGGATGATGGACGAAGCGTTTGAGCAAATCAAACACTCACCCCCAGTCAACTGATCTGGGTTTAATCTATCATCATTCTTTAGCTCACTCCACCACTCCAGTTCAGACATGGACATATGCAAATCAGTCTGACCCTGTGCCTCATGGGAACAGTTTAGCCCGAACTGCCAAGCCATGTCTTCCCTGGACCCGAAACAAGCATCCTGGGACCGGTTTCTGGTTCATAACCCTCATCAGCCAGGTTATCTTGAATCCAGTGGCAAAGTGAGCAAGGGACCCACATCTAGGCATACCCTGCAAACTTAGGGCGAACAAGGCAATACAAAAGGGGATGATGAACGAAGCATTTAAGTAAATCAAACACTCACCCCCAGTCAACTAATCTGGGTTTAATCCATCATCATTCTTTCGTTCAATACACCACCCCAGTTCAGACATGGCCATATGCAAATCAGTCTGACCCTGTGCCTCATGGGAATAGTCCAGCCCGAACTGCCAAGCCATGTCTTCCTTGGACCAGAAACAAGCATCCTGGGACCGGTTTCAGGTTCATAACCCTCATCAGCCAGGCTATCTCGAATCCAGTGGCAAAGTGAGCAAGGGACCCACATCTAGTCATACCCTGCCAACTTAGGGCAAACAAAGCGATACCAAAGGGGATGATGGATGAAGCGTTTGAGCAAATCAAACACTCACCCCGAGTCAACTGATCTGGGTTTAATCCATCATCATTCTTTAGCTCACTCCACCACCCCAGTTCAGGCATGGCCATATGCAAATCAGTCTGACCCTGTGCCTCATGGGAACAGTCCAGACCGAACTGCCAAGCCATGTCTTCCCTGGTCCGGAAACAATCATCCTGGGACCGGTTTTGGGTTCATAACCCTCATCAGCCATGCTATCTCGAATCCAGTGGCAAAGTGAGCAAGGGACCCACGTCTACTCATACCCTGCCAACTTAGGGCAAACAAAGCGATACCAAAGGGGATGATGGACGAAGCGTTTGAGCAAATCAAACACTCACCCCCAGTCAACTGATCTGGGTTTAATCCATCATCATTCTTTAGCTCACTCCACCATCCCAGTTCAGACATGGACATATGCAAATTAGTCTGACCCTGTGCCTCATGGGAACAGTCCAGCCCAAACTGCCAAGCCATGTCTTCCCTGGACCGGAAACAAGCATCCTAGGACCGGTTTCAGGTTCATAACCCTCATCATCCAGGCTATCTTGAATCCAGTGGCAAAGTGAGCAAGGGACCCACGTCTAGGCAAACCCTGCCAACTTAGGGCGAACAAAGAGATACCAAAGGGGATGATGGACGAAGTGTTTGAGCAAATCAAACACTCACCCCCAGTCAACTGATCTGGGTTTAATCCATCATCATTCTTTAGCTCACTCCACCACCCCAGTTCAGACAGGGCCATATGCAAATCAGTCTGACCCTGTGCCTCATGGGAACAGTCCAGAACGAAATGCCAAGCCATGTCTTCCCTGGACCGGAAACAAGCATCCTGGGACCGGTTTCGTGTTCATAACCCTCATCAGCCATGCTATCTCGAATCCAGTGGCAAAGTGAGCAAGAGACCCACGTCTACTCATACCCTGCCAACTTAAGGTGAACAAAGCGATACCAAAGGGGATGATGGACGAAGCGTTTGAGCAAATCAAACACTCATCCCCCGTCAACTAATCTGGGTTTAATCCATCATCATTCTTTAGCTCACTCCACCACCCCAGTTCAGACATGGCCATATGCAAATCAGTCTGACCCTGTGCCTCATGGAAACAGTCCAGCCCGAACTGCCAAGCCATGTCTTCCCTGGACAGGAAACAAGCATCCTGAGACCAGTTTCGGGTTCATAACCCTCATCAGCCAGGCTATCTCGAATCCAGTTGCAAAGTGAGCAAGGGACCCACGTCTAGTCATACCCTGCCAACTTAGGGCGAAAAAAGCGATACCAAAGGGGATGATGGACAAAGCGTTTGAGCAAATCAAACACTCACCCCCAGTCAACTGATCTGGGTTTAATCCATCATCATTCTTTAGCTCACTCCACCATCCCAGTTCAGACATGGACATATGCAAATCAGTCTGACCCTGTGCCTCATGGGAACAGTCCAGCCCGAACTGCCAAGCCATGTCTTCTCTGGACTGGAAACAAGCATCCTGGGACCAGTTTCGGGTTCATAACCATCATCAGCCAGGCTATCTCGAATCCAGTGCCAAAGTGAGTGAGCAAGGGACCCACATCTGGGCATACCCTGCCAACTTAGGGCAAACAAAGCGATACCAAAGGGGATGATGGACGAAGTGCTTGAGCAAATCAAGCACTCACCCCCAGTCAACTGATCCGGGTTTAATCCATCATCATTCTTTGGCTCACTCTACCACCCCCGTTCAGACATGGCCATATGCAAATCAGTCTGACCCTGTGCCTCATGGGAACAGTCCAGCCTGAACTGCCAAGCCATGTCTTCCCTGGACTAGAAACAAGCATCCTGGGACCGGTTTCGGGTTCATAACCATCATCAGCCAGGCTATCTCGAATCCAGTCGCAAAGTGAGCAAGGGACCCACGTCTGGGCATACCCTGCCAACTTAGGGCAAACAAAGCGATACCAAAGGGGATGATGGACGAAGCGTTTGAGCAAATCAAACACTCACCCCCAGTCAACTGAGCTGGGTTTAATCCATCATCATTCTTTAGCTCACTCCACCACCCCAGTTCAGACATGGACATATGCAAATCAGTCTGACCCTGTGCCTCATTGGAACAGTCCAGCCCGAACTGCCAAGCCATGTCTTCCCTGGACCAGAAACAAGCATCCTGGGACCGGTTTCAGGTTCATAACCCTCATCAGCCAGGCTATCTTGAATCCAGTGGCAAAGTGAACAAGGGACCCACGTCTGGGCATACCCTGCCAACTAAGGGCAAACAAAGTGATACCAAAGGGGATGATGGATGAAGCGTTTGAGCAAATCAAACACTCACCCCCAGTCATCTGACCTGGGTTTAATCCATCATAATTTTTTAGCTCACTCCACCACCCCAGTTCAGACATGGCCATATGCAAATCAGTCTGACCCTGTGCCTCAGGGGAACAGTCCAGCCCGAACTGCCAAGCCATCTCTTCCCTGGACCAGAAACAAGAATCCTGGGACCGGTTTCAGGTTCATAACCCTCATCAGCCAGGCTATCTCGAATCCAGTGGCAAAGTGAGCAAGGGACCCACGTCTAGGCAAACCCTGCCAACTTAGGGCGAACAAAGCGATACCAAAGGGGATGATGGACGAAGCGTTTGAGCAAATCAAACACTCACCCCCAGTCAACTGACCTGGGTTTAATCCATCATCATTTTTTAGCTCACTCCACCACCCCAGTTCAGATAGCGCCATATGCAAATCAGTCTGACCCTGTGACTCATGGGAACAGTCCAGCCCGAACTGCCAATCCATGTCTTCCCTGGACCCGAAACAAGCATCCTGGGACCGGTTTCTGGTTCATAACCCTCATCAGCCAGGCTATCTTGAATCCAGTGGCAAAGTGAGCAAGGGACCCACGTCTGGGCATACCCTGCAAACTTAGGGCGAACAAAGCGATACAAAAGGGGATGATGGACGAAGCATTTGAGCAAATCAAACACTCACCCCCAGTCAACTGATCTGGGTTTAATCCATCATCATTCTTTAGCTCACTCCACCACTCCAGTTCAGACATGGACGTATGCAAATCAGTCTGACCCTGTGCCTCATGGGAACAGTCCAGCCCAAACTGCTAAGCCATGTCTTCCCTGGACCGGAAACAAGCATCCTGGGACCGGTTTCGGGTTCATAACCCTCATCAGCCAGGCTATCTCGAATCCAGTGGCAAAGTGAGCAAGGGACCCACGTCTGGGCATACCCTGACAACTTGGCGAGAACAAAGCGATACCAAAGGGAATGATGGATGAAGCGTTTGAGCAAATCAAACACTCACCCCCAGTCAACTGATCTGGGTTTAATCCATCATCATTCTTTAGCTCACTCCACCACTCCAGTTCAGACATGGACATATGCAAATCAGCCTGACCCTGTTCCTCATGTGAACAGTTTAGCCCGAAATGCCAAGCCATGTCTTCCCTGGACCGGAAACAAGCATCCTGGGACCGGTTTTGGTTTCATAACCCTCATCAGCCTGGCTATATTGAACCCAATGGCAAAGTGAGCAAGGAACCCATGTCTGGGCATACCCTGCCAACTTAGGGCGAACAAAGCGATACCAAAGGGGATGATGGACGAAGCGTTTGAGCAAATCAAACACTCATCCCCCGTCAACTGATCTGGGTTTAATCCATCATCATTCTTTAGCTCACTCCACCACCCCAGTTCAGACAGGGCCATATGCAAATCAGTCTGACCCTGTGCCTCATGGGAACAGTCCAGAACGAACTGCCAAGCCATGTCTTCCCTGGACAGGAAACAAGCATCCTGAGACCAGTTTCGGGTTCATAACCCTCATCAGCCAGGCTATCTCGAATCCAGTTGCAAAGTGAGCAAGGGACCCACGTCTAGTCATACCCTGCCAACTTAGGGCGAAAAAAGCGATACCAAAGGGGATGATGGACAAAGCGTTTGAGCAAATCAAACACTCACCCCCAGTCAACTGATCTGGGTTTAATCCATCATCATTCTTTAGCTCACTCCACCATCCCAGTTCAGACATGGACATATGCAAATCAGTCTGACCCTGTGCCTCATGGAAACAGTCCAGCCCGAACTGCCAAGCCATGTCTTCTCTGGACTGGAAACAAGCATCCTGGGACCAGTTTCGGGTTCATAACCATCATCAGCCAGGCTATCTCGAATCCAGTGCCAAAGTGAGTGAGCAAGGGACCCACATCTGGGCATACCCTGCCAACTTAGGGCAAACAAAGCGATACCAAAGGGGATGATGGACGAAGTGCTTGAGCAAATCAAGCACTCACCCCCAGTCAACTGATCCGGGTTTAATCCATCATCATTCTTTGGCTCACTCCACCACCCCCGTTCAGACATGGCCATATGCAAATCAGTCTGACCCTGTGCCTCATGGGAACAGTCCAGCCTGAACTGCCAAGCCATGTCTTCCCTGGACTAGAAACAAGCATCCTGGGACCGGTTTCGGGTTCATAACCATCATCAGCCAGGCTATCTCGAATCCAGTCGCAAAGTGAGCAAGGGACCCACGTCTGGGCATACCCTGCCAACTTAGGGCAAACAAAGTGATACCAAAGGGGATGATGGACGAAGCGTTTGAGCAAATCAAACACTCACCCCCAGTCAACTGAGCTGGGTTTAATCCATCATCATTCTTTAGCTCACTCCACCACCCCAGTTCAGACATGGACATATGCAAATCAGTCTGACCCTGTGCCTCATTGGAACAGTCCAGCCCGAACTGCCAAGCCATGTCTTCCCTGGACCAGAAACAAGCATCCTGGGACCGGTTTCAGGTTCATAACCCTCATCAGCCAGGCTATCTTGAATCCAGTGGCAAAGTGAACAAGGGACCCACGTCTGGGCATACCCTGCCAACTAAGGGCAAACAAAGTGATACCAAAGGGGATGATGGATGAAGCGTTTGAGCAAATCAAACACTCACCCCCAGTCATCTGACCTGGGTTTAATCCATCATAATTTTTTAGCTCACTCCACCACCCCAGTTCAGACATGGCCATATGCAAATCAGTCTGACCCTGTGCCTCAGGGGAACAGTCCAGCCCGAACTGCCAAGCCATCTCTTCCCTGGACCAGAAACAAGAATCCTGGGACCGGTTTCAGGTTCATAACCCTCATCAGCCAGGCTATCTCGAATCCAGTGGCAAAGTGAGCAAGGGACCCACGTCTAGGCAAACCCTGCCAACTTAGGGCGAACAAAGCGATACCAAAGGGGATGATGGACGAAGCGTTTGAGCAAATCAAACACTCACCCCCAGTCAACTGACCTGGGTTTAATCCATCATCATTTTTTAGCTCACTCCACCACCCCAGTTCAGATATGGCCATATGCAAATCAGTCTGACCCTGTGACTCATGGGAACAGTCCAGCCCGAACTGCCAATCCATGTCTTCCCTGGACCCGAAACAAGCATCCTGGGACCGGTTTCTGGTTCATAACCCTCATCAGCCAGGCTATCTTGAATCCAGTGGCAAAGTGAGCAAGGGACCCACGTCTGGGCATACCCTGCAAACTTAGGGCGAACAAAGCGATACAAAAGGGGATGATGGACGAAGCATTTGAGCAAATCAAACACTCACCCCCAGTCAACTGATCTGGGTTTAATCCATCATCATTCTTTAGCTCACTCCACCACTCCAGTTCAGACATGGACGTATGCAAATCAGTCTGACCCTGTGCCTC
Organism: Triturus cristatus; assembly: GCF_964204655.1. Classification (NCBI taxonomy): domain Eukaryota; kingdom Metazoa; phylum Chordata; class Amphibia; order Caudata; family Salamandridae; genus Triturus; species Triturus cristatus. Next base: position 100,659 of record NW_028188078.1, read on the forward strand.
ATGGGAACAGTCCAGCCCGAACTGCCAAGCCATGTCTTCCCTGGACCGGAAACAAGCATCCTGGGACCGGTTTCGGGTTCATAACCCTCATCAGCCAGGCTATCTCGAATCCAGTGGCAAAGTGAGCAAGGGACCCACGTCTGGGCATACCCTGACAACTTGGCGAGAACAAAGCAATACCAAAGGGAATGATGGATGAAGCGTTTGAGCAAATCAAACACTCACCCCCAGTCAACTGATCTGGGTTTAATCCATCATCATTCTTTAGCTCACTCCACCACTCCAGTTCAGACATGGACATATGCAAATCAGCCTGACCCTGTTCCTCATGTGAACAGTTTAGCCCGAAATGCCAAGCCATGTCTTCCCTGGACCGGAAACAAGCATCCTGGGACCGGTTTTGGTTTCATAACCCTCATCAGCCTGGCTATATTGAACCCAATGGCAAAGTGAGCAAGGAACCCATGTCTGGGCATACCCTGCCAACTTAGGGCGAACAAAGCGATACCAAAGGGGATGATCTACAAAGCGTTTGAGCAAATCAAACACTCACCCCAGTCAACTGATCTGGGTTTAATCCATCATCATTCTTTAGCTCACTCCACCACCCCAGTTCAGACATGGACATATGCAAATCAGTCTGACCCTGTGCCTCATGGGAACAGTCCAGCCCGAACTGCCAAGACATGTCTTCCCTGGACCCTAAACAAGCATCCTGGGACCGGTTTCTGGTTCATAACACTCATCAGCCAGGCTATCTTCAATCCAGTGGCAAAGTGAGCAAGGGACCCACGTCTGGGCATACCCTGCAAACTTAGGGCGAACAAAGCGATACAAAAGGGGATGATGGACGAAGCGTTTGAGCAAATCAAACACTCACCCCCAGTCAACTAATCTGGGTTTAATCCATCATCATTCTTTCGTTCAATCCACCACCCTAGTTCAGACATGGCCATATGCAAATCAGTCTGACCCTGTGCCTCATGGGAACAGTCCAGCCCGAACTGCCAAGCCATGTCTTCCCTGGACCAGAAACAAGCATCCTGGGACCAGTTTCAGGTTCATAACCCTCATCAGCCAGGCTATCTCGAATCCAGTGGCAAAGTGAGCAAGGGACCCACGTCTAGTCATACCCTGCCAACTTAGGGCGAACAAAGCGATACCAAAGGGGATGATGGACGAAGCGTTTGAGCAAATCAAACACTCACCCCCAGTCAACTGATCTGGGTTTAATCTATCATCATTCTTTAGCTCACTCCACCACTCCAGTTCAGACATGGACATATGCAAATCAGTCTGACCCTGTGCCTCATGGGAACAGTTTAGCCCGAACTGCCAAGCCATGTCTTCCCTGGACCCGAAACAAGCATCCTGGGACCGGTTTCTGGTTCATAACCCTCATCAGCCAGGTTATCTTGAATCCAGTGGCAAAGTGAGCAAGGGACCCACATCTAGGCATACCCTGCAAACTTAGGGCGAACAAGGCGATACAAAAGGGGATGATGAACGAAGCATTTAAGTAAATCAAACACTCACCCCCAGTCAACTAATCTGGGTTTAATCCATCATCATTCTTTCGTTCAATACACCACCCCAGTTCAGACATGGCCATATGCAAATCAGTCTGACCCTGTGCCTCATGGGAATAGTCCAGCCCGAACTGCCAAGCCATGTCTTCCTTGGACCAGAAACAAGCATCCTGGGACCGGTTTCAGGTTCATAACCCTCATCAGCCAGGCTATCTCGAATCCAGTGGCAAAGTGAGCAAGGGACCCACATCTAGTCATACCCTGCCAACTTAGGGCAAACAAAGCGATACCAAAGGGGATGATGGATGAAGCGTTTGAGCAAATCAAACACTCACCCCGAGTCAACTGATCTGGGTTTAATCCATCATCATTCTTTAGCTCACTCCACCACCCCAGTTCAGGCATGGCCATATGCAAATCAGTCTGACCCTGTGCCTCATGGGAACAGTCCAGACCGAACTGCCAAGCCATGTCTTCCCTGGTCCGGAAACAATCATCCTGGGACCGGTTTCGGGTTCATAACCCTCATCAGCCATGCTATCTCGAATCCAGTGGCAAAGTGAGCAAGGGACCCACGTCTACTCATACCCTGCCAACTTAGGGCAAACAAAGCGATACCAAAGGGGATGATGGACGAAGTGTTTGAGCAAATCAAACACTCACCCCCAGTCAACTGATCTGGGTTTAATCCATCATCATTCTTTAGCTCACTCCACCATCCCAGTTCAGACATGGACATATGCAAATTAGTCTGACCCTGTGCCTCATGGGAACAGTCCAGCCCGAACTGCCAAGCCATGTCTTCCCTGGACCGAAACAAGCATCCTAGGACCGGTTTCAGGTTCATAACCCTCATCATCCAGGCTATCTTGAATCCAGTGGCAAAGTGAGCAAGGGACCCACGTCTAGGCAAACCCTGCCAACTTAGGGCGAACAAAGAGATACCAAAGGGGATGATGGACGAAGTGTTTGAGCAAATCAAACACTCACCCCAGTCAACTGATCTGGGTTTAATCCATCATCATTCTTTAGCTCACTCCACCACCCCAGTTCAGACAGGGCCATATGCAAATCAGTCTGACCCTGTGCCTCATGGGAACAGTCCAGAACGAACTGCCAAGCCATGTCTTCCCTGGACCGGAAACAAGCATCCTGGGACCGGTTTCGTGTTCATAACCCTCATCAGCCATGCTATCTCGAATCCAGTGGCAAAGTGAGAAAGAGACCCACGTCTACTCATACCCTGCCAACTTAAGGTGAACAAAGCGATACCAAAGGGGATGATGGACGAAGCGTTTGAGCAAATCAAACACTCATCCCCCGTCAACTAATCTGGGTTTAATCCATCATCATTCTTTAGCTCACTCCACCACCCCAGTTCAGACATGGCCATATGCAAATCAGTCTGACCATGTGCCTCATGGGAACAGTCCAGCCCGAACTGCCAAGCCATGTCTTCCCTGGACAGGAAACAAGCATCCTGAGACCAGTTTCGGGTTCATAACCCTCATCAGCCAGGCTATCTCGAATCCAGTTGCAAAGTGAGCAAGGGACCCACGTCTAGTCATACCCTGCCAACTTAGGGCGAAAAAAGCGATACCAAAGGGGATGATGGACAAAGCATTTGAGCAAATCAAACACTCACCCCCAGTCAACTGATTGGGTTTAATCCATCATCATTCTTTAGCTCACTCCACCATCCCAGTTCAGACATGGACATATGCAAATCAGTCTGACCCTGTGCCTCATGGGAACAGTCCAGCCCGAACTGCCAAGCCATGTCTTCTCTGGACTGGAAACAAGCATCCTGGGACCAGTTTCGGGTTCATAACCATCATCAGCCAGGCTATCTCGAATCCAGTGCCAAAGTGAGTGAGCAAGGGACCCACATCTGGGCATACCCTGCCAACTTAGGGCAAACAAAGCGATACCAAAGGGGATGATGGACGAAGTGCTTGAGCAAATCAAGCACTCACCCCCAGTCAACTGATCCGGGTTTAATCCATCATCATTCTTTGGCTCACTCCACCACCCCCGTTCAGACATGGCCATATGCAAATCAGTCTGACCCTGTGCCTCATGGGAACAGTCCAGCCTGAACTGCCAAGCCATGTCTTCCCTGGACTAGAAACAAGCATCCTGGGACCGGTTTCGGGTTCATAACCATCATCAGCCAGGCTATCTCGAATCCAGTCGCAAAGTGAGCAAGGGACCCACGTCTGGGCATACCCTGCCAACTTAGGGCGAACAAAGCGATACCAAAGGGGATGATGGACGAAGCGTTTGAGCAAATCAAACACTCACCCCCAGTCAACTGAGCTGGGTTTAATCCATCATCATTCTTTAGCTCACTCCACCACCCCAGTTCAGACATGGACATATGCAAATCAGTCTGACCCTGTGCCTCATTGGAACAGTCCAGCCCGAACTGCCAAGCCATGTCTTCCCTGGACCAGAAACAAGCATCCTGGGACCGGTTTCAGGTTCATAACCCTCATCAGCCAGGCTATCTTGAATCCAGTGGCAAAGTGAACAAGGGACCCACGTCTGGGCATACCCTGCCAACTAAGGGCAAACAAAGTGATACCAAAGGGGATGATGGACGAAGCGTTTGAGCAAATCAAACACTCACCCCCAGTCATCTGACCTGGGTTTAATCCATCATAATTTTTTAGCTCACTCCACCACCCCAGTTCAGACATGGCCATATGCAAATCAGTCTGACCCTGTGCCTCAGGGGAACAGTCTGTGAGAAGTTGGCCTGATATGTAGTGCTCACTATTCTAGTGATCACTGTGTATCATTCCAAACGACCCTTATTGATGATTGGTTGTAAGTCAACCTTTTTGACCAGCTATCCTAGTAGCGTGGATACGAGCAGTCTTAGGCTAAACTCTAGAGGGCGTGTTAAGCCAGCCGTTTACCATCACATATACCCCTTGAACACCAAGTGAAAGGACACCACACAAGTTGTTATGAAAATAAAAGGATATTTATTTATAACAAGACTACCCTGGCTCTTTATGAGTCAGGGAGCTAAGCACACTACAAAACTCTTAGGAAAATACTTCAGTTGCACAATTTACACAAATGCCCGAGGGGCACGAGAAACCATCTACACTAACAGTGAAATGCGAATGGTTAGAGTCTGGAGATACTGATCCCGGAGTGATCCGATCAGTGGGACTAAACGAAAAAGGAACTGGACACTTGTAGAGCGAACCTGCGATGGAGCACCGAGATGCTCGAGTTACCTAGCCCGGAGGCTGCGGCTGCGTGAAGTTCGTCAAGATGTCGGGAGTCCTCGTGTAGTCTCAGGAGCCTGAAAGAAGAAGTTGCTGGCAGGCGACCAGTGACGATGTTCAGAGCGATCCAAGCCTGGATCGGTGGTGAAGGAAAACCTGAAAGCAGAGGGGACTCAGTTCTCAACCGCTAGCCAGCGATCGTGTGGGTACCAGGAGGGTACCGTCTGAAGTCACCTCGACCAGGTGAGTGGGTGACGGCGGACTCGGCTGTTCCTCGGACCAGGAGGCGCGGCGGCGACCAGGATGGAGGGCGAGCTGTCCCACGAAGGTGTCTGCTGTCGATGATGCTGGGCCCAGGAAGGGGCAGCGGATCTTGGCAGTGGCCACCCAAGCGGGGGAGTCAAGATGGCGTCGGGAGTGGACCAGGAGGGTCCGTGGTACTCCTCTGTTGAAGGGGAGCAAGAGCCAGTCTGGAGCAACCAGACTAGTGATGAAACAATCGTGGTGCGTCGTGAAGAGGGCCACAAGCCGGTCGGCAAGTGGTCGAACAACGCGGTGAACAACAAGGAGCGGAAGGGCCCCCACGCAGATCTCGGGGATGCTGGGGAGGCAGACTTCGATGCTGGAGCTGCTCAGGGTTAGGGCTTCTCAAACCCTAGGTGCACTCACTCGAGGGTCCCTCGGTGGGCGTGCTAGATAAGCGTCGTGCAGGTTCTGAAGATAGCCGGTCCCGCAGGTCTCGTCACACCTACGACTCTCAGCTGAGCTGATGAGGGAGGTAAAAGGTCAGAGATGGCAGGGAACTCGGGTCTCGTCGAGCTGGGCAGTCTTGATCCGTAGGAGAGACTTACAGCAAACCGCAAGCGCTTAGATGGTGCCTGCTGGTGCAGGGTGGCTACTCCTTAGCCACAAGGGAGAGTCTTCAGAAATAGTCAAGAGTTCCTTTCGTGGAAAGTAGTTCGTGATTCGGAGTTATCCGATTATCTGATTATCCAATTTGGGAAGGGGACTCGCTCCTACCTTTATTCTAAGAAAAGGGGCTGGCCCGTGACTAGGTTCTACCTATGGGTGGAGCCAGGAGGGGGGGTGGTTACACCCCTATCCTTTGTCCGGCTTCGCGCCAGCTCAGGGGCTGGTGTGCCCCTGAAACTGGTTTGAGCCGGGCTATGCACAGTGAGCACCGGGGTGCCACTTGCAGTCACCTTCCTTTCAGCCCTGCCTACCTGGGATACACAAACCCTGTCTGGGACGGTGCTAACACCGCCCTCGACAGGAAACCCTTTGTCCAAGCTCCCCTTGCTGGAAGGTCCCCCAGCAGCAGGAGGTCAGACTTGTGTCTGGTGGCAGCATCCATTTTGTGATGCTGAGGCTTGAGTCAACTTTAACCGGGGTTCAAGGTTACTTCCATGTCGTGTCCCTCTAAAAGGGGGGAATGCTAACCCCGTCACCAGGACTGGCGAGGGGTTCGTATTCCCATTCGTATGACACCTTACTCGACATGTATAGGTGATGCGATGCCAAAGCTAGCAAATAACCGCAAGGATTATAATGCATTAAAAGTAGTTGGCCCGCGTCACCATGGAACGGCTATTAGGGCTTGGTTCCGCAAGCCGTCGACGGGCTCAGCTCGCGCCAGAGCACCGTCCCACATGATTCCCTGCACTCTGCCTTCAGGATTGATAAGGCCTGCTATAGGAGTGACTGATAGGAATCCATGTGTCCATTTTAGGGTTTAGGTGTAGGAATACTACACCTACAGCAACGGGTGATTACACCACGTGGCCCCAGCTGTCGTGCAGCCAGTTGTGTCAGATTTGGGCGGCCATTCCAGGGGTGGCATAATACATGCTTCAGCCCCTGGTAGGCCCTGGGTACACCGATGCCCTGGATACCTGTGGTATGCTGAGACAGGGACTGACAAGGTGGCCCAGTTCCAATTAGTGGATGCACCTAACGTACATGTGTGTTAATTTCGAGAGAGAACAGCTAGGCTGTGGGTCTGATTGGCAGGCCCACAGCCGGAGAAAGTCGTAAACCAATGAAGCAAAAGCAAAAAATCTGGGTGATCATAGGATTGCAGACCCTACTCTCCTACATGACCCCCCCCCAAACTTTGGGACAATAAGCTAACCTTGACCAGGTGAGTCTTCTTGCTCTAAGTGGAAATACCTGGAGAGCCCATCTGCATTGCCATGATCAGTGCCAGGTCTATGCTCCACTGTGAAGTCCATACCCTGTAGGGAAATGGACCACCTAAGTAGTTTGGGGTTTTCACCCTTCATTTGATTTAGCCACAAGAGGGGCTTATGGTCGGTCTGAATCTTGAAGTGAGTGCCAAACAAGTATGGCCTCAACTTCTTCAGGGCCCAAACCACAGCAAAGGCCTCCCTCTCAATAGCTGACCAATTCTTCTCTCTGGGGGTCAGCCTCCTGCTAATAAAAGCTATGGGCTGGTCATGACCATCAAAATTCAGTTGCGATAGAACAGCTCCCACACCCAGCTCCGAAGCGTCTGTTTGGACAATGAATGGTTTGGAGTAGTCTGGACTCTTTAGGATAGGTGCTGTGCACATGGCCTGCTTTAGGTCATCGAATGCCTTCTGACAGCTTGCTGTCCACTGAACTTTTTTGGCATCTTTTTACTTGTCAGGTCGTTTAGCGGGGTCACAATGGATCCATAATTTCTGACAAATTTCCGGTAATAACCAGTCAGGCCCAAGAAAGCTCGAACCTGAGTCTGGGTGGTTGGAGGAGCCCAGTCCTGGATGGCCTGTATTTTGCTCTCCAATGGTTGAACCTGGCCTCCACCTACAAGGTGGCCCAGGTATACAACCTGTGTCTGCCCTATCTGGCACTTGGTGGCCTTGATAGTGAGGCCTGCCTTCTGCAGGGCCTCTAACACTTTCCTCAGGTGGACCAGGTGATCCTCCCAGGTGGAGCTAAAGACAGCGATATCGTCCAGATACGCCGCACAGAAGTCGTCCAACCCAGTGAGAACTCGATTCACCAGCCTTTGGAAGGTGGCAGGTGCATTTTTCAAACCAAAGGGCATTACCACGAACTGATAATGCCCACCCGGGGTAGAAAATGCTGTTTTGGGCTTGGCCTCCTCAGCTAACCTGATTTGCCAATACCCAGCTGTCAGGTCAAACGTACTTAAGTAGTTGGCCGAGGCCAACCGGTCGATAAATTCGTCTGCTCTTGGTATCGGGTGGGCGTCGGTCTTAGTGACCGCATTGAGACCTCTGTAGTCCACGCAAAACCTCATCTCTTTCGTACCGCCCTGGGTGTGAGGTTTCGGCACGAGCACTACGGGGCTAGCCCAGGGGCTGTCCGAGGGTTCAATGACTCCCAGCTCCAACATTTTCTGCACCTCTGTCTTGATGCAGTCTCTGACATGATCAGGTTGCCGATAGATTTTACTCTTTACGGGCAGACTGTCCCCAGTGTCGACCTCGTGGGTACACCACTTGGTCTGACTGGGTGTCAGAGAGAATGTAGTGAGTTCTCTCTGAATACGTACAGGCATTGTTAAGTTAGCATAACCACGTTAGATGTTAGAAAGCCATCTTTTTGCTTTTGCACACGGCACTGCGTTTACATGTTATTTCTTAAAACAAACTGCTGACTCGCGACTTGCTTCACACAAGAGCAATCTGTTGTTACCATCCCAAGCTCTGCGCAGCGACCTTGGTCTGTACATGGTGTGACAAACAGTCTGGGTTATTACACAATGCATGTTTTTCACTCTAGGTTGATCGGCCCACTATTTAGCCATAACACACGCGCAGCTGCAAATGCCTGAAAATTAGTGCTTTTAGTATCACAGACATCATGTTTATTATTCAGACCGAAGACGAGCCTTCCTGCGAGAAGTCTCCTGATGCTCCTGTGATGTGATTTCACTAAGCTGATCTTTGAGGTATGGGGTCCCCTATTCAAGCCTAAGAGACCTTCTATTAGCATAATAATAATATTAGCTTCTTAGTAAAGGGAAGGTGGTAGTATCCACTGTCATTATAATATGATCACCCCTTTTATATTCTATGGTATTGTAACTATGTTGCTGGTTTTGATATTAATCATTTGTCTGCTTGTATTAGCCAAAGTACTGCATCTTAGGACACGTGGTCTATAAAAATAAACCCCTTTTATTTACAACGTGTCTCTGTTGATTATTGTTGTGGACTGATGTGAGAATAATATACGAACAGGTATTTCCGATTCCCACCATTCCTGAGTATGTACTGAGTCGCTTGTTCTGGGTTGTCTATTCATTGGGACCGCCGAGCTGAATCTCGGATAACGAATGGGACACTTATGCTAGCCGGATACTGGGTTCTGGGTTCTGAGGTGAGTTTCTGGTACACCACAATTCACTGAGGTCCTGGGGTTCTTCGCATAGTTCTGTGTATCAGCAGAATCCCTGCAACATGGCGCACCTAACGTTTGGTCTATGAGTTGAAACGCCTTAGTAGTGCTTACATTTAGTCCACAGCACCCTCATTCTTGTTTCCGGATAACAAGTCTGACGGCTTTAAACCTACCTAGTTCTATTGATATAGGTTCCTTCAAGCTTGATCATTAAAAAGGTTATTGAACCCTTGTGCTACTAAATACTTGAAGTATAGCTTGTCCTTATGGCAGTAGACATTGCGGCGCACAGCCGTGCAGCTCTGAAACGTCATTTGACGCAGTATGGGGTGCCGGACACGGGCATGGACGTCATCTTTGTGGTGGGAGCCGATGCGGCTCACCCGTTTGAGTTGTTCTATTCCTGGGTGACGATTCCGGCAGTCAGTGGGGATGACGATACCTTTCATTCTTACACTGCTACTGCCGTGCCTGCTAACTATGCGCCGTATAGGACACAAGAGATACCAATATCTGCTTGGCAACATCAGATTTGGTTTAATGGCGCCCTCCCCCATGTGGTTATACCGCCGAGAATGGGCCCTTTATCAATTGCGGGGGCCACTTGGCCGGTACTAGCCGGATTTACGCCTCATCCCCGTTACCTCACGGTGACGGTGGCTGAATTGCGTGTACTACACACTGCCCTTATATCAGTATATAGGGCGTTGGTGCAGTATGTGTCGCGCACTGTACAGGCGGGGGCGCCTGTTAGTGCGGGACAACCTAGTGATCGTCACGCGGTGGTCATTAGTCCTGTTATGGTCAATTCTGTAATGGGCAAGCGCCCCCTCACAAGGGATGATTATCCTTTTTGGCTTGCTGAAAAATTTGACCAAATAGAGGCGGTTTATCCGCATACAACTCCTGTGGAAAAACACAGGATCCTCACCATTAGTTTGCCTAAAGACTTAGTTCCCCATATAGATGATTGTGTATCCTGGGGTAAGATTTTTGCTGCGACGTACGCGCAGTGCTTCGGCACTCCGTCTATGTTACAGCTGCCCTCCATAATTAAACAGGTTCAAGAGGACCATGGAGCGGAGTCTGCGATAGAATTGGGGATGCGGCTCCTCGGAGATTTTGGCCTGGTGGCTACCATGATAATGGGAAACCTTAAGGGTGATGCGTTGCACTTTCAGGTTCGTAATGAACTAAAGAAAGTTGCTGAAGAGGACAAGCCGCAGGAATTTGCAAAAATAATTTCAGAAGCATATCGCGATTTGGGTCGTAGCTCTTTAGGAGTTAAGCCTGTGATCAAAAATCCCGATTCTAAGCAGCAGGGTAAGGCAGAAACTTTTGGTAAGGATGGTCGGCCAATTTTTCCAAAACAACCTTGGCGGACTAAACAACAGGGAAAGCAGCAGCAGCAGAAACAGGGCTCTCGGCCTGCCTCTCCCGTTCAGTCAAGTAGTGAACGCACTTATGATCTGCGAGATCGTGCTACTATTAAGTCTCCTGATAGATTTCAGGTTTCTGAACCGCGCTCTCCTCGTTCTTCACAGGAAACATCGGCTACACAGTCTGGTGGCGGAGGCGGTGGCAAAGGTCGGGGTGCTCCACAACAGCGTGACCAACCCCGACAGACTGAGGGTAAAGGCAAGCAGGACGAGTTTGCTCGACAAAGACCCCCGTTTCAGAAGAAGAAAGTGGCGGCTCTGACGGCAAAATATGCCTCAGATAGTGCGGACACAGCTTCAGAACCGGACATGGGCGCTGACGCTACTGGACAGCGCAGCAGAAATTACCATAGTCCGTCAAGCTCTGCGTCCATTTCTGGCGGCGACAGCAACTGATGTATTGGTTACTGTTGAAACAGCTGATACCAGAGTGGCTCCCCCTGATAGACTTTATGAAATAGTCTTATTAATAGAGGGTGACATACAACGTACTATAAAAGGGATTTTTTGGGATAATCTGACCACCACCTATGATATCCTCCTAGCGGAGGCAGATTGGCCCCCAGCCTTCATTTTGGAAGCTCCTAGAGGGGAGGAGAAAATCCTCCCGTCCTTTGCGCACACGGTGCCTAAGGACCAAGCTGAAATGTACGCTGGTGAGTGGGCGCTGGCTCTTGCGCCAGCGGTGTATCGTACTCAGGTGGGTTGGGACCGGTTGTCCCCCTGCCATGAGATTCCATTGCGGTCTATGCCACAGCCACAGCCCCAATATCCCATGCGTCGTGAAGCTAGACCTCACGTCGCGGCGATCCTTGAACAATTGGAATATCAGGGTGTAATTGAAACATGTGTGTCCCCTATGAATAACCCTTTATTCACTGTGACGAAGCCTGACGGCTCGTACCGTTTAGTTTTGGATTACCGGCACCTAAACTCCCATTGCCGGACCTGCGCGGTACAAAATACACATAGCTCGGCTCTAGTCGACAGTCTCGTGCGTAAACGGTTTAAAACGACACTTGACATTTCCAATGGCTTTTTTAGCCATAACCTGTCCACACTGAGTAGCCAGTGGACAGCGTTTACTTCGGGCGGTAAACAAAAACAGTTTACGAGATTAGCCATGGGCTACAAAAATAGCCCTGGCGTCTTTTCCGCTCGCGTGGTTTCTCTCTTAGAAAGAATAGACCCCGAGGCATACTCCTATGTTGACGATATCTACCTCACGGATGACGAGCTGTTGCCGCATCTGTCTCGAGTCGACAATATTGTAGTGAGTTTTGCTGAATATGGCTACAAATTCAATTTTGCGAAGTCTCACATCGCGGAATATACAGTGTTGTTTTTGGGCTACGAGCTCAACAATGAAGGTAAGGGGTTAGCTCCCCACTTTCTGGAGAAGTGCGCATGCTTGAGTGCGCCAACGACACTAAAGAAATTACAATCTCTGCTGGGCTTTCTGAATTTCGGCCGTACGTACATTCCTGATTATGCCCAGCGTATCAAGCCGCTTTACGCCTTGGTACAACCCACATTTTCGAAGTCTAGCTGGCAGCTGGAACATTCTAAAATTTTACAGTCTTTACAGGCTGACCTTCTTGCTTCACAATATTTGCTGACACGTGATAACCGCACTAACCTGGTGATAAGAATAGTGCCAGGCGCCGTGGGTTTCACGTATTTGACGTTTAATGAGGGCAATACAGTCCCCATTGCGTACAAATCCCACTTGTACACCTCTGCTGAATTACGTTTTTCCGCGTTCGAAAAAGTTCTGACTGCTGTACAGATGGCGATCCTTAAAGAACGCGCACTGTCACATGGGAAACAGATTCTGGTTGTAACACCCTATCCCGCCTTAGAAGCGGTGACAAAGGCAAGTGTACCAAATTCTAAAGCTTTGCATCCTCGGTGGATACAATGGGCCACGACACTGACGTCGCCAGACGTCACCTACATCTTTGATGCCTCATTACAGACTCAAGAGTTCTTGCAGTATGAATTCGTTCATCCGGCTCCTCTGTCTTTGCGCCCGCTCGAAGAATACCATTGTGTCATATACACTGACGGGTCTGCGCAGCCCGCAATTGGATCAAAGCACGCCTACTCAGCGGCTTGCGCAATTGTCGTAGGTACTTTCGTGAATGGTGAATTCCAATCTGATGCAGTGCATACGCAGTCATTGGGCGATTGTACCGCGCAATTGGCGGAGCTTCGGGCTCTAGTGCTTGCACTGGAGTTTGCTGATCCCCGAGTCACTACTCTAATTGTGAGTGATTCTTTCTACTGTGTCCAGTCCTATAATGACAATTTACACTTCTGGTCTCAGAATGATTATCGAGACACAAAAGGTGGCACAATTAAGCATAAAACGCTTTGGGTTCGAGTGGCAGACTTTAAAGAACGTCTCCCACTCGTGAATGTAATTCACACTCTTGGTCACCAACGACTTGGTGTCCATGCTGTCGGCAACAGCTTGGCTGATGAGGCAGCAAAAACAGCAGTGGCTACATACTTAGTGGCAGCAGTTACCAGATCAAAAAGTAAGATTGATGATGACATCTTGGCAGCTATTGCTGCAACAGAAAAGGGAGGCGTTTACCCGAAGGGTTTTCCTTCTCGTTACATTTACCATTTAAGTCCTGATAATGTCCCATTAGTGAGGATTAACGACGTTGGTGACAGAATTATTCCCAACGCGGACTGCAGACCCGCACTGATTCTGGCTGCTCATGAGGGGTTGGCGTCAGCCCACGCCGGAGTGTCAGCCACAATATCTCTGCTACAACAACGTTACTGGTGGTTTGGTTTATATAAACAAGCGCGCGCTTATGTTCTTGATTGTGACATTTGCCAACAGATTAAGCCTTCTACTGTTGCGCGCCCATCACAAACACAGTTGTACATATCCAATAAACCATTTGGTTGTGTTTATTTGGATCACTGCGGTCCTTTTTCTTCTGATACTGCGTACAAGTACATCTTGGTTGCAGTGGATTCGTGCACACGTTTTCTGTGGGTATGGCCACAAAGGAGTGCTGACTCGCGGACTGTCATCAGAGATTTGCGTGTCTTTGTGGGAACTTTTGCGTGTGGTACCTTCCATTCTGATCAGGGCCCTGCGTTCGCCTCTAAGGCTTACAAGGAGGCTATGAGAAATTTGGGGGTCCTAGTCAAATTTTCGTCCCCCTACCGACCTGAGGGTAATAGTGTGGTGGAGCGAATGAACCGTGACTTAAAGCAATCATTGACAGCCCGTGTTTTAGGCACAGGCCGGAACTGGCTAGCCCATTTGTATAACGTTCAACGTGCACTTAATAATCTCCCTAGAAGGTCTCTGGGTGGGCGGACCCCGTACATGATGCTCTTCGGAATCAGGATGTTTGTACCAGACCTTGATGGTCTAGACATGGCGGCGTCGACCGCACCCTTTGACGTAGATGATCACTGTGCTGTTTTACAGACTCTACAAGAAGCCAGAGACACTCTATCGAAGGAACACATGCCCTCCACATCTGAAGTTGAAGTTCAGGTTCCGGTAGTCGGCTGGCTACCCCGAGTTGGAGATCTGGTCCGTGAGAAGGTGGAGAACAAGAAGGAGTTCGGCCCCTCTTATCGTGCACCAGTTCCAGTGCTTGGAGTGCAGGGTACAAGAACAGTCATTTTACCTCCACTTCCTGGTCGCAAAGAAAACAGGTACATCTCTATTGACAATGTCAAACTTCAGCGAGTGGCCGATACTTCTTAGCATGACTCCAGCAGTTTCATGCCAGACGATGCAAAGAAATTCAATGTTGACTCTTGCTTCTAACACCTTGCCTGATGTTGCCATCGAGATGCAATCGGTTACTGATCCCTTGTTGATACCATCGGCTGGTGGTTTGCCCGAAGAGACTGAGTATGCTTATCCTACACGTGGTCCCTCGCCTGTTTTACAATCTACGGCGCTTGGACAGTCCCGTTTCTCCTTTGACACTAACTCGTTGCCCTCAAGTCCCCCATCGAACGTTGCTGTTTTTTTCAGCTGGTTTAAGAGACATTTTTTGATTGCCCCTTGGACATACATTTGGCTGTTGCTTTTCAGTATTTTTTTGTTTATGTCCATTGGGTTCGTGATAGTTTTTTTCCGTCTTGTGGATGGCCACTATCTGACTGAGAGATCGACAATTAGACTTATCAATGGAACTTTGGCCCCCCACTCCTCGTCCCACATCATGAAGAGGGACCAGACTTTTGTGAATATTACTGCCTGGCCCGTCTTGGATGGAATCGCATGGGATGCTGTTAAATTCCAAATTCATGGGCCTACAGAGGTCATTAATGTACCTAATGTATTTCGTGTTTCTATGGGTGATGTGGTTAGGCAGAACATACGTTCTGATGATTGGGATGTACACGCCATTGAATCACTGTTTTCTGATTTGAAATATTATGCCGCTTTTGATGCTGAAGATTTATACGAAAATGCGGCTAATTATGCGGAACAGTATTGTTTTCAACATTATGGCAATCATTTCCTGCATAAAGCAAATACATTTAGAAATTTTGTAAATTTTACCCAATGGGAACACTGTCCTACTCCCGAATTCGGAAGTTCACAAACACTAGTTAACAAGTATTCATATTTTACCGATTTCAGTGTTTCCAACCCGGCAGCGTTTTATTTTAAGGTGCTGCCTGAGTCTGCCGCAAAGGTTAGACTGACACACACAAAGTTACTTTATTCCAAGTCCTTTATGGACGAGTTGTCAATCAAAGGTTATGATGTATGGAAGGCTACTATTGATCTAAAGTCGGTTTGGGGTTCCAAGCCGTGGCAGGTACAGGGTACAGAGGCTTTACATCGTGCCTGTCTTATACCAAATCATATTTTATTTTTGAATTCATCCATCTTCCAAACCACCTGTTTTGGATTGGCCACTTCTAAACAATTAAAATCACCTTCTGTGCCGGATCTGGGCGCTTATCCCAATTGGGATAACCACACAGATCTGTCCCTTGCTGCTTTGCACTCCTTAGTTTCAAATACATCTTTCAATATTTCGAAAGTTAATAGTGAGGGTTGGTTAATTTGGCAAAGCAGTTCAGATATCTGTCAACGACGTTTTCTGGGACTGAAACCGGGGTATACTCAGGAACGCGTAGACCCTCGGTTTGAGTCGTCACATACGGTAACTACATACTCTGTGGGTAAGTTATGTCAATCTTGGCTGCGACATTCCACTTTGGCGTCTGTCAAAGTTCATTTATCACAATTACATGACAAAATAGATTTGAATGATTTTGTTAAGGGTCCTGTGGGTGGCAGAACCAAGAGGTGGGCGTATGCTATTTACAACGAAGTCTGGAAGTTGTCACAGATTGAGGCGGCTTCCAGATTGCGAGCTATTGACCAAGCAAACATGGAGAAGGTTTTAGCCGTTATAGATAATAGCATTAGCACTCTCTCTTCTAGGATTTATACATTAGATAATATTGTTTCGTCAGTTGTTGATATTGTGCATGATGATATGTCTGTGTTATATCATGGTCAAAACCAGTTGCGTTCTGTTATGCAGTTTGCATGGACATTGCAGACTTTAAAGGCAGGGAGAGTCCCTTGGGACTATCTTAACACTTCATCGTTGTTCCTTCCCTTTAACCTTACTGACAAGCAGCGATTTATGTCCATGAAGGATGCTACATTTTCATTGTTACATATTGAAAAGTTAGAACCATTGCCTTTTTCTGTAGCGGAGATCAATTCGGCTACGTGGTTAGTCCACGGATTGATAACTCTCCCTTTTGCGCTTTTTAAGTTTACGTCTTGTATGAAACATTATGCTTTGGGTAGATATGAACCGCTGGGCACCGCTTTCATACATGAGGTTTGGTCCCTCCCCTTTACGTATAGATGTACTAGGGACGGGACTGAGGTTTATTTGAAGGGCGAGGAATGTACCACGTCACCTGACCATTCCTTGGTATGTAGACACATTCAATTACACGGCGCATGCAATGTACAAGCACCGAACTTAGCATGCATCCTATGGGGTGTCCCAGTGCCTGTGATTACGCCTTCTTTCACACTGCTTGCTAACGGTAGTTATTTGATTTTGAATAGTGAAGCTTGCTGTGGGATGTTAGTGGGAATCCCGTATATTGTAACTGTCTCGCAGAAAGTGGTCTGCTGCAATAATGTTCTCTTTCCACCCCCGCATGGGCGGCTGGATGCTTCCATCTGGCCTTCGATTCCAACCTTGAAAGCAGAGTTCAACAAGTTGAGCAGAATAAGAGCCTTATTGTCCCAAAAAGAGGTGTCTTTGACTTCCTCTCGTGAAACATTCGACCTTCACGTTGCTAATACGCGCACAGAGGTACAGGCGCTTCTGAATACTGACCTCCCCCTACATTTCGGCTCTTTGATCCAAACTATTTTCAATGCCTCGTCCACGACCGGCCTGGCTCATTTTTTTAAACTTGTGGGCTCGGGTCTCGTGACCTCTTTCCAAACTATTTTTGGTGTGGTTCCGGGCTTTTTTCATTCCCTTTTCTCGAGCATCTTTGGAGGTGTTCCGCTGCTTCTGGCGCTAGTGGCGGGTGTGCTGCTTTCCCTTTTCATCCTACGGAATGGCTGCTCCTTCTGTGCCGCACGTGCACCTGTCCCGCCTGCATCTTCTTCGGGATAGGATGCTTGACTTTTATGGAACTCTGCCGTTGGCGACATTAAGCCTGGCGTATGGATTATCCTTCCGGTATTGCTACTTCACCTGCGTGCAGCCTGTGCTTCACTGCCTGGATTGCCCCTTTGAATGGCCTTTGGATTTGTGCTTGACCAGCCTGGTGTTTCCGGTGCCGGATTTCGATCGACTAATGAGGCCCTTAGTGTCTCACGAGTTGACCTGTTCTGGTGTCCGGATAATGGCTTGTGGAGCAGCACATGGGATCCTGGGTAATTGGGACATCTCTACAGCTGCCTACAACTTCTTGGCTATGAGCTATTTGGAGGAACATTCCGGGTGCCCTCTGATCGTGCTGGAAGCTCCGCTGATTGAAGAACACGTGTGTTCCTTTTCGTTGATGGATTGGATGGCTGAGACTTTCGCTGGCCCTGCAAATGATTTTTTGTTGGAAGCGGTTGCCACATATGCTGCCTATACATTCATGGATTGACTGAACTATCGTCCTTGGCGCCTGTCGCTCCTGGACAGCGCCCTGCCGCGGCATTTACTTTTTTTGCTTTCTCCCTGATGGTTGTTTTGAGTTTTTTTTTAATTGATTATATTTTTTTTTCCGGACACCACAGTTTCCCCTTTTGCTTTTCGATTTTTTTTTCGTTTCAGACTTTAACTCATTCTGAACCTTTGGATTGGTTACGCCTTGTTCTGCTCTGACGAAACTGAACTCTGCGTTCTCTCTTTTCTTGCCTACTAAATAGTGCTTCGATCAAGGGGGCGTGTAGTGAGTTCTCTCTGAATACGTACAGGCATTGTTAAGTTAGCATAACCACGTTAGATGTTAGAAAGCCATCTTTTTGCTTTTGCACACGGCACTGCGTTTACATGTTATTTCTTAAAACAAACTGCTGACTCGCGACTTGCTTCACACAAGAGCAATCTGTTGTTACCATCCCAAGCTCTGCGCAGCGACCTTGGTCTGTACATGGTGTGACAAACAGTCTGGGTTATTACACAATGCATGTTTTTCACTCTAGGTTGATCGGCCCACTATTTAGCCATAACACACGCGCAGCTGCAAATGCCTGAAAATTAGTGCTTTTAGTATCACAGACATCATGTTTATTATTCAGACCGAAGACGAGCCTTCCTGCGAGAAGTCTCCTGATGCTCCTGTGATGTGATTTCACTAAGCTGATCTTTGAGGTATGGGGTCCCCTATTCAAGCCTAAGAGACCTTCTATTAGCATAATAATAATATTAGCTTCTTAGTAAAGGGAAGGTGGTAGTATCCACTGTCATTATAATATGATCACCCCTTTTATATTCTATGGTATTGTAACTATGTTGCTGGTTTTGATATTAATCATTTGTCTGCTTGTATTAGCCAAAGTACTGCATCTTAGGACACGTGGTCTATAAAAATAAACCCCTTTTATTTACAACGTGTCTCTGTTGATTATTGTTGTGGACTGATGTGAGAATAATATACGAACAGGTATTTCCGATTCCCACCATTCCTGAGTATGTACTGAGTCGCTTGTTCTGGGTTGTCTATTCATTGGAACCGCCGAGCTGAATCTCGGATAACGAATGGGACACTTATGCTAGCCGGATACTGGGTTCTGGGTTCTGAGGTGAGTTTCTGGTACACCACAATTCACTG
This sequence comes from Triturus cristatus, assembly GCF_964204655.1. Lineage (NCBI taxonomy): Eukaryota > Metazoa > Chordata > Amphibia > Caudata > Salamandridae > Triturus > Triturus cristatus. The sequence goes on from NW_028188078.1 coordinate 119,568, forward strand.
AGGTCCTGGGGTTCTTCGCATAGTTCTGTGTATCAGCAGAATCCCTGCAACAAGAACATATGTCGAAAGGATTGAAGAACCTGTTTACAATCCTCTTGTTGATGTCCAGAGAGGCTGCCACAAAAGACAACACCATCTACTGATCCATCGTCAGGGTTCTGAGAGAGCAGGTCTGGGAGAGGGTCACTCTCCTCCTCCTGTCCCTCATCTGTGGCCATGAGCAAGCCCATGCCCTCCCTGTCGACATATGCCTTGAGCCTGTTTATGTGGAGCACCCTGTGGGGGCTCCGGGGAGTTCCCAGGTCTACCAGGTAGGTGACCTCTCCCTTTTGCTCAATGATCGTGTGGGGCCCAGACCATTTGTCTTTGAGTGCTGCTGGGGCCACTGGCTCCAGCACCCACACCTTCTGTCCAGGCTGGTACACAGTCAGGACAGCCTTTTGGTCGTGCCAAGCTTTCTGTAATTCTTGGCTCGCCTCAAGGTTTTTAGACGCCTTTTCCATGTACTCCGCCATCCGCGAGCGGAGACCGAGCACATAGTCCACAATGTTTGATGCCGGCTTTCTGAGAGGTCTCTCCCATCCTTCCTTTACCAAACAAAGGGGTCCCCTTACAGGATGTCCGAACAGAAGCTCAAAAGGGCTGTAGCCAACCCCCTTCTGCGGGACCTCTCTGTAGGCGAACAAGAGGCAGGGTATCAGGACATCCCATCTCCGCCGAAGCTTTTCAGGTAGCCCGTGAATCATCCCTTTTAGGGTCCTGTTGAATCTCTCAACAAGCCCATTGCATTGTGGGTGATAGGGTGTGGTGAACTTGTAGTTGACACCACATTCCTTCCACATAGCAGTCAGATATCCCGACATGAAGTTTGCACCTCTGTCTGAGACGACCTCCTTAGGGAAGCCCACTCTGGAGAACACTCCAAGTAGGGCCCGTGCCACCACAGGTGCCGTAGTGGTCCTAAGGGGAATAGCTTCAGAATACCTGGTGGCGTGGTCCACCACCACCAGTATAAACTTGTGCCCTGATGCTGTCTGGGGTTCCATTGGTCCGACAATGTCGATCCCCACTCGTTCAAAGGGTACCCCCACCACTGGTAGTGGTATGAGGGGGGCCTTTGTCGTGCCACCTGACTTACCACTGGCTTGGCAAGTGACACAGGAGCGGCAAAACTCCTTCGTATCTTCGGACATGTGGGGCCAGTGAAAGTGTGGAACAATTCTGTCCCAAGTCTTATTCTGGCCTAAGTGACCTGCAAGGGGAATCTCGTGGGCCAAGGTGAGAAGGAAACCTCTCAGAGACAAGGGGATGACCAACCTCCTGGTCGCACCAGGTTTGGGGTCTCTTGCCTCGGAGTACAGGAGTCCATCGTCCCAGTACACTTTGTGGGTACCTGTGGCGTTCCCTGCAGCCTCAGCAGCGGCCTGCTGTCTGAGGGGTTCAAGTGAGGGGCAGTCTAACTGTGCCTTCCCCAGGTCTTCCCTGGAGGGTCCCCCTGAGCCCAGAAACTCAACCTGACCAGGTTCAAGCTCTTGCGGCTCAGTTTCCCTCAGTTCTTTAAGGTCAGCCTCCTCGGAGACTTGATCCACGACCTGGGGCAAGGGGGAAGGCGAAGCCTTACCCTTACTGCTCCTTTTCTTGGAAGGTGTCTGGTCCGTTCTTCCAGGATCCAGCACCTGTTCAGTGGGGCATCTTTTGGCCTGTGACCTGGTCACAGCAAGGACATGTGCTGGCAAACCTAACATTTCCATGTGAGTCCTCTGCTCCACTTCTGACCATTGTGACGTTTCCAAATCATTGCCCAACAGACATTCTACGGGGAGGTCTGAACTAACCACAACCTTTTTCGGGCCACTTACCCCTCCCCAGGAGAAATCAACAACAGCCATACTGTGATTGGTAGTGACGTTGCTGGCATTGGTCACTAGGTAACTGGTACCTAGCATGATCTGTCCAGGGTCCACGAAGTTAGGCGTCACCATGGTGACACTGGCACACGTGTCCCTGTAGGCCTGAGCCACTCTTCCATTTATCAAAGGTGTCTGTCTGTATTTGCCCAAAGTATTGGGACTGGCGTCAGGGGACATATCCATATCCCCTGTACAGACAAGGACGGCCTGAGTGAGCGTGCCGACTAAGTCGTCACTCCCCTCGGTTCCCAAGGTTAACCCAACTAATGCCTTGGGAGGCGCACTACCATTGCTGACTGTACTAGGGGGTGCAGGTGCCTTAGGGGCTGCAGTGGCAGGAGTTTGCCCTCCTTTCTTGGTGCACTCACTAAACCAGTGAGTCTTACTTTTACAGTATTGGCACCACCTTTTTGACTGGCCTTCTTGAGTCTTCTTCTTCTGCGAAGCCTGACCCCCACCCTCTTTGGTTTGTTGGGGACCTGTCGAAGACTTCTGGTCATTTTGTTCGTTCTTGTTACCCTTCTGGTCTGCTTTCTTCTGACCACCCTGGTTCTGATTCTGGTTCTGCTTGACCCTTGTTCTGACCCATCTGTCCGCCTTCTTTCCCAATTCTTGGGGAGAGGTCAGATCCGAGTCGACAAGGTGCTGATGCAACAATTGGTTCTGACAGTTGTTTAAAATCTGTTCTCGCATGATAAGATTGTACAATCCTGTGTAATCAGTAACCTTGCTACCCAGCAACCAGCCTTCCAAAGCCTTAGTGGCACAATCGACAAAGTCAGCCCAATCCTGAGACTGAATTTTCTGGGTGTCCCGGAACAGCACCCGGTACTGTTCCGTGGTTAAGCCGAACCCATCAATCAGTGTGTTCTTCAGGACTTGGTAGTTGTTAGCATCCTCAGCTCTTGTAGTGAGGAGCTTGTCCCTTCCTTTACCTTCAAAGGAAAGCCACAGTATAGCTGCCCACTGACTTGGGGGGACGCACTGGACAGTGCAGGCCCTCTCCAAGGCAGTTATCCACTTGTGGATGTCGTCCCCTTGTTTAAAGGGGGGCACGATTTTACTCAGGTGTCTAGTGTCTATACCCCTGTCTTTCTCTCTATTGAGAATGCTGCCACCAGTGGGATCTAACCCACTTAATTTCTGCTCTCGGGCTAAGGCAAGTCTTTCTTTGGCGAGGGCAAGTTCTTCCCGCTCGATCCTCAGATTGACCTCCCGCATCTTCGCTTCATGCTCCCTCCTCTGAGGGGAAGTCATTCCTCTCTGAGAAGGTGCCTGAGAGACATGTGTATGAACCGATCTGCCAGAGCCTCTGGAGAGAGACCTAGCTCGTCCATTCCCAAGGTTAAGCCTGCTTGAGCGTGGGCCCGGGGCTCCCCCAGTTCCATTCTCATGCCTGCTTAAGTTGGTCCTTGTAAGCCTGCCGACTACCGCTGGACCTTTGTCTGCCTCGTCTCCCGATAACTCGTCCTCGTCCTCCTCCTCTGTGTGAGGGTCGAGGTCCGGGTCACCGAGGGTTCCCTCTAAGGGAGGCATGTTCCCATCTGCACTGGGGGGACCTGGGTTAGAGGACCTCCTAGCATCGTACGCCTCTAAGAGACCTATCAGTATTGCGATGGTAGGGTTAGAACCCTGGTTTAGCTTCCTGGAGGCACACAGTTGTCTCATCTCCTTGAAGCTAAGAGTTGCATACCGTGACACGACCTGTGGAGGGTCACTGACCACTAGGGGAGTCCCTGCAGACTCTCCGTGGACCGACATGCTTTTCTAGTGAGGTGTAAGTGTTGCACCTACCTACACTATGGGTTTACCTACTGATCCCTTGCTAAGAGTTGTAGTCAGGGTGTGCTAAGCCCTGTTACACTACAACAGCCGGTTCAGTAGAACTCGGAGTATTCTAAGTTAAGTTATATGTACCTGGGTACTTATGTGATCTTTCACTGCGATATTCTTAGGATACGTGTGTGGTAAAGCAACAGCAAGCTCAAATCCCAACTGCTGCTCACCAATGTGAGAAGTTGGCCTGATATGTAGTGCTCACTATTCTAGTGATCACTGTGTATCATTCCAAACGACCCTTATTGATGATTGGTTGTAAGTCAACCTTTTTGACCAGCTATCCTAGTAGCGTGGATACGAGCAGTCTTAGGCTAAACTCTAGAGGGCGTGTTAAGCCAGCCGTTTACCATCACATATACCCCTTGAACACCAAGTGAAAGGACACCACACAAGTTGTTATGAAAATAAAAGGATATTTATTTATAACAAGACTACCCTGGCTCTTTATGAGTCAGGGAGCTAAGCACACTACAAAACTCTTAGGAAAATACTTCAGTTGCACAATTTACACAAATGCCCGAGGGGCACGAGAAACCATCTACACTAACAGTGAAATGCGAATGGTTAGAGTCTGGAGATACTGATCCCGGAGTGATCCGATCAGTGGGACTAAACGAAAAAGGAACTGGACACTTGTAGAGCGAACCTGCGATGGAGCACCGAGATGCTCGAGTTACCTAGCCCGGAGGCTGCGGCTGCGTGAAGTTCGTCAAGATGTCGGGAGTCCTCGTGTAGTCTCAGGAGCCTGAAAGAAGAAGTTGCTGGCAGGCGACCAGTGACGATGTTCAGAGCGATCCAAGCCTGGATCGGTGGTGAAGGAAAACCTGAAAGCAGAGGGGACTCAGTTCTCAACCGCTAGCCAGCGATCGTGTGGGTACCAGGAGGGTACCGTCTGAAGTCACCTCGACCAGGTGAGTGGGTGACGGCGGACTCGGCTGTTCCTCGGACCAGGAGGCGCGGCGGCGACCAGGATGGAGGGCGAGCTGTCCCACGAAGGTGTCTGCTGTCGATGATGCTGGGCCCAGGAAGGGGCAGCGGATCTTGGCAGTGGCCACCCAAGCGGGGGAGTCAAGATGGCGTCGGGAGTGGACCAGGAGGGTCCGTGGTACTCCTCTGTTGAAGGGGAGCAAGAGCCAGTCTGGAGCAACCAGACTAGGGATGAAACAATCGTGGTGCGTCGTGAAGAGGGCCACAAGCCGGTCGGCAAGTGGTCGAACAACGCGGTGAACAACAAGGAGCGGAAGGGCCCCCACGCAGATCTCGGGGATGCTGGGGAGGCAGACTTCGATGCTGGAGCTGCTCAGGGTTAGGGCTTCTCAAACCCTAGGTGCACTCACTCGAGGGTCCCTCGGTGGGCGTGCTAGATAAGCGTCGTGCAGGTTCTGAAGATAGCCGGTCCCGCAGGTCTCGTCACACCTACGACTCTCAGCTGAGCTGATGAGGGAGGTAAAAGGTCAAAGATGGCAGGGAACTCGGGTCTCGTCGAGCTGGGCAGTCTTGATCCGTAGGAGAGACTTACAGCAAACCGCAAGCGCTTAGATGGTGCCTGCTGGTGCAGGGTGGCTACTCCTTAGCCACAAGGGAGAGTCTTCAGAAATAGTCAAGAGTTCCTTTCGTGGAAAGTAGTTCGTGATTCGGAGTTATCCGATTATCTGATTATCCAATTTGTGAAGGGGACTCGTTCCTACCTTTATTCTAAGAAAAGGGGCTGGCCCGTGACTAGGTTCTACCTATGGGTGGAGCCAGGAGGGGGGGTGGTTACACCCCTATCCTTTGTCCGGCTTCGCGCCAGCTCAGGGGCTGGTGTGCCCCTGAAACTGGTTTGAGCCGGGCTATGCACAGTGAGCACCGGGGTGCCACTTGCAGTCACCTTCCTTTCAGCCCTGCCTACCTGGGATACACAAACCCTGTCTGGGACGGTGCTAACACCGCCCTCGACAGGAAACCCTTTGTCCAAGCTCCCCTTGCTGGAAGGTCCCCCAGCAGCAGGAGGTCAGACTTGTGTCTGGTGGCAGCATCCATTTTGTGATGCTGAGGCTTGAGTCAACTTTAACCGGGGTTCAAGGTTACTTCCATGTCGTGTCCCTCTAAAAGGGGGGAATGCTAACCCCGTCACCAGGACTGGCGAGGGGTTCGTATTCCCATTCGTATGACACCTTACTCGACATGTATAGGTGATGCGATGCCAAAGCTAGCAAATAACCGCAAGGATTATAATGCATTAAAAGTAGTTGGCCCGCGTCACCATGGAACGGCTATTAGGGCTTGGTTCCGCAAGCCGTCGACGGGCTCAGCTCGCGCCAGAGCACCGTCCCACATGATTCCCTGCACTCTGCCTTCAGGATTGATAAGGCCTGCTATAGGAGTGACTGATAGGAATCCATGTGTCCATTTTAGGGTTTAGGTGTAGGAATACTACACCTACAGCAACGGGTGATTACACCACGTGGCCCCAGCTGTCGTGCAGCCAGTTGTGTCAGATTTGGGCGGCCATTCCAGGGGTGGCATAATACATGCTTCAGCCCCTGGTAGGCCCTGGGTACACCGATGCCCTGGATACCTGTGGTATGCTGAGACAGGGACTGACAAGGTGGCCCAGTTCCAATTAGTGGATGCACCTAACGTACATGTGTGTTAATTTCGAGAGAGAACAGCTAGGCTGTGGGTCTGATTGGCAGGCCCACAGCCGGAGAAAGTCGTAAACCAATGAAGCAAAAGCAAAAAATCTGGGTGATCATAGGATTGCAGACCCTACTCTCCTACACAGTCCAGCCCGAAATGCCAAGCCATCTCTTCCCTGGACCAGAAACAAGAATCCTGGGACCGGTTTCAGGTTCATAACCCTCATCAGCCAGGCTATCTCGAATCCAGTGGCAAAGTGAGCAAGGGACCCACGTCTAGGCAAACCCTGCCAACTTAGGGCGAACAAAGCAATACCAAAGGGGATGATGGACGAAGCGTTTGAGCAAATCAAACACTCACCCCCAGTCAACTGACCTGGGTTTAATCCATCATCATTTTTTAGCTCACTCCACCACCCCAGTTCAGATATGGCCATATGCAAATCAGTCTGACCCTGTGACTCATGGGAACAGTCCAGCCCGAACTGCCAATCCATGTCTTCCCTGGACCCGAAACAAGCATCCTGGGACCGGTTTCTGGTTCATAACCCTCATCAGCCAGGCTATCTTGAATCCAGTGGCAAAGTGAGCAAGGGACCCACGTCTGGGCATACCCTGCAAACTTAGGGCGAACAAAGCGATACAAAAGGGGATGATGGACGAAGCATTTGAGCAAATCAAACACTCACCCCCAGTCAACTGATCTGGGTTTAATCCATCATCATTCTTTAGCTCACTCCACCACTCCAGTTCAGACATGGACGTATGCAAATCAGTCTGACCCTGTGCCTCATGGGAACAGTCCAGCCCGAACTGCCAAGCCATGTCTTCCCTGGACCGGAAACAAGCATCCTGGGACCGGTTTCGGGTTCATAACCCTCATCAGCCAGGCTATCTCGAATCCAGTGGCAAAGTGAGCAAGGGACCCACGTCTGGGCATACCCTGACAACTTGGCGAGAACAAAGCGACACCAAAGGGAATGATGGATGAAGCGTTTGAGCAAATCAAACACTCACCCCCAGTCAACTGATCTGGGTTTAATCCATCATCATTCTTTAGCTCACTCCACCACTCCAGTTCAGACATGGACATATGCAAATCAGCCTGACCCTGTTCCTCATGTGAACAGTTTAGCCCGAAATGCCAAGCCATGTCTTCCCTGGACCGGAAACAAGCATCCTGGGACCGGTTTTGGTTTCATAACCCTCATCAGCCTGGTTATATTGAACCCAATGGCAAAGTGAGCAAGGAACCCATGTCTGGGCATACCCTGCCAACTTAGGGCGAACAAAGCATTACCAAAGGGGATGATCTACAAAGCGTTTGAGCAAATCAAACACTCATCCCCAGTCAACTGATCTGGGTTTAATCCATCATCATTCTTTAGCTCACTCCACCACCCCAGTTCAGACATGGACATATGCAAATCAGTCTGACCCTGTGCCTCATGGGAACAGTCCAGCCCGAACTGCCAAGACATGTCTTCCCTGGACCCGAAACAAGCATCCTGGGACCTGTTTCTGGTTCATAACCCTCATCAGCCAGGCTATCTTCAATCCAGTGGCAAAGTGAGCAAGGGACCCACGTCTGGGCATACCCTGCAAACTTAGGGCAAACAAAGCGATACAAAAGGGGATGATGGACGAAGCGTTTGAGCAAATCAAACACTCACCCCCAGTCAACTAATCTGGGTTTAATCCATCATCATTCTTTCGTTCAATCCACCACCCTAGTTCAGACATGGCCATATGCAAATCAGTCTGACCCTGTGCCTCATGGGAACAGTCCAGCCCGAACTGCCAAGCCATGTCTTCCCTGGACCAGAAACAAGCATCCTGGGACCGGTTTCAGGTTCATAACCCTCATCAGCCAGGCTATCTCGAATCCAGTGGCAAAGTGAGCAAGGGACCCACGTCTAGTCATACCCTGCCAACTTAGGGCGAACAAAGCGATACCAAAGGGGATGATGGACGAAGCGTTTGAGCAAATCAAACACTCACCCCCAGTCAACTGATCTGGGTTTAATCTATCATCATTCTTTAGCTCACTCCACCACTCCAGTTCAGACATGGACATATGCAAATCAGTCTGACCCTGTGCCTCATGGGAACAGTTTAGCCCGAACTGCCAAGCCATGTCTTCCCTGGACCCGAAACAAGCATGCTGGGACCGGTTATTGGTTCATAACCCTCATCAGCCAGGTTATCTTGAATCCAGTGGCAAAGTGAGCAAGGGACCCATATCTAGGCATACCCTGCAAACTTAGGGCGAACAAGGCGATACAAAAGGGGATGATGAACGAAGCATTTAAGTAAATCAAACACTCACCCCCAGTCAACTAATCTGGGTTTAATCCATCATCATTCTTTCGTTCAATCCACCACCCCAGTTCAGACATGGCCATATGCAAATCAGTCTGACCCTGTGCCTCATGGGAATAGTCCAGCCCGAACTGCCAAGCCATGTCTTCCTTGGACCAGAAACAAGCATCCTGGGACCGGTTTCAGGTTCATAACCCTCATCAGCCAGGCTATCTCGAATCCAGTGGCAAAGTGAGCAAGGGACCCACATCTAGTCATACCCTGCCAACTTAGGGCAAACAAAGCGATACCAAAGGGGATGATGGATGAAGCGTTTGAGCAAATCAAACACTCACCCCGAGTCAACTGATCTGGGTTTAATCCATCATCATTCTTTAGCTCACTCCACCACCCCAGTTCAGGCATGGCCATATGCAAATCAGTCTGACCCTGTGCCTCATGGGAACAGTCCAGACCGAACTGCCAAGCCATGTCTTCCCTGGTCCGGAAACAATCATCCTGGGACCGGTTTCGGGTTCATAACCCTCATCAGCCATGCTATCTCGAATCCAGTGGCAAAGTGAGCAAGGGACCCACGTCTACTCATACCCTGCCAACTTAGGGCAAACAAAGCGATACCAAAGGGGATGATGGACGAAGCGTTTGAGCAAATCAAACACTCACCCCCAGTCAACTGATCTGGGTTTAATCCATCATCATTCTTTAGCTCACTCCACCATCCCAGTTCAGACATGGACATATGCAAATTAGTCTGACCCTGTGCCTCATGGGAACAGTCCAGCCCGAACTGCCAAGCCATGTCTTCCCTGGACCGGAAACAAGCATCCTAGGACCGGTTTCAGGTTCATAACCCTCATCATCCAGGCTATCTTGAATCCAGTGGCAAAGTGAGCAAGGGACCCACGTCTAGGCAAACCCTGCCAACTTAGGGCGAACAAAGAGATACCAAAGGGGATGATGGACGAAGTGTTTGAGCAAATCAAACACTCACCCCCAGTCAACTGATCTGGGTTTAATCCATCATCATTCTTTAGCTCACTCCACCACCCCAGTTCAGACATATGCAAATCAGTCTGACCCTGTGCCTCATGGGAACAGTCTAGCCCGAACTGCCAAGCCATGTCTTCCCTGGACCGGAAACAAGCATCCTGGGACTGGTTTCAGGTTCATAACCCTCTTCAGCCATGCTATCTCGAATCCAGTGGCAAAGTGAGCAAGGGACCCACGTCTGGGCATACCCTGCCAACTTAGGGCGAACAAAGCGATACCAAAGGGGATGATTGACGAAGTGTTTGAGCAAATCAAACACTCACCCCCAGTCAACTGATCTGGGTTTAATCCATCACCATTCTTTAGCTCACTCCACCACCCCAGTTCAGACATATGCAAATCAGTCTGACCTTGTGCCTCATGGGAACAGTCTAGCCCGAACTGCCAAGCCATGTCTTCCCTGGACCGGAAACAAGCATCCAGGGACCGGTTTCAGGTTCATAACCTTCATCAGCCAGGCTATCTTGAATCCAGTGGCAAAGTAAGCAAGGGACCCACGTCTAGGCAAACCCTGCCAACTTAGGGCGAACAAAGCGATACCAAAGGGGATGATGGACGAAGCGTTTGAGCAAATCAAACACTCACCCCCAGTCAACTAATCTGGGTTTAATCCATCATAATTCTTTAGGTCACTCCACCACCCCAGTTCAGACATGGCCATATGCAAATCAATCTGACCCTATGCCTCATGGGAACAGTCCAGCCCGAACTGCAAAGGCATGTCTTCCCTGGACTGGAAACAAGCATCCTGGGACCAGTTTCGGGTTCATAACCCTCTTCAGCCATGCTATCTCGAATCCAGTGGCAAAGTGAGCAAGGGACCCACGTCTGGGCATACCCTGCCAACTTAGGGCGAACAAAGCGATACCAAAGGGGATGATGGACGAAGTGTTTGAGCAAATCAAACACTCACCCCCAGTCAACTGATCTGGGTTTAATCCATCATCATTCTTTAGCTCACTCAACCACCCCAGTTCAGACATATGCAAATCAGTCTGACCCTGTGCCTCATGGGAACAGTCTAGCCCGAACTGCCAAGCCATGTCTTCCCTCGACCGGAAACAAGCATCCTGGGACCGGTTTCAGGTTCATAACCCTCTTCAGCCATGCTATCTCGAATCCAGTGGCAAAGTGAGCAAGGGACCCACGTCTGGGCATACCCTGCCTACTTAGGGCGAACAAAGAGATACCAAAGGGGATGATGGATGAAGTGTTTGAGCAAATCAAACACTCACCCCCAGTCAACTGATCTGGGTTTAATCCATCATCATTCTTTAGCTCACTCCACCATCCCAGTTCAGACATGGACATATGCAAATTAGTCTGACCCTGTGCCTCATGGGAACAGTCCAGCCCGAACTGCCAAGCCATGTCTTCCCTGGACCGGAAACAAGCATCCTGGGACCGGTTTCCGGTTCATAACCATCATCAGCCAGGCTATCTCGAATCCAGTCGCAAAGTGAGCAAGGGACCCACGTCTGGGCATACCCTGACAACTTGGGGAGAACAAAGCGATACCAAAGAGGATGATGGATGAAGCGTTTGAGCAAATCAAACACTCACCCCCAGTCAACTGATCTGGGTTTAATCCATCATCATTCTTTAGCTCACTCCACCACTCCAGTTCAGACATGGACATATGCAAATCAGTCTGACCCTGTTCCTCATGTGAACAGTTTAGCCCGAATTGCCAAGCCATGTCTTCCGTGGACCGGAAACCAGCATCCTGGGACCGGTTTTGGTTTCATAACCCTCATCAGCCTGGCTATATTGAATCCAGTGGCAAAGTGAGCAAGGAACCCATGTCTGGGCATACCCTGCCAACTTAGGGCGAACAAAGCGATACCAAAGGGGATAATGGACGAAGCGTTTGAGCAAATCAAACACTCATCCCCCGTCAACTAATCTGGGTTTAATCCATCATCATTCTTTAGCTCACTCCACCACCCCAGTTCAGACATGGTCATATGCAAATCAGCCTGACCCTGTGCCTCATGGGAACAGTCCAGCCCGAACTGCCAACCCATGTCTTCCCTGGACAGGAAACAAGCATCCTGGGACCAGTTTCGGGTTCATAACCCTCATCAGCCAGGCTATCTCGAATCCAGTTGCAAAGTGAGCAAGGGACCCACGTCTAGTCATACCCTGCCAACTTAAGGCAAACAAAGCGATACCAAAGGGGATAATGGACGAAGCGTTTGAGCAAATCAAACACTCACCCCCAGTCAACTGATCTGGGTTTAATCCATCATCATTCTTTAGCTCACTCCACCATCCCAGTTCAGACATGGACATATGCAAATCAGTCTGACCCTGTGCCTCATGGGAACAGTCCAGCCCGAACTCCCAAGCCATGTCTTCCCTGGACCGGAAACAAGCATCCTGGGACCGGTTTCCGGTTCATAACCATCATCAGCCAGGCTATCTCGAATCCAGTCGCAAAGTGAGCAAGGGACCCACGTCTGGGCATACCCTGCCAACTTAGGGCGAACAAAGCAATACCAAAGGGGATGATGGACGAAGCGTTTGAGCAAATCAAACACTCACCCCCAGTCAACTGATCTGGGTTTAATCCATCATCATTCTTTAGCTTACTCCACCACCCCAGTTCAGACATGGACATATGCAAATCAGTCTGACCCTGTGCCTCATGGGAACAGTCCAGCCCGAACTGCCAAGACATGTCTTCCCTGGACCCGAAACAAGCATCCTGGGACCGGTTTCTGGTTCATAACCCTCATCAGCCAGGCTATCTTCAATCCAGTGGCAAAGTGAGCAAGGGACCCACGTCTAGGCAAACCCTGCCAACTTAGGGCGAACAAAGCGATACCAAAGGGGATGATGGACGAAGTGTTTGAGCAAATCAAACACTCACCCCCAGTCAACTGACCTGGGTTTAATCCATCATCATTTTTTAGCTCACTCCACCACCCCAGTTCAGACATGGCCATATGCAAATCAGTCTGACCCTGTGCCTCATGGGAACAATCCTGCCCGAACTGCCAATCCATGTCTTCCCTGGACCCGAAACAAGCATCCTGGGACCGGTTTCTGGTTCATAACCCTCATCAGCCAGGCTATCTCGGATCCAGTGGCAAAGTGAGCAAGGGACCCACGTCTAGTCATACCCTGCCAACTTAGGGCAAACAAAGCGATACCAAAGGGGGTGATGGACGAAGCGTTTGAGCAAATCAAACACTCACCCCCAGTCAACTGATCTGGGTTTAATCCATCATCATTCTTTAGCTCACTCCACCACTCCAATTCAGACATGGACATATGCAAATCAGTCTGACCCTGTGCCTCATGGGAACAGTCCAGCCCGAACTGCCAAGCCATGTCTTCCCTGGACTGGAAACAATCATCCTGGGACCGGTTTTGGTTTCATAACCCTCATCAGCCAGGCTATCTCGAATCCAGTGGCAGAGTGAGCAAGTGACCCACGTCTGGGCATACCCTGCCAACTTGGGGAGAACAAAGCGATACCAAAGGGGATGATGGATGAAGCTTTTGAGTAAATCAAACACTCACCCCCAGTCAACTGATCTGGGTTTAATCCATCATCATTCTTTAGCTCACTCCACCACCCCACTTCAGACATGGCAATCTGCAAATCAGTCTGACCCTGTGCCTCATGGGAACAGTCCAGCCCGAACTGCAAAGCCATGTCTTCCCTGGACTGGAAACAAGCATCCTGGGACCAGTTTTGGGTTCATAACCCTCTTCAGCCATGCTACCTCGAATCCAGTGGCAAAGTGAGCAAGGGACCCACGTCTGGGCATACCCTACCAACTTAGGGCGAACAAAGCGATACCAAAGGGGATGATGGACGAAGTGTTTGAGCAAATCAAACACTCACCCCCAGTCAACTGATCTGGGTTTAATCCATCATCATTCTTTAGCTCACTCCACCACCCCAGTTCAGACATATGCAAATCAGTCTGACCCTGTGCCTCATGGGAACAGTCTAGCCCGAACTGCCAAGCCATGTCTTCCCTGGACCGGAAACAAGCATCCTGGGACCGGTTTCAGGTTCATAACCCTCATCAGCCTGGCTATCTTGAATCCAGTGGCAAAGTGAGCAAGGGACCCACGTTTAGGCAAACCCTGCCAACTTAGGGCGAACAAAGCGATACCAAAGGGGATGATGGACGAAGCGTTTGAGCAAATCAAACACTCACCCCCAGTCAACTAATCTGGGTTTAATCCATCATCATTCTTTAGGTCACTCCACCACCCCGGTTCAGACATGGCCATATGCAAATCAGTCTGACCCTGTGCCTCATGGGAACAGTCCAGACCGAACTGCCAAGCCATGTCTTCCCTGGACCAGAAACAAGCATCCTGGGACCGGTTTTGGTTTCATAACCCTCATCAGCCTGGCTATATTGAATCCAGTGGCAAAGTGAGCATGGAACCCATGTCTGGGCATACCCTGCCAAATTAGGGCAAAAAAAGCGATACCAAAGGGGAAGATGGACGAAGCGTTTGAGCAAATCAAACACTCACCCCCAGTCAACTGATCCGGGTTTAATCCATCATCATTCTTTGGCTCACTCCACCACCCCAGTTCAGACATGGCCATATGCAAATCAGTCTGACCCTGTGCCTCATGGGAACAGTCCAGCCCGAACTGCCAAGCCATGTCTTCCCTGGACCAGAAACAAGCATCCTGGGACCGGTTTCAGGTTCATAACCCTCATCAGCCAGGCTATCTCGAATCCAGTGGCAAAGTGAGCAAGGGACCCACGTCTAGTCATACCCTGCCAACTTAGGGCAAACAAAGCGATACCAAAGGGGATAATGGACGAAGCGTTTGAGCAAATCAAACACTCACCCCCAGTCAACTGATCTGGGTTTAATCCATCATCATTCTTTAGCTCACTCCACCACCCCAGTTCAGGCATGGCAATATGCAAATCAGTCTGACCCTGTGCCTCATGGGAACAGTCCAGACCGAACTGCCAAGCCATGTCTTCCCTGGTCCGGAAACAATCATCCTGGGACCGGTTTCTCGTTCATAACCCTCATCAGCCATGCTATCTCGAATCCAGTAGCAAAGTGAGCAAGGGACCCACGTCTACTCATACCCTGCCAACTTAGGGCGAACAAAGCGATACCAAAGGGGATAATGGACGAAGCGTTTGAGCAAATCCAACACTCATCCCCCGTCAACTAATCTGGGTTTAATCCATCATCATTCTTTAGCTCACTCCACCACCCCAGTTCAGACATGGTCATATGCAAATCAGCCTGACCCTGTGCCTCATGGGAACAGTCCAGCCCGAACTGCCAACCCATGTCTTCCCTGGACAGGAAACAAGCATCCTGGGACCAGTTTCGGGTTCATAACCCTCATCAGCCAGGCTATCTCGAATCCAGTGGCAAAGTGAGCAAGGGACCCACGTCTAGTCATACCCTGCCAACTTAGGGCAAACAAAGTGATACCAAAGGGGATGATGGACGAAGCGTTTGAGCAAATCAAACACTCACCCCCAGTCAACTGATCTGGGTTTAATCCATCATCATTCTTTAGCTCACTCCACCATCCCAGTTCAGACATGGACATATGCAAATTAGTCTGACCCTGTGCCTCATGGGAACAGTCCAGCCCGAACTCCCAAGCCATGTCTTCCCTGGACCGGATACAAGCATCCTGGGACCGGTTTCCGGTTCATAACCATCATCAGCCAGGCTATCTCGAATCCAGTCGCAAAGTGAGCAAGGGACCCACGTCTGGGCATACCCTGCCAACTTAGGGCGAACAAAGAGATACCAAAGGGGATGATGGACGAAGCGTCTGAGCAAATCAAACACTCACCCCCAGTCAACTGATCTGGGTTTAATCCATCATCATTCTTTAGCTCACTCCACCACCCCAGTTCAGACATGGACATATGCAAATCAGTCTGACCCTGTTCCTCATGGGAACAGTCCAGCCCGAACTGCCAATCCATGTCTTCCCTGGACCCGAAACAAGCATCCTGGGACTGGTTTCTGGTTCATAACCCTCATCAGCCAGGCTATCTTCAATCCAGTGGCAAAGTGAGCAAGGGACCCACGTCTAGGCAAACCCTGCCAACTTAGGGCGAACAAAGCGATACCAAAGGGGATGATGGACGAAGCGTTTGAGCAAATCAAACACTCACCCCCAGTCAACTGACCTGGGTTTAATCCATCATCATTTTTTAGCTCACTCCACCACCCCAGTTCAGACATGGCCATATGCAAATCAGTCTGACCCTGTGCCTCATGGGAACAGTCCAGCCCGAACTGCCAATCCATGTCTTCCCTGGACTGGAAACAAGCATCCTGGGACCAGTTTCGGGTTCATAACCCTCATCAGCCAGGCTATCTCGAATCCAGTGGCAAAGTGAGCAAGGGACCCACGTCTGGGCATACCCTGCCAACTTAGGGCGAACAAAGCGATACCAAAGGGGATGATGGACGAAGTGTTTGAGCAAATCAAACACTCACCCCCAGTCAACTGATCTGGGTTTAATCCATCATCATTCTTTAGCTCACTCCACCACCCCAGTTCAGACATATGCAAATCAGTCTAACCCTGTGCCTCATGGGAACAGTCTAGCCCGAACTGCCAAGCCATGTCTTCCCTGGACCGGAAACAAGCATCCTGGGACCGGTTTCGGGTTCATAACCCTCATGAGCCATGCTATCTCGAATCCAGTGGCAAAGTGAGCAAGGGACCCATGTCTACTCATAGCCTGCCAACTTAGGGTGAACAAAGCGATACCAAAGGGGATGATGGACGAAGCGTTTGAGCAAATCAAACACTCATCCCCCGTCAACTAATCTGGGTTTAATCCATCATCATACTTTAGCTCACTCCACCACCCCAGTTCAGACATGGCCATATGCAAATCAGTCTGACCCTGTGCCTCATGGGAACAGTCCAGCCCGAACTGCCAAGCCATGTCTTCCCTGGACAGGAAACAAGCATCCTGGGACCAGTTTCGGGTTCATAACCCTCATCAGCCATGCTATCTCGAATCCAGTTGCAAAGTGAGCAAGGGACCCACGTCTAGTCATACCCTGCCAACTTAGGGCGAAAAAAGCGATACCAAAGGGGATGATGGACGAAGCGTTTGAGCAAATCAAACACTCACCCCCAGTCAACTGATCTGGGTTTAATCCATCATCATTCTTTAGCTCACTCCACCATCCCAGTTCAGACATGGACATGCAAATCAGTCTGACCCTGTGCCTCATGGGAACAGTCCAGCCCGAACTGCCAAGCCATGTCTTCCCTGGACCGGACACAAGCATCCTGGGACTGGTTTCGGGTTCATAACCATCATCAGCCAGGCTATCTCGAATCCAGTGGCAAAGTGAGTGAGCAAGGGACCCACATCTGGGCATACCCTGCCAATTTAGAGCAAACAAAGCGATACCAAAGGGGATGATGGACGAAGCGTTTGAGCAAATCAAACACTCACCCCCAGTCAACTGATCCGGGTTTAATCCATCATCATTCTTTGGCTCACTCCACCACCCCCGTTCAGACATGGCCATATGCAAATCAGTCTGACCCTGTGCCTCATGGGA
This sequence comes from Triturus cristatus, assembly GCF_964204655.1. Classification (NCBI taxonomy): domain Eukaryota; kingdom Metazoa; phylum Chordata; class Amphibia; order Caudata; family Salamandridae; genus Triturus; species Triturus cristatus. The sequence goes on from NW_028188078.1 coordinate 136,876, forward strand.
ACAGTCCAGCCCGAACTGCCAAGCCATGTCTTCCCTGGACTGGAAACAAGCATCCTGGGACCGGTTTCGGGTTCATAACCATCATCAGCCAGGCTATCTCGAATCCAGTCGCAAAGTGAGCAAGGGACCCACGTCTGGGCATACCCTGCCAACTTAGGGCGAACAAAGCGATACCAAAGGGGATGATGGATGAAGCTTTTGAGTAAATCAAACATTCACCCCCAGTCAACTGATCTGGGTTTAATCCATCATCATTCTTTAGCTCACTCCACCACCCCACTTCAGACATGGCAATCTGCAAATCAGTCTGACCCTGTGCCTCATGGGAACAGTCCAGCCCGAACTGCAAAGCCATGTCTTCCCTGGACTGGAAACAAGCATCCTGGGACCAGTTTTGAGTTCATAACCCTCTTCAGCCATGCTACCTCGAATCCAGTGGCAAAGTGAGCAAGGGACCCACGTCTGGGCATACCCTACCAACTTAGGGCGAACAAAGCGATACCAAAGGGGATGATGGACGAAGTGTTTGAGCAAATCAAACACTCACCCCCAGTCAACTTATCTGGGTTTAATCCATCATCATTCTTTAGCTCACTCCACCACCCCAGTTCAGACATATGCAAATCAGTCTGACCCTGTGCCTCATGGGAACAGTCTAGACCGAACTGCCAAGCCATGTCTTCCCTGGACCGGAAACAATCATCCTGGGACCGGTTTCTCGTTCATAACCCTCATCAGACATGCTATCTCGAATCCAGTAGCAAAGTGAGCAAGGGACCCACGTCTACTCATACCCTGCCAACTTAGGGCGAACAAAGCGATACCAAAGGGGATAATGGACGAAGCGTTTGAGCAAATCAAACACTCATCCCCCGTCAACTAATCTGGGTTTAATCCATCATCATTCTTTAGCTCACTCCACCACCCCAGTTCAGACATGGTCATATGCAAATCAGCCTGACCCTGTGCCTCATGGGAACAGTCCAGCCCGAACTGCCAACCCATGTCTTCCCTGGACAGGAAACAAGCATCCTGGGACCAGTTTCGGGTTCATAACCCTCATCAGCCAGGCTATCTCGAATCCAGTGGCAAAGTGAGCAAGGGACCCACGTCTAGTCATACCCTGCCAACTTAGGGCAAACAAAGTGATACCAAAGGGGATGATGGACGAAGCGTTTGAGCAAATCAAACACTCACCCCCAGTCAACTGATCTGGGTTTAATCCATCATCATTCTTTAGCTCACTCCACCATCCCAGTTCAGACATGGACATATGCAAATTAGTCTGACCCTGTGCCTCATGGAAACAGTCCATCCCGAACTCCCAAGCCATGTCTTCCCTGGACCGGATACAAGCATCCTGGGACCAGTTTCCGGTTCATAACCATCATCAGCCAGGCTATCTCGAATCCAGTCGCAAAGTGAGCAAGGGACCCACGTCTGGGCATACCCTGCCAACTTAGGGCGAACAAAGAGATACCAAAGGGGATGATGGACGAAGCGTCTGAGCAAATCAAACACTCACCCCCAGTCAACTGATCTGGGTTTAATCCATCATCATTCTTTAGCTCACTCCACCACCCCAGTTCAGACATGGACATATGCAAATCAGTCTGACCCTGTTCCTCATGGGAACAGTCCAGCCCGAACTGCCAATCCATGTCTTCCCTGGACCCGAAACAAGCATCCTGGGACCGGTTTCTGGTTCATAACCCTCATCAGCCAGGCTATCTTCAATCCAGTGGCAAAGTGAGCAAGGGACCCACGTCTAGGCAAACCCTGCCAACTTAGGGCGAACAAAGCGATACCAAAGGGGATGATGGACGAAGCGTTTGAGCAAATCAAACACTCACCCCCAGTCAACTGACCTGGGTTTAATCCATCATCATTTTTTAGCTCACTCCACCACCCCAGTTCAGACATGGCCATATGCAAATCAGTCTGACCCTGTGCCTCATGGGAACAGTCCAGCCCGAACTGCCAATCCATGTCTTCCCTGGACTGGAAACAAGCATCCTGGGACCAGTTTCGGGTTCATAACCCTCATCAGCCAGGCTATCTCGAATCCAGTGGCAAAGTGAGCAAGGGACCCACGTCTGGGCATACCCTGCCAACTTAGGGCGAACAAAGCGATACCAAAGGGGATGATGGACGAAGTGTTTGAGCAAATCAAACACTCACCCCCAGTCAACTGATCTGGGTTTAATCCATCATCATTCTTTAGCTCACTCCACCACCCCAGTTCAGACATATGCAAATCAGTCTAACCCTGTGCCTCATGGGAACAGTCTAGCACGAACTGCCAAGCCATGTCTTCCCTGGACCGGAAACAAGCATCCTGGGACCGGTTTCGGGTTCATAACCCTCATCAGCCATGCTATCTCGAATCCAGTGGCAAAGTGAGCAAGGGACCCATGTCTACTCATAGCCTGCCAACTTAGGGTGAACAAAGCGATACCAAAGGGGATGATGGACGAAGCGTTTGAGCAAATCAAACACTCACCCCCAGTCAACGGATCCGGGTTTAATCCATCATCATTCTTTGGCTCACTCCACCACCCCCGTTCAGACATGGCCATATGCAAATCAGTCTGACCCTGTGCCTCATGGGAACAGTCCAGCCCGAACTGCCAAGCCATGTCTTCCCTGGACTGGAAACAAGCATCCTGGGACCGGTTTCGGGTTCATAACCATCATCAGCCAGGCTATCTCGAATCCAGTCGCAAAGTGAGCAAGGGACCCACGTCTGGGCATACCCTGCCAACTTAGGGCGAACAAAGCGATACCAAAGGGGATGATGGATGAAGCGTTTGAGCAAATCAAACACTCACCCCCAGTCAACTGATCTGGGTTTAATCCATCATCATTCTTTAGCTCACTCCACCACCCCAGTTCAGACATGGACATATGCAAATCAGTCTGACCCTGTGCCTCATGGGAACAGTCCAGCCCGAACTGCCAAGCCATGTCTTCCCTGGACCAGAAACAAGCATCCTGGGACGGGTTTCAGGTTCATAACCCTCATCAGCCAGGCTATCTTGAATCCAGTGGCAAAGTGAGCAAGGGACCCACGTCTGGGCATACCCTGCCAACTAAGGGCGAACAAAGTGATACCAATGGGGATGATGGACGAAGCGTTTGAGCAAATCAAACACTCACCCCCTGTCATCTGACCTGGGTTTAATCCATCATCATTTTTTAGCTCACTCCACCACCCCAGTTCAGACATGGCCATATGCAAATCAGTCTGACCCTGTGCCTCATGGAAACAGTGCAGCCCGAACTGCCAATCCATGTCTTCCCTGGACCCGAAACAAGCATCCTGGGACCAGTTTCTGGTTCATAACCCTCATCAGCCAGGCTATCTTGAATCCAGTGGCAAAGTGAGCAAGGGAGCCACGTCTGGGCATACCCTGCAAACTTAGGGCGAACAAAGCGATACAAAAGGGTTGATGGACGAATCGTTTGAGCAAATCAAACACTCACCCCCAGTCAACTAATCTGGGTTTAATCCATCATCATTCTTTCGTTCTTTCCACCACCCCAGGTCAGACATGGCCATATGCAAATCAGTCTGACCCTGTGCCTCATGGGAACAGTCCAGCCCGAACTGCCAAGCCATGTCTTCCCTGGACCAGAAACAAGAATCCTGGGACCGGTTTCAGGTTCATAACCCTCATCAGCCAGGCTATCTCGAATCCAGTGGCAAAGTGAGCAAGGGACCCACATCTAGGCAAACCCTGCCAACTTAGGGCGAACAAAGCGATACCAAAGGGGATGATGGACGAAGCGTTTGAGCAAATCAAACACTCACCCCCAGTCAACTGACCTGGGTTTAATCCATCATCATTTTTTAGCTCACTCCATCACCCCAGTTCGGACATGGCCATATGCGAATCAGTCTGACCCTGTGCCTCATGGGAACAGTCCAGCCCGAACTGCCAATCCATGTCTTCCCTGGACCCGAAACAAGCATCCTGGGACCGGTTTCTGGTTCAAAACCTCATCAGCCAGGCTATCTTGAATCCAGTGGCAAAGTGAGCATGGGACCCACGTCTGGGCATACCCTGCAAACTTAGGGCGAACAAAGCGATACAAAAGGGGATGGTGGACGAAGCGTTTGAGCAAATCAAACACTCACCCCCAGTCAACTGATCTGGGTTTAATCCATCATCATTCTTTAGCTCACTCCACCACTCCAGTTCAGACATGGACGTATGCAAATCAGTCTGACCCTGTGCCTCATGGGAACAGTCAAGCCCGAACTGCCAAGCCATGTCCTCCCTGGACCGGAAACAAGCATCCTGGGACCGGTTTCGGGTTTATAACCCTCATCAGCCAGGCTATCTCGAATCCAGTGGCAAAGTGAGCAAGGGACCCACGTCTGGGCATACCCTGACAACTTGGGGAGAACAAAGCGATACCAAAGGGGATGATGGATGAAGCGTTTGAGCAAATCAAACACTCACCCCCAGTCAACTGATCTGGGTTTAATCCATCATCATTCTTTAGCTCACTCCACCACCCCAGTTCAGGCATGGCCATATGCAAATCAGTCTGACCCTGTGCCTCATGGGAACAGTCCAGACCGAACTGCCAAGCCATGTCTTCCCTGGTCTGGAAACAATCATCCTGGGACCGGTTTCGGGTTCATAACCCTCATCAGCCATGCTACCTCGAATCCAGTAGCAAAGTGAGCAAGGGACCCACGTCTACTCATACCCTGCCAACTTAGGGCGAACAAAGCGATACCAAAGGGGATAATGGACGAAGCGTTTGAGCAAATCAAACACTCATCCCCCGTCAACTAATCTGGGTTTAATCCATCATCATTCTTTAGCTCACTCCACCACCCCAGTTCAGACATGGCCATATGCAAATCAGCCTGACCCTGTGCCTCATGGGAACAGTCCAGCCCGAACTGCCAACCCATGTCTTCCCTGGACAGGAAACAAGCATCCTGGGACCAGTTTCGGGTTCATAACCCTCATCAGCCAGGCTATCTTGAATCCAGTTGCAAAGTGAGCAAGGGACCCACGTCTAGTCATACCCTGCCAACTTAGGGCAAACAAAGCGATACCAAAGGGGATGATGGACGAAGCGTTTGAGCAAATCAAACACTCACCCCCAGTCAACTGATCTGGGTTTAATCCATCATCATTCTTTAGCTCACTCCACCACCCCAGTTCAGACATGGACATATGCAAATCAGTCTGACCCTGTGCCTCATGGGAACAGTCCAGCCCGAACTGCCAAGACATGTCTTCCCTGGACCCGAAACAAGCATCCTGGGACCGGTTTCTGGTTCATAACCCTCATCAGCCAGGCTATCTTCAATCCAGTGGCAAAGTGAGCAAGGGACACACGTCTAGGCAAACCATGCCAATTTAGGGCGAACAAAGCGATACCAAAGGGGATGATGGACGAAGCGTTTGAGCAAATCAAACACTCACCCCCAGTCAACTGATCTGGGTTTAATCCATCATCATTCTTTAGCTCACTCCACCACTCCAGTTCAGACATGGACAAATGTAAATCAGTCTGACCCTGTTCCTCATTTGAACAGTTTAGCCCGAATTGCCAAGCCATGTCTTCCCTGGACCAGAAACAAGCATCCTGGGACCGGTTTTGGTTTCATAACCCTCATCAGCCTGGCTATATTGAATCCAGTGGCAAATTGAGCAAGGAACCCATGTCTGGGCATACCCTGCCAACTTAGGGCAAACAAAGCGATACCAAAGGGGATGATGGACGAAGCGTTTGAGCAAATCAAACACTCACCCCCAGTCAACTGATCTAGGTTTAATCCATCATCATTCTTTAGCTCACTCCACCACTCCAGTTCAGACATGGACATATGCAAATCAGTCTGACCCTGTGCCTCATGGGAACAGTCCAGCCCGAACTGCCAAGCCATGTCTTCCCTGGACTCGAAACAAGCATCCTGGGACCGGTTTCGGGTTCATAACCCTCATCAGCCAGGCTATCTCGAATCCAGTGGCAGAGTGAGCAAGGGACCCACGTCTGGGCATACCCTGCCAACTTGGGGAGAACAAAGCGATACCAAAGGGGATGATGGATGAAGCATTTGAGCAAATCAAACACTCACCCCCAGTCAACTGATCTGGGTTTAATCCATCATCATTTTTTAGCTCACTCCACCACCCCACTTCAGACATGGCCATATGCAAATCAGTCTGACCCTGTGCCTCATGGGAACAGTCCAGCCCGAACTGCCAATCCATGTCTTCCCTGGACCCGAAACAAGCATCCTGGGACCGGTTTCTGGTTCATAACCCTCATCAGCCAGGCTATCTCGGATCCAGTGGCAAAGTGAGCAAGGGACCCAGGTCTAGTCATACCCTGCCAACTTAGGGCAAACAAAGCGATACCAAAGGGGATGATGGACGAAGCGTTTGAGCAAATCAAACACTCACCCCCAGTCAACTGATCTGGGTTTAATCCATCATCATTCTTTAGCTCACTCCACCACTCCAATTCAGACATGGACATATGCAAATCAGTCTGACCCTGTGCCTCATGGGAACAGTCCAGCCCGAACTGCCAAGCCATGTCTTCCCTGGACTGGAAACAATCATCCTGGGACCGGTTTTGGTTTCATAACCCTCATCAGCCAGGCTATCTCGAATCCAGTGGCAGAGTGAGCAAGTGACCCACGTCTGGGCATACCCTGCCAACTTGGGGAGAACAAAGCGATACCAAAGGGGATGATGGATGAAGCTTTTGAGTAAATCAAACACTCACCCCCAGTCAACTGATCTGGGTTTAATCCATCATCATTCTTTAGCTCACTCCACCACCCCACTTCAGACATGGCAATCTGCAAATCAGTCTGACCCTGTGCCTCATGGGAACAGTCCAGCCCGAACTGCAAAGCCATGTCTTCCCTGGACTGGAAACAAGCATCCTGGGACCAGTTTTGGGTTCATAACCCTCTTCAGCCATGCTACCTCGAATCCAGTGGCAAAGTGAGCAAGGGACCCACGTCTGGGCATACCCTACCAACTTAGGGCGAACAAAGCGATACCAAAGGGGATGATGGACGAAGTGTTTGAGCAAATCAAACACTCACCCCCAGTCAACTGATCTGGGTTTAATCCATCATCATTCTTTAGCTCACTCCACCACCCCAGTTCAGACATATGCAAATCAGTCTGACCCTGTGCCTCATGGGAACAGTCTAGCCCGAACTGCCAAGCCATGTCTTCCCTGGACCGGAAACAAGCATCCTGGGACCGGTTTCAGGTTCATAACCCTCATCAGCCTGGCTATCTTGAATCCAGTGGCAAAGTGAGCAAGGGACCCACGTTTAGGCAAACCCTGCCAACTTAGGGCGAACAAAGCGATACCAAAGGGGATGATGGACGAAGCGTTTGAGCAAATCAAACACTCACCCCCAATCAACTAATCTGGGTTTAATCCATCATCATTCTTTAGGTCACTCCACCACCCCGGTTCAGACATGGCCATATGCAAATCAGTCTGACCCTGTGCCTCATGGGAACAGTCCAGACCGAACTGCCAAGCCATGTCTTCCCTGGACCGGAAACAAGCATCCTGGGACCGGTTTTGGTTTCATAACCCTCATCAGCCTGGCTATATTGAATCCAGTGGCAAAGTGAGCAAGGAACCCATGTCTGGGCATACCCTGCCAAATTAGGGCAAAAAAAGCGATACCAAAGGGGAAGATGGACGAAGCGTTTGAGCAAATCAAACACTCACCCCCAGTCAACTGATCCGGGTTTAATCCATCATCATTCTTTGGCTCACTCCACCACCCCAGTTCAGACATGGCCATATGCAAATCAGTCTGACCCTGTGCCTCATGGGAACAGTCCAGCCCGAACTGCCAAGCCATGTCTTCCCTGGACCAGAAACAAGCATCCTGGGACCGGTTTCAGGTTCATAACCCTCATCAGCCAGGCTATCTCGAATCCAGTGGCAAAGTGAGCAAGGGACCCACGTCTAGTCATACCCTGCCAACTTAGGGCAAACAAAGCGATACCAAAGGGGATGATGGACGAAGCGTTTGAGCAAATCAAACACTCACCCCCAGTCAACTGATCTGGGTTTAATCCATCATCATTCTTTAGCTCACTCCACCACCCCAGTTCAGGCATGGCCATATGCAAATCAGTCTGACCCTGTGCCTCATGGGAACAGTCCAGCCCGAACTGCCAATCCATGTCTTCCCTGGACCCGAAACAAGCATCCTGGGACCGGTTTCTGGTTCATAACCCTCATCAGCCAGGCTATCTCGGATCCAGTGGCAAAGTGAGCAAGGGACCCAGGTCTAGTCATACCCTGCCAACTTAGGGCAAACAAAGCGATACCAAAGGGGATGATGGACGAAGCGTTTGAGCAAATCAAACACTCACCCCCAGTCAACTGATCTGGGTTTAATCCATCATCATTCTTTAGCTCACTCCACCACTCCAATTCAGACATGGACATATGCAAATCAGTCTGACCCTGTGCCTCATGGGAACAGTCCAGCCCGAACTGCCAAGCCATGTCTTCCCTGGACTGGAAACAATCATCCTGGTACCGGTTTTGGTTTCATAACCCTCATCAGCCAGGCTATCTCGAATCCAGTGGCAGAGTGAGCAAGTGACCCACGTCTGGGCATACCCTGCCAACTTGGGGAGAACAAAGCGATACCAAAGGGGATGATGGATGAAGCTTTTGAGTAAATCAAACACTCACCCCCAGTCAACTGATCTGGGTTTAATCCATCATCATTCTTTAGCTCACTCCACCACCCCACTTCAGACATGGCAATCTGCAAATCAGTCTGACCCTGTGCCTCATGGGAACAGTCCAGCCCGAACTGCAAAGCCATGTCTTCCCTGGACTGGAAACAAGCATCCTGGGACCAGTTTTGGGTTCATAACCCTCTTCAGCCATGCTACCTCGAATCCAGTGGCAAAGTGAGCAAGGGACCCACGTCTGGGCATACCCTACCAACTTAGGGCGAACAAAGCGATACCAAAGGGGATGATGGACGAAGTGTTTGAGCAAATCAAACACTCACCCCCAGTCAACTGATCTGGGTTTAATCCATCATCATTCTTTAGCTCACTCCACCACCCCAATTCAGACATATGCAAATCAGTCTGACCCTGTGCCTCATGGGAACAGTCTAGCCCGAACTGCCAAGCCATGTCTTCCCTGGACCGGAAACAAGCATCCTGGGACCGGTTTCAGGTTCATAACCCTCATCAGCCTGGCTATCTTGAATCCAGTGGCAAAGTGAGCAAGGGACCCACGTTTAGGCAAACCCTGCCAACTTAGGGCGAACAAAGCGATACCAAAGGGGATGATGGACGAAGCGTTTGAGCAAATCAAACACTCACCCCCAATCAACTAATCTGGGTTTAATCCATCATCATTCTTTAGGTCACTCCACCACCCCGGTTCAGACATGGCCATATGCAAATCAGTCTGACCCTGTGCCTCATGGGAACAGTCCAGACCGAACTGCCAAGCCATGTCTTCCCTGGACCGGAAACAAGCATCCTGGGACCGGTTTTGGTTTCATAACCCTCATCAGCCTGGCTATATTGAATCCAGTGGCAAAGTGAGCAAGGAACCCATGTCTGGGCATACCCTGCCAAATTAGGGCAAAAAAAGCGATACCAAAGGGGAAGATGGACGAAGCGTTTGAGCAAATCAAACACTCACCCCCAGTCAACTGATCCGGGTTTAATCCATCATCATTCTTTGGCTCACTCCACCACCCCAGTTCAGACATGGCCATATGCAAATCAGTCTGACCCTGTGCCTCATGGGAACAGTCCAGCCCGAACTGCCAAGCCATGTCTTCCCTGGACCAGAAACAAGCATCCTGGGACCGGTTTCAGGTTCATAACCCTCATCAGCCAGGCTATCTCGAATCCAGTGGCAAAGTGAGCAAGGGACCCACGTCTAGTCATACCCTGCCAACTTAGGGCAAACAAAGCGATACCAAAGGGGATGATGGACGAAGCGTTTGAGCAAATCAAACACTCACCCCCAGTCAACTGATCTGGGTTTAATCCATCATCATTCTTTAGCTCACTCCACCACCCCAGTTCAGGCATGGCCATATGCAAATCAGTCTGACCCTGTGCCTCATGGGAACAGTCCAGACCGAACTGCCAAGCCATGTCTTCCCTGGTCCGGAAACAATCATCCTGGGACCGGTTTCTCGTTCATAACCCTCATCAGCCATGCTATCTCGAATCCAGTAGCAAAGTGAGCAAGGGACCCACGTCTACTCATACCCTGCCAACTTAGGGCGAACAAAGCGATACCAAAGGGGATAATGGACGAAGCGTTTGAGCAAATCAAACACTCATCCCCCGTCAACTAATCTGGGTTTAATCCATCATCATTCTTTAGCTCACTCCACCACCCCAGTTCAGACATGGTCATATGCAAATCAGCCTGACCCTGTGCCTCATGGGAACAGTCCAGCCCGAACTGCCAACCCATGTCTTCCCTAGACAGGAAACAAGCATCCTGGGACCAGTTTCGGGTTCATAACCCTCATCAACCAGGCTATCTCGAATCCAGTTGCAAAGTGAGCAAGGGACCCACGTCTAGTCATACCCTGCCAACTTAGGGCAAACAAAGTGATACCAAAGGGGATGATGGACGAAGCGTTTGAGCAAATCAAACACTCACCCCCAGTCAACTGATCTGGGTTTAATCCATCATCATTCTTTAGCTCACTCCACCATCCCAGTTTAGACATGGACATATGCAAATTAGTCTGACCCTGTGCCTCATGGGAACAGTCCAGCCCGAACTCCCAAGCCATGTCTTCCCTGGACCGGATACAAGCATCCTGGGACCGGTTTCCGGTTCATAACCATCATCAGCCAGGCTATCTCGAATCCAGTCGCAAAGTGAGCAAGGGACCCACGTCTGGGCATACCCTGCCAACTTAGGGCGAACAAAGAGATACCAAAGGGGATGATGGACGAAGCGTCTGAGCAAATCAAACACTCACCCCCAGTCAACTGATCTGGGTTTAATCCATCATCATTCTTTAGCTCACTCCACCACCCCAGTTCAGACATGGACATATGCAAATCAGTCTGACCCTGTTCCTCATGGGAACAGTCCAGCCCGAACTGCCAATCCATGTCTTCCCTGGACCCGAAACAAGCATCCTGGGACCGGTTTCTGGTTCATAACCCTCATCAGCCAGGCTATCTTCAATCCAGTGGCAAAGTGAGCAAGGGACCCACGTTTAGGCAAACCCTGCCAACTTAGGGCGAACAAAGCAATACCAAAGGGGATGATGGACGAAGCGTTTCAGCAAATCAAACACTCACCCCCAGTCAACTAATCTGGGTTTAATCCATCATCATTCTTTAGGTCACTCCACCACCCCGGTTCAGACATGGCCATATGCAAATCAGTCTGACCCTGTGCCTCATGGGAACAGTCCAGACCGAACTGCCAAGCCATGTCTTCCCTGGACCGGAAACAAGCATCCTGGGACCGGTTTTGGGTTCATAACCCTCATCAGCCATGCTATCTCTAATCCAGTGGCAAAGTGAGCAAGGGACCCATGCCTACTCAAAGCCTGCCAACTTAGGGTGAACAAAGCGATACCAAAGGGGATGATGGACGAAGCGTTTGAGCAAATCAAACACTCATCCCCCGTCAACTAATCTGGGTTTAATCCATCATCATACTTTAGCTCACTCCACCACCCCAGTTCAGACATGGCCATATGCAAATCAGTCTGACCCTGTGCCTCATGGGAACAGTCCAGCCCGAACTGCCAAGCCATGTCTTCCCTGGACAGGAAACAAGCATCCTGGGACCAGTTTCGGGTTCATAACCCTCATCAGCCAGGCTATCTCGAATCCAGTTGCAAAGTGAGCAAGGGACCCACGTCTAGTCATACCCTGCCAACTTAGGGCGAAAAAAGCGATACCAAAGGGGATGATGGACGAAGCGTTTGAGCAAATCAAACACTCACCCCCAGTCAACTGATCTGGGTTTAATCCATCATCATTCTTTAGCTCACTCCACCATCCCAGTTCAGACATGGACATATGCAAATCAGTCTGACCCTGTGCCTCATGGGAACAGTCCAGCCCGAACTGCCAAGCCATGTCTTCCCTGGACCGGACACAAGCATCCTGGGACTGGTTTCGGGTTCATAACCATCATCAGCCAGGCTATCTCGAATCCAGTGGCAAAGTGAGTGAGCAAGGGACCCACATCTGGGCATACCCTGCCAATTTAGGGCAAACAAAGCGATACCAAAGGGGATGATGGACGAAGCGTTTGAGCAAATCAAACACTCACCGCGTTTGAGCAAATCAAACACTCACCCCCAGTCAACTGATCCGGGTTTAATCCATCATCATTCTTTGGCTCACTCCACCACCCCCGTTCAGACATGGCCATATGCAAATCAGTCTGACCCTGTGCCTCATGGGAACAGTCCAGCCCGAACTGCCAAGCCATGTCTTCCCTGGACCGGAAACAAGCATCCTGGGACCGGTTTCGGGTTCATAACCATCATCAGCCAGGCTATCTCGAATCCAGCCGCAAAGTGAGCAAGGGACCCACGTCTGGGCATACCCTGCCAACTTAGGGCGAACAAAGCGATACCAAAGGGGATGATGGATGAAGCGTTTGAGCAAATCAAACACTCACCCCCAGTCAACTGATCTGGGTTTAATCCATCATCATTCTTTAGCTCACTCCACTACCCCAGTTCAGACATGGACATATGCAAATCAGTCTGACCCTGTGCCTCATGGGAACAGTCCAGCCCGAACTGCCAAGCCATGTCTTCCCTGGACCAGAAACAAGCATCCTGGGACGGGTTTCAGGTTCATAACCCTCATCAGCCAGGCTATCTTGAATCCAGTGGCAAAGTGAGCAAGGGACCCACGTCTGGGCATACCCTGCCAACTAAGGGCGAACAAAGTGATACCAATGGGGATGATGGACGAAGCGTTTGAGCAAATCAAACACTCACCCCCTGTCATCTGACCTGGGTTTAATCCAGCATCATTTTTTAGCTCACTCCACCACCCCAGTTCAGACATGGCCATATGCAAATCAGTCTGACCCTGTGCCTCATGGAAACAGTCCAGCCCGAACTGCCAATCCATGTCTTCCCTGGACCCGAAACAAGCATCCTGGGACCAGTTTCTGGTTCATAACCCTCATCAGCCAGGCTATCTTGAATCCAGTGGCAAAGTGAGCAAGGGAGCCGCGTCTGGGCATACCCTGCAAACTTAGGGCGAACAAAGCGATACAAAAGGGGATGATGGACGAATCGTTTGAGCAAATCAAACACTCACCCCCAGTCAACTAATCTGGGTTTAATCCATCATCATTCTTTCGTTCTTTCCACCACCCCAGGTCAGACATGGCCATATGCAAATCAGTCTGACCCTGTGCCTCATGGGAACAGTCCAGCCCGAACTGCCAAGCCATGTCTTCCCTGGACCAGAAACAAGAATCCTGGGACCGGTTTCAGGTTCATAACCCTCATCAGCCAGGCTATCTCGAATCCAGTGGCAAAGTGAGCAAGGGACCCACGTCTAGGCAAACCCTGCCAACTTAGGGCGAACAAAGCGATACCAAAGGGGATGATGGACGAAGCGTTTGAGCAAATCAAACACTCACCTCCAGTCAACTGACCTGGGTTTAATCCAACATCATTTTTTAGCTCACTCCATCACCCCAGTTCGGACATGGCCATATGCGAATCAGTCTGACCCTGTGCCTCATGGGAACAGTCCAGCCCGAACTGCCAATCCATGTCTTCCCTGGACCCGAAACAAGCATCCTGGGACCGGTTTCTGGTTCAAAACCTCATCAGCCAGGCTATCTTGAATCCAGTGGCAAAGTGAGCATGGGACCCACGTCTGGGCATACCCTGCAAACTTAGGGCGAACAAAGCGATACAAAAGGGGATGGTGGACGAAGCGTTTGAGCAAATCAAACACTCACCCCCAGTCAACTGATCTGGGTTTAATCCATCATCATTCTTTAGCTCACTCCACCACTCCAGTTCAGACATGGACGTATGCAAATCAGTCTGACCCTGTGCCTCATGGGAACAGTCAAGCCTGAACTGCCAAGCCATGTCCTCCCTGGACCGGAAACAAGCATCCTGGGACCGGTTTCGGGTTTATAACCCTCATCAGCCAGGCTATCTCGAATCCAGTGGCAAAGTGAGCAAGGGACCCACGTCTGGGCATACCCTGACAACTTGGGGAGAACAAAGCGATACCAAAGGGGATGATGGATGAAGCGTTTGAGCAAATCAAACACTCACCCCCAGTCAACTGATCTGGGTTTAATCCATCATCATTCTTTAGCTCACTCCACCACCCCAGTTCAGGCATGGCCATATGCAAATCAGTCTGACCCTGTGCCTCATGGGAACAGTCCAGACCGAACTGCCAAGCCATGTCTTCCCTGGTCTGGAAACAATCATCCTGGGACCGGTTTCGGGTTCATAACCCTCATCAGCCATGCTACCTCGAATCCAGTAGCAAAGTGAGCAAGGGACCCACGTCTACTCATACCCTGCCAACTTAGGGCGAACAAAGCGATACCAAAGGGGATAATGGACGAAGCGTTTGAGCAAATCAAACACTCATCCCCCGTCAACTAATCTGGGTTTAATCCATCATCATTCTTTAGCTCACTCCACCACCCCAGTTCAGACATGGCCATATGCAAATCAGCCTGACCCTGTGCCTCATGGGAACAGTCCAGCCCGAACTGCCAACCCATGTCTTCCCTGGACAGGAAACAAGCATCCTGGGACCAGTTTCGGGTTCATAACCCTCATCAGCCAGGCTATCTTGAATCCAGTTGCAAAGTGAGCAAGGGACCCACGTCTAGTCATACCCTGCCAACTTAGGGCAAACAAAGCGATACCAAAGGGGATGATGGACGAAGCGTTTGAGCAAATCAAACACTCACCCCCAGTCAACTGATCTGGGTTTAATCCATCATCATTCTTTAGCTCACTCCACCATCCCAGTTCAGACATGGACATATGCAAATCAGTCTGACCCTGTGCCTCATGGGAACAGTCCAGCCCAAACTCCCAAGCCATGTCTTCCCTGGACCGGAAACAAGCATCCTGGGACCGGTTTCCGGTTCATAACCATCGTCAGCCAGGCTATCTCGAATCCAGTCGCAAAGTGAGCAAGGGACCCACGTCTGGGCATACCCTGCCAACTTAGGGCGAACAAAGCGATACCAAAGGGGATGATGGACGAAGCGTTTGAGCAAATCAAACACTCACCCCCAGTCAACTGATCTGGGTTTAATCCATCATCATTCTTTAGCTCACTCCACCACCCCAGTTCAGACATGGACATATGCAAATCAGTCTGACCCTGTGCCTCATGGGAACAGTCCAGCCCGAACTGCCAAGACATGTCTTCCCTGGACCCGAAACAAGCATCCTGGGACCGGTTTCTGGTTCATAACCCTCATCAGCCAGGCTATCTTCAATCCAGTGGCAAAGTGAGCAAGGGACACACGTCTAGGCAAACCATGCCAATTTAGGGCGAACAAAGCGATACCAAAGGGGATGATGGACGAAGCGTTTGAGCAAATCAAACACTCACCCCCAGTCAACTGATCTGGGTTTAATCCATCATCATTCTTTAGCTCACTCCACCACTCCAGTTCAGACATGGACATATGTAAATCAGTCTGACCCTGTTCCTCATGTGAACAGTTTAGCCCGAATTGCCAAGCCATGTCTTCCCTGGACCAGAAACAAGCATCCTGGGACCGGTTTTGGTTTCATAACCCTCATCAGCCTGGCTATATTGAATCCAGTGGCAAATTGAGCAAGGAACCCATGTCTGGGCATACCCTGCCAACTTAGGGCAAACAAAGCGATACCAAAGGGGATGATGGACGAAGCGTTTGAGCAAATCAAACACTCACCCCCAGTCAACTGATCTAGGTTTAATCCATCATCATTCTTTAGCTCACTCCACCACTCCAGTTCAGACATGGACATATACAAATCAGTCTGACCCTGTGCCTCATGGGAACAGTCCAGCCCGAACTGCCAAGCCATGTCTTCCCTGGACTCGAAACAAGCATCCTGGGACCGGTTTCGGGTTCATAACCCTCATCAGCCAGGCTATCTCGAATCCAGTGGCAGAGTGAGCAAGGGACCCACGTCTGGGCATACCCTGCCAACTTGGGGAGAACAAAGCGATACCAAAGGGGATGATGGATGAAGCATTTGAGCAAATCAAACACTCACCCCCAGTCAACTGATCTGGGTTTAATCCATCATCATTCTTTAGCTCACTCCACCACCCCACTTCAGACATGGCCATATGCAAATCAGTCTGACCCTGTGCCTCATGGGAACAGTCCAGCCCGAACTGCAAAGCCATGTCTTCCCTGGACTGGAAACAAGCATCCTGGGACCAGTTTCGGGTTCATAACCCTCTTCAGCCATGCTATCTCAAATCCAGTGGCAAAGTGAGCAAGGGACCTACGTCTGGGCATACCCTGCCAACTTAGGGCGAACAAAGCGATACCAAAGTGGATGATGGACGAAGTGTTTGAGCAAATCAAACACTCACCCCCAGTCAACTGATCTGGGTTTAATCCATCATCATTCTTTAGCTCACTCCACCACCCCAGTTCAGACATATGCAAATCAGTCTGACCCTGTGCCTCATGGGAACAGTCTAGCCCGAACTGCCAAGCCATGTCTTACCTGGACCGAAAACAAGCATCCTGGGACTGGTTTCAGGTTCATAACCCTCATCAGCCAGGCTATCTTGAATCCAGTGGCAAAGTGAGCAAGGGACCCACGTCTAGGCAAACCCTGCCAACTTAGGGCGAACAAAGCGATACCAAAGGGGATGATGGACGAAGCGTTTGAGCAAATCAAACACTCACCCCCAGTCAACTAATCTGGGTTTAATCCATCATCATTCTTTAGGTCACTCCACCACCCCAGTTCGGACATGGCCATATGCAAATCAGTCTGACCCTGTGCCTCATGGGAACAGTCCAGACCGAACTGCCAAGCCATGTCTTCCCTGGACCGGAAACAAGCATCCCGGGACCGGTTTCGGGTTTATAACCCTCATCAGCCATGCTATCTCGAATCCAGTGACAAAGTGAGCAAGGGTCCCACGTCTACTCATACCCTGCCAACTTAGGGTGAACAAAGCGATACCAAAGGGGATGATGGACGAAGCGTTTGAGCAAATCAAACACTCATCTCCCGCCAACTAATCTGGGTTTAATCGATCATCATTCTTTAGCTCACTCCACCACCCCAGTTCAGACATGGCCATATGCAAATCAGTCTGACCCTGTGCCTCATGGGAACAGTCCAGCCCGAACTGCCAATCCATGTCTTCCCTGGACAGGAAACAAGCATCTTGGGACCAGTTTCGGGTTTATTACCCTCATCAGCCAGGCTATCTCGAATCCAGTTGCAAAGTGAGCAAGGGACCCACGTCTAGTCATACCCTGCCAACTTAGGGTGAAAAAAGCGATACCAAAGGGGATGATGGACGAAGCGTTTGAGCAAATCAAACACTCACCCCCAGTCAACTGATCTGGGTTTAATCCATCATCATTCTTTAGCTCACTCCACCATCCCAGTTCAGACATGGACATATGCAAATCAGTCTGACCCTGTGCCTCATGGGAACAGTCCAGCTCGAACTGCCAAGCCATGTCTTCCGTGGACCGGAAACAAGCATCCTGGGACCGGTTTCGGGTTCATAACCATCATCAGCCAGGCTATCTGGAATCCAGTGGCAAAGTGAGTGAGCAAGGGACCCACATCTGGGCATACCCTGCCAACTTAGGGCAAACAAAGCGATACCAAAGGGGATGATGGACGAAGCGTTTGAGCAAATCAAACACTCACCCCCAGTCAACTAATCTGGGTTTAATCCATCATCATTCTTTAGCTCACTCCACCACTCCAATTCAGACATGGACATATGCAAATCAGTCTGACCCTGTGCCTCATGGGAACAGTCCAGCCCGAACTGCCAAGCCATGTCTTCCCTGGACTGGAAACAATCATCCTGGGACCGGTTTTGGTTTCATAACCCTCATCAGCCAGGCTATCTCGAATCCAGTGGCAGAGTGAGCAAGTGACCCACGTCTGGGCATACCCTGCCAACTTGGGGAGAACAAAGCGATACCAAAGGGGATGATGGATGAAGCTTTTGAGTAAATCAAACTCTCACCCCCAGTCAACTGATCTGGGTTTAATCCATCATCATTCTTTAGCTCACTCCACCACCCCACTTCAGACATGGCAATCTGCAAATCAGTCTGACCCTGTGCCTCATGGGAACAGTCCAGCCCGAACTGCAAAGCCATGTCTTCCCTGGACTGGAAACAAGCATCCTGGGACCAGTTTTGGGTTCATAACCCTCTTCAGCCATGCTACCTCGAATCCAGTGGCAAAGTGAGCAAGGGACCCACGTCTGGGCATACCCTACCAACTTAGGGCGAACAAAGCGATACCAAAGGGGATGATGGACGAAGTGTTTGAGCAAATCAAACACTCACCCCCAGTCAACTGATCTGGGTTTAATCCATCATCATTCTTTAGCTCACTCCACCACCCCAGTTCAGACATATGCAAATCAGTCTGACCCTGTGCCTCATGGGAACAGTCTAGCCCGAACTGCCAAGCCATGTCTTCCCTGGACCGGAAACAAGCATCCTGGGACCGGTTTCAGGTTCATAACCCTCATCAGCCTGGCTATCTTGAATCCAGTGGCAAAGTGAGCAAGGGACCCACGTTTAGGCAAACCCTGCCAACTTAGGGCGAACAAAGCGATACCAAAGGGGATGATGGACGAAGCGTTTGAGCAAATCAAACACTCACCCCCAGTCAACTAATCTGGGTTTAATCCATCATCATTCTTTAGGTCACTCCACCACCCCGGTTCAGACATGGCGATATGCAAATCAGTCTGACCCTGTGCCTCATGGGAACAGTCCAGACCGAACTGCCAAGCCATGTCTTCCCTGGACCGGAAACAAGCATCCTGGGACCGGTTTTGGTTTCATAACCCTCATCAGTCTGGCTATATTGAATCCAGTGGCAAAGTGAGCAAGGAACCCATGTCTGGGCATAGCCTGCCAAATTAGGGCAAAAAAAGCGATACCAAAGGGGAAGATGGACGAAGCGTTTGAGCAAATCAAACACTCACCCCCAGTCAACTGATCCGGGTTTAATCCATCATCATTCTTTGGCTCACTCCACCACCCCAGTTCAGACATGGCCATATGCAAATCAGTCTGACCCTGTGCCTCATGGGAACAGTCCAGCCCGAACTGCCAAGCCATGTCTTCCCTGGACCAGAAACAAGCATCCTGGGACCGGTTTCAGGTTCATAACCCTCATCAGCCAGGCTATCTCGAATCCAGTGGCAAAGTGAGCAAGGGACCCACGTCTAGTCATACCCTGCCAACTTAGGGCAAACAAAGCGATACCAAAGGGGATGATGGACGAAGCGTTTGAGCAAATCAAACACTCACCCCCAGTCAACTGATCTGGGTTTAATCCATCATCATTCTTTAGCTCACTCCACCACCCCAGTTCAGGCATGGCCATATGCAAATCAGTCTGACCCTGTGCCTCATGGGAACAGTCCAGACCGAACTGCCAAGCCATGTCTTCCCTGGTCCGGAAACAATCATCCTGGGACCGGTTTCTCGTTCATAACCCTCATCAGCCATGCTATCTCGAATCCAGTAGCAAAGTGAGCAAGGGACCCACGTCTACTCATACCCTGCCAACTTAGGGCAAACAAAGCGATACCAAAGGGGATAATGGACGAAGCGTTTGAGCAAATCAAACACTCATCCCCCGTCAACTAATCTGGGTTTAATCCATCATCATTCTTTAGCTCACTCCACCACCCCAGTTCAGACATATTCATATGCAAATCAGCCTGACCCTGTGCCTCATGGGAACAGTCCAGCCCGAACTGCCAACCCATGTCTTCCCTGGACAGGAAACAAGCATCCTGGGACCAGTTTCGGGTTCATAACCCTCATCAGCCAGGCTATCTCGAATCCAGTTGCAAAGTGAGCAAGGGACCCATGTCTAGTCATACCCTGCCAACTTAGGGCAAACAAAGTGATACCAAAGGGGATGATGGACGAAGCGTTTGAGCAAATCAAACACTCACCCCCAGTCAACTGATCTGGGTTTAATCCATCATCATTCTTTAGCTCACTCCACCATCCCAGTTCAGACATGGACATATGCAAATTAGTCTGACCCTGTGCCTCATGGGAACAGTCCAGCCCGAACTGCCAATCCATGTCTTCCCTGGACCCGAAACAAGCATCCTGGGACCGGTTTCTGGTTCATAACCCTCATCAGCCAGGCTATCTTCAATCCAGTGGCAAAGTGAGCAAGGGACCCACGTCTAGGCAAACCCTGCCAACTTAGGGCGAACAAAGCGATACCAAAGGGGATGATGGACGAAGCGTTTGAGCAAATTAAAACACTCACCCCCAGTCAACTGACCTGGGTTTAATCCATCATCATTTTTTAGCTCACTCCACCACCCCAGTTCAGACATGGCCATATGCAAATCAGTCTGACCCTGTGCCTCATGGGAACAGTCCAGCCCGAACTGCCAATCCATGTCTTCCCTGGACTGGAAACAAGCATCCTGGGACCAGTTTCGGGTTCATAACCCTCATCAGCCAGGCTATCTCGAATCCAGTGGCAAAGTGAGCAAGGGACCCACGTCTGGGCATACCCTGCCAACTTAGGGCGAACAAAGCGATACCAAAGGGGATGATGGACGAAGTGTTTGAGCAAATCAAACACTCACCCCCAGTCAACTGATCTGGGTTTAATCCATCATCATTCTTTAGCTCACTCCACCACCCCAGTTCAGACATATGCAAATCAGTCTGACCCTGTGCCTCATGGAAACAGTCTAACCCGAACTGCCAAGCCATGTCTTCCCTGGACCGGAAACAAGCATCCTGGGACCGGTTTCAGGTTCATAACCCTCATCAGCCTGGCTATCTTGAATCCAGTGGCAAAGTGAGCAAGGGACCCACGTTTAGGCAAACCCTGCCAACTTAGGGCGAACAAAGCGATACCAAAGGGGATGATGGACGAAGCGTTTGAGCAAATCAAACACTCACCCCCAGTCAACTAATCTGGGTTTAATCCATCATCATTCTTTAGGTCACTCCACCACCCCGGTTCAGACATGGCCATATGCAAATCATTCTGACCCTGTGCCTCATGGGAACAGTCCAGACCGAACTGCCAAGCCATGTCTTCCCTGGACCGGAAACAAGCATCCTGGGACCGGTTTCGGGTTCATAACCCTCATCAGCCATGCTATCTCGAATCCAGTGGCAAAGTGAGCAAGGGACCCATGTCTACTCATAGCCTGCCAACTTAGGGTGAACAAAGCGATACCAAAGGGGATGATGGACGAAGCGTTTGAGCAAATCAAACACTCATCCCCCGTCAACTAATCTGGGTTTAATCCATCATCATACTTTAGCTCACTCCACCACCCCAGTTCAGACATGGCCATATGCAAATCAGTCTGACCCTGTGCCTCATGGGAACAGTCCAGCCCGAACTGCCAAGCCATGTCTTCCCTGGACAGGAAACAAGCATCCTGGGACCAGTTTCGGGTTCATAACCCTCATCAGCCAGGCTATCTCGAATCCAGTTGCAAAGTGAGCAAGGGACCCACGTCTAGTCATACCCTGCCAACTTAGGGCGAAAAAAGCGATACCAAAGGGGATGATGGACGAAGCGTTTGAGCAAATCAAACACTCACCCCCAGTCAACTGATCTGGGTTTAATCCATCATCATTCTTTAGCTCACTCCACCATCCCAGTTCAGACATGGACATATGCAAATCAGTCTGACCCTGTGCCTCATGGGAACAGTCCAGCCCGAACTGCCAAGCCATGTCTTCCCTGGACCGGACACAAGCATCCTAGGACTGGTTTCGGGTTCATAACCATCATCAGCCAGGCTATCTCGAATCCAGTGGCAAAGTGAGTGAGCAAGGGACCCACATCTGGGCATACCCTGCCAATTTAGGGCAAACAAAGCGATACCAAAGGGGATGATGGACGAAGCGTTTGAGCAAATCAAACACTCACCCCCAGTCAACTGATCCGGGTTTAATCCATCATCATTCTTTGGCTCACTCCACCACCCCCGTTCAGACATGGCCATATGCAAATCAGTCTGACCCTGTGCCTCATGGGAACAGTCCAGCCCGAACTGCCAAGCCATGTCTTCCCTGGACCGGAAACAAGCATCCTGGGACCGGTTTCGGGTTCATAACCATCATCAGCCAGGCTATCTCGAATCCAGTCGCAAAGTGAGCAAGGGACCCACGTCTGGGCATACCCTGCCAACTTAGGGCGAACAAAGCGATACCAAAGGGGATGATGGATGAAGCGTTTGAGCAAATCAAACACTCACCCCCAGTCAACTGATCTGGGTTTAATCCATCATCATTCTTTAGCTCACTCCACCACCCCAGTTCAGACATGGACATATGCAAATCAGTCTGACCCTGTGCCTCATGGGAACAGTCCAGCCCGAACTGCCAAGCCATGTCTTCCCTGGACCAGAAACAAGCATCCTGGGACCAGTTTCTGGTTCATAACCCTCATCAGCCAGGCTATCTTGAATCCAGTGGCAAAGTGAGCAAGGGAGCCACGTCTGGGCATACCCTGCAAACTTAGGGCGAACAAAGCGATACAAAAGGGGATGATGGACGAATCGTTTGAGCAAATCAAACACTCACCCCCAGTCAACTAATCTGGGTTTAATCCATCATCATTCTTTTGTTCTTTCCACCACCCCAGGTCAGACATGGCCATATGCAAATCAGTCTGACCCTGTGCCTCATGGGAACAGTCCAGCCCGAACTGCCAAGCCATGTCTTCCCTGGACCAGAAACAAGAATCCTGGGACCGGTTTCAGGTTCATAACCCTCATCAGCCAGGCTATCTCGAATCCAGTGGCAAAGTGAGCAAGGGACCCACGTCTAGGCAAACCCTGCCAACTTAGGGCGAACAAAGCGATACCAAAGGGGATGATGGACGAAGCGTTTGAGCAAATCAAACACTCACCCCCAGTCAACTGACCTGGGTTTAATCCATCATCATTTTTTAGCTCACTCCATCACCCCAGTTCGGACATGGCCATATGCGAATCAGTCTGACCCTGTGCCTCATGGGAACAGTCCAGCCCGAACTGCCAATCCATGTCTTCCCTGGACCCGAAACAAGCATCCTGGGACCGGTTTCTGGTTCAAAACCTCATCAGCCAGGCTATCTTGAATCCAGTGGCAAAGTGAGCATGGGACCCACGTCTGGGCATACCCTGCAAACTTAGGGCGAACAAAGCGATACAAAAGGGGATGGTGGACGAAGCGTTTGAGCAAATCAAACACTCACCCCCAGTCAACTGATCTGGGTTTAATCCATCATCATTCTTTAGCTCACTCCACCACTCCAGTTCAGACATGGACGTATGCAAATCAGTCTGACCCTGTGCCTCATGGGAACAGTCAAGCCCGAACTGCCAAGCCATGTCCTCCCTGGACCGGAAACAAGCATCCTGGGACCGGTTTCGGGTTTATAACCCTCATCAGCCAGGCTATCTCGAATCCAGTGGCAAAGTGAGCAAGGGCCCCACGTCTGGGCATACCCTGACAACTTGGGGAGAACAAAGCGATACCAAAGGGGATGATGGATGAAGCGTTTGAGCAAATCAAACACTCACCCCCAGTCAACTGATCTGGGTTTAATCCATCATCATTCTTTAGCTCACTCCACCACCCCAGTTCAGGCATGGCCATATGCAAATCAGTCTGACCCTGTGCCTCATGGGAACAGTCCAGACCGAACTGCCAAGCCATGTCTTCCCTGGTCTGGATACAATCATCCTGGGACCGGTTTCGGGTTCATAACCCTCATCAGCCATGCTACCTCGAATCCAGTAGCAAAGTGAGCAAGGGACCCACGTCTACTCATACCCTGCCAACTTAGGGCGAACAAAGCGATACCAAAGGGGATAATGGACGAAGCGTTTGAGCAAATCAAACACTCATCCCCCGTCAACTAATCTGGGTTTAATTCATCATCATTCTTTAGCTCACTCCACCACCCCAGTTCAGACATGGCCATATGCAAATCAGCCTGACCCTGTGCCTCATGGGAACAGTCCAGCCCGAACTGCCAACCCATGTCTTCCCTGGACAGGAAACAAGCATCCTGGGACCAGTTTCGGGTTCATAACCCTCATCAGCCAGGCTATCTTGAATCCAGTTGCAAAGTGAGCAAGGGACCCACGTCTAGTCATACCCTGCCAACTTAGGGCAAACAAAGCGATACCAAAGGGGATGATGGATGAAGCGTTTGAGCAAATCAAACACTCACCCCCAGTCAACTGATCTGGGTTTAATCCATCATCATTCTTTAGCTCACTCCACCATCCCAGTTCAGACATGGACATATGCAAATCAGTCTGACCCTGTGCCTCATGGGAACAGTCCAGCCCAAACTCCCAAGCCATGTCTTCCCTGGACCGGAAACAAGCATCCTGGGACCGGTTTCCGGTTCATAACCATCATCAGCCAGGCTATCTCGAATCCAGTCGCAAAGTGAGCAAGGGACCCACGTCTGGGCATACCCTGCCAACTTAGGGCGAACAAAGCGATACCAAAGGGGATGATGGACGAAGCGTTTGAGCAAATCAAACACTCACCCCCAGTCAACTGATCTGGGTTTAATCCATCATCATTCTTTAGCTCACTCCACCACCCCAGTTCAGACATGGACATATGCAAATCAGTCTGACCCTGTGCCCCATGGGAACAGTCCAGCCCGAACTGCCAAGACATGTCTTCCCTGGACCGGAAACAAGCATCCTGGGACCGGTTTCGGGTTTATAACCCTCATCAGCCATGCTATCTCGAATCCAGTGACAAAGTGAGCAAGGGTCCCACGTCTACTCATACCCTGCCAACTTAGGGTGAACAAAGCGATACCAAAGGGGATGATGGACGAAGCGTTTGAGCAAATCAAACACTCATCTCCCGCCAACTAATCTGGGTTTAATCGATCATCATTCTTTAGCTCACTCCACCACCCCAGTTCAGACATGGCCATATGCAAATCAGTCTGACCCTGTGCCTCATGGGAACAGTCCAGCCCGAACTGCCAATCCATGTCTTCCCTGGACAGGAAACAAGCATCTTGGGACCAGTTTCGGGTTTATTACCCTCATCAGCCAGGCTATCTCGAATCCAGTTGCAAAGTGAGCAAGGGACCCACGTCTAGTCATACCCTGCCAACTTAGGGTGAAAAAAGCAATACCAAAGGGGATGATGGACGAAGCGTTTGAGCAAATCAAACACTCACCCCCAGTCAACTGATCTGGGTTTAATCCATCATCATTCTTTAGCTCACTCCACCATCCCAGTTCAGACATGGACATATGCAAATCAGTCTGACCCTGTGCCTCATGGGAACAGTCCAGCTCAAACTGCCAAGCCATGTCTTCCCTGGACCGGAAACAAGCATCCTGGGACCGGTTTCGGGTTCATAACCATCATCAGCCAGGCTATCTGGAATCCAGTGGCAAAGTGAGTGAGCAAGGGACCCACATCTGGGCATACCCTGCCAACTTAGGGCAAACAAAGCGATACCAAAGGGGATGATGGACGAAGCGTTTGAGCAAATCAAACACTCACCCCCAGTCAACTGATCCGGGTTTAATCCATCATCATTCTTTGGCTCACTCCACCACCCCTGTTCACACATGGCCATATGCAAATCAGTCTGACCCTGTGCCTCATGGGAACAGTCCAGCCCGAAATGCTAAGCCATGTCTTCCCTGGACCGGAAACAAGCATCCTGAGACCGGTTTCGGGTTCATAACCATCATCAGCCAGGCTATCTCGAATCCAGTCGCAAAGTGAGCAAGGGACCCATGTCTGGGCATACCCTGCCAACTTAGGGCGAACAAAGCGATACCAAAGGGGATGATGGACGAAGCGTTTGAGCAAATCAAACACTCACCCCCAGTCAACTGATCTGGGTTTAATCCATCATCATTCTTTAGCTCACTCCACCACCCCAGTTCAGACATGGACATATGCAAATCAGTCTGACCCTGTGCCTCATGGGAACAGTCCAGCCCGAACTGCCAAGCCATGTCTTCCCTGGACCAGAAACAAGCATCCTGGGACCAGTTTCAGGTTCATAACCCTCATCAGCCAGGCTACTTGAATCCAGTCTCAAAGTGAGCAAGGGACCCACGTCTGGGCATACCCTGCCAACTAAGGGCGAACAAAGTGATACCAAAGGGGATGATGGATGAAGCGTTTGAGCAAATCAAACACTCACCCCCAGTCATCTGACCTGGGTTTAATCCATCATCATTTTTTAGCTCACTCCACCACCCCAGTTCAGACATGGCCATATGCAAATCATTCTGACCCTGTGCCTCATGGGAACAGTCCAGCCCGAACTGCCAATCCATGTCTTCCATGGACCCAAAACAAGCATCCTGGGACCAGTTTCTGGTTCATAACCGTCATCAGCCAGGCTATCTTGAATCCAGTGGCAAAGTGAGCAAGGGAGCCACGTCTGGGCATACCCTGCAAACTTAGGGCGAACAAAGCGATACAAAAGGGGATAAAGGACGAAGCGTTTGAGCAAATCAAACACTCACCCCCAGTCAACTAATCTGGGTTTAATCCATCATCATTCTTTCGTTCAATCCACCACCCCAGGTCAGACATGGCCATATACAAATCAGTCTGACCCTGTGCCTCATGGGAACAGTCCAGCCCGAACTGCCAAGCCATGTCTTCCCTGGACCAGAAACAAGAATCCTGGGACCGGTTTCAGGTTCATAACCCTCATCAGCCAGGCTATCTCGAATCCAGTGGCAAAGTGAGCAAGGGACCCACGTCTAAGCAAACCCTGCCAACTTAGGGCGAACAAAGCGATACCAAAGGGGATGATGGACGAAGTGTTTGAGCAAATCAAACACTCACCCCCAGTCAACTGACCTGGGTTTAATCCATCATCATTTTTTAGCTCACTCCATCACCCCAGTTCAGACCTGGCCATATGCAAATCAGTCTGACCCTGTGCCTCATGGGAACAGTCCAGCCCGAACTGCCAATCCATGTCTTCCCTGGACCCGAAACAAGCATCCTGGGACCGGTTTCTGGTTCATAACCCTCATCAGCCAGGCTATCTTGAATCCAGTGGCAAAGTGAGCATGGGACCCACGTCTGGGCATACCCTGCAAACTTAGGGCGAACAAAGCGATACAAAAGGGGATGGTGGACGAAGCGTTTGAGCAAATCAAACACTCACCCCCAGTCAACTGATCTGGGTTTAATCCATCATCATTCTTTAGCTCACTCCACCACTCCAGTTCAGACATGGACGTATGCAAATCAGTCTGACCCTGTGCCTCATGGGAACAGTCAAGCCCGAACTGCCAAGCCATGTCTTCCCTGGACCAGAAACAAGCATCCTGGGACCAGTTTCAGGTTCATAACCCTCATCAGCCAGGCTACTTGAATCCAGTGGCAAAGTGAGCAAGGGACCCACGTCTGGGTATACCCTGCCAACTAAGGGCGAACAAAGTGATACCAAAGGGGATGATGGACGAAGCGTTTGAGCAAATCAAACACTCACCCCCAGTCATCTGACCTGGGTTTAATCCATCATCATTTTTTAGCTCACTCCACCACCCCAACTCAGACATGGCCATATGCAAATCAGTCTGACCCTGTGCCTCATGGGAACAGTCCAGCCCGAACTGCCAATCCATGTCTTCCATGGACCCGAAACAAGCATCCTGGGACCAGTTTCTGGTTCATAACCCTCATCAGCCAGGCTATCTTGAATCCAGTGGCAAAGTGAGCAAGGGAGCCACGTCTGGGCATACCCTGCAAACTTAGGGCGAACAAAGCGATACAAAAGGGGATGAAGGACGAAGCGTTTGAGCAAATCAAACACTCACCCCCAGTCAACTAATCTGGGTTTAATCCATCATCATTCTTTAGGTCACTCCACCACCCCAGTTCGGACATGGCCATATGCAAATCAGTCTGACCCTGTGCCTCATGGGAACAGTCCAGACCGAACTGCCAAGCCATGTCTTCCCTGGACCGGAAACAAGCATCCTGGGACCGGTTTCGGGTTTATAACCCTCATCAGCCATGCTATCTCGAATCCAGTGACAAAGTGAGCAAGGGTCCCACGTCTACTCATACCCTGCCAACTTAGGGTGAACAAAGCGATACCAAAGGGGATGATGGACGAAGCGTTTGAGCAAATCAAACACTCATCTCCCGCCAACTAATCTGGGTTTAATCGATCATCATTCTTTAGCTCACTCCACCACCCCAGTTCAGACATGGCCATATGCAAATCAGTCTGACCCTGTGCCTCATGGGAACAGTCCAGCCCGAACTGCCAATCCATGTCTTCCCTGGACAGGAAACAAGCATCTTGGGACCAGTTTCGGGTTTATTACCCTCATCAGCCAGGCTATCTCGAATCCAGTTGCAAAGTGAGCAAGGGACCCACGTCTAGTCATACCCTGCCAACTTAGGGTGAAAAAAGCGATACCAAAGGGGATGATGGACGAAGCGTTTGAGCAAATCAAACACTCACCCCCAGTCAACTGATCTGGGTTTAATCCATCATCATTCTTTAGCTCACTCCACCATCCCAGTTCAGACATGGACATATGCAAATCAGTCTGACCCTGTGCCTCATGGGAACAGTCCAGCTCGAACTGCCAAGCCATGTCTTCCCTGGACCGGAAACAAGCATCCTGGGACCGGTTTCGGGTTCATAACCATCATCAGCCAGGCTATCTGGAATCCAGTGGCAAAGTGAGTGAGCAAGGGACCCACATCTGGGCATACCCTGCCAACTTAGGGCAAACGAAGCGATACCAAAGGGGATGATGGACGAAGCGTTTGAGCAAATCAAACACTCACCCCCAGTCAACTGATCCGGGTTTAATCCATCATCATTCTTTGGCTCACTCCACCACCCCCGTTCACACATGGCCATATGCAAATCAGTCTGACCCTGTGCCTCATGGGAACAGTCCAGCCCGAAATGCCAAGCCATGTCTTCCCTGGACCGGAAACAAGCATCCTGAGACCGGTTTCGGGTTCATAACCATCATCAGCCAGGCTATCTCGAATCCAGTCGCAAAGTGAGCAAGGGACCCATGTCTGGGCATACCCTGCCAACTTAGGGCGAACAAAGCGATACCAAAGGGGATGATGGACGAAGCGTTTGAGCAAATCAAACACTCACCCCCAGTCAACTGATCTGGGTTTAATCCATCATCATTCTTTAGCTCACTCCACCACCCCAGTTCAGACATGGACATATGCAAATCAGTCTGACCCTGTGCCTCATGGGAACAGTCCAGCCCGAACTGCCAAGCCATGTCTTCCCTGGACCAGAAACAAGCATCCTGGGACCAGTTTCAGGTTCATAACCCTCATCAGCCAGGCTACTTGAATCCAGTCTCAAAGTGAGCAAGGGACCCACGTCTGGGCATACCCTGCAAACTAAGGGCGAACAAAGTGATACCAAAGGGGATGATGGATGAAGCGTTTGAGCAAATCAAACACTCACCCCCAGTCATCTGACCTGGGTTTAATCCATCATCATTTTTTAGCTCACTCCACCACCCCAGTTCAGACATGGCCATATGCAAATCATTCTGACCCTGTGCCTCATGGGAACAGTCCAGCCCGAACTGCCAATCCATGTCTTCCATGGACCCAAAACAAGCATCCTGGGACCAGTTTCTGGTTCATAACCATCATCAGCCAGGCTATCTTGAATCCAGTGGCAAAGTGAGCAAGGGAGCCACGTCTGGGCATACCCTGCAAACTTAGGGCGAACAAAGCGATACAAAAGGGGATGAAGGACGAAGCGTTTGAGCAAATCAAACACTCACCCCCAGTCAACTAATCTGGGTTTAATCCATCATCATTCTTTCGTTCAATCCACCACCCCAGGTCAGACATGGCCATATGCAAATCAGTCTGACCCTGTGCCTCATGGGAACAGTCCAGCCCGAACTGCCAAGCCATGTCTTCCCTGGACCAGAAACAAGAATCCTGGGACCGGTTTCAGGTTCATAACCCTCATCAGCCAGGCTATCTCGAATCCAGTGGCAAAGTGAGCAAGGGACCCACGTCTAAGCAAACCCTGCCAACTTAGGGCGAACAAAGCGATACCAAAGGGGATGATGGACGAAGTGTTTGAGCAAATCAAACACTCACCCCCAGTCAACTGACCTGGGTTTAATCCATCATCATTTTTTAGCTCACTCCATCACCCCAGTTCAGACCTGGCCATATGCAAATCAGTCTGACCCTGTGCCTCATGGGAACAGTCCAGCCCGAACTGCCAATCCATGTCTTCCCTGGACCCGAAACAAGCATCCTGGGACCGGTTTCTGGTTCATAACCCTCATCAGCCAGGCTATCTTGAATCCAGTGGCAAAGTGAGCATGGGACCCACGTCTGGGCATACCCTGCAAACTTAGGGCGAACAAAGCGATACAAAAGGGGATGGTGGACGAAGCGTTTGAGCAAATCAAACACTCACCCCCAGTCAACTGATCTGGGTTTAATCCATCATCATTCTTTAGCTCACTCCACCACTCCAGTTCAGACATGGACGTATGCAAATCAGTCTGACCCTGTGCCTCATGGGAACAGTCAAGCACGAACTGCCAAGCCATGTCTTCCCTGGACCAGAAACAAGCATCCTGGGACCAGTTTCAGGTTCATAACCCTCATCAGCCAGGCTACTTGAATCCAGTGGCAAAGTGAGCAAGGGACCCACGTCTGGGTATACCCTGCCAACTAAGGGCGAACAAAGTGATACCAAAGGGGATGATGGACGAAGCGTTTGAGCAAATCAAACACTCACCCCCAGTCATCTGACCTGGGTTTAATCCATCATCATTTTTTAGCTCACTCCACCACCCCAACTCAGACATGGCCATATGCAAATCAGTCTGACCCTGTGCCTCATGGGAACAGTCCAGCCCGAACTGCCAATCCATGTCTTCCATGGACCCGAAACAAGCATCCTGGGACCAGTTTCTGGTTCATAACCCTCATCAGCCAGGCTATCTTGAATCCAGTGGCAAAGTGAGCAAGGGAGCCACGTCTGGGCATACCCTGCAAACTTAGGGCGAACAAAGTGATACAAAAGGGGATGAAGGACGAAGCGTTTGAGCAAATCAAACACTCACCCCCAGTCAACTAATCTGGGTTTAATCCATCATCATTCTTTAGGTCACTCCACCACCCCAGTTCGGACATGGCCATATGCAAATCAGTCTGACCCTGTGCCTCATGGGAACAGTCCAGACCGAACTGCCAAGCCATGTCTTCCCTGGACCGGAAACAAGCATCCTGGGACCGGTTTCGGGTTTATAACCCTCATCAGCCATGCTATCTTGAATCCAGTGACAAAGTGAGCAAGGGTCCCACGTCTACTCATACCCTGCCAACTTAGGGTGAACAAAGCGATACCAAAGGGGATGATGGACGAAGCGTTTGAGCAAATCAAACACTCATCTCCTGCCAACTAATCTGGGTTTAATCGATCATCATTCTTTAGCTCACTCCACCACCCCAGTTCAGACATGGCCATATGCAAATCAGTCTGACCCTGTGCCTCATGGGAACAGTCCAGCCCGAACTGCCAATCCATGTCTTCCCTGGACAGGAAACAAGCATCTTGGGACCAGTTTCGGGTTTATTACCCTCATCAGCCAGGCTATCTCGAATCCAGTTGCAAAGTGAGCAAGGGACCCACGTCTAGTCATACCCTGCCAACTTAGGGTGAAAAAAGCGATACCAAAGGGGATGATGGACGAAGCGTTTGAGCAAATCAAACACTCACCCCCAGTCAACTGATCTGGGTTTAATCCATCATCATTCTTTAGCTCACTCCACCATCCCAGTTCAGACATGGACATATGCAAATCAGTCTGACCCTGTGCCTCATGGGAACAGTCCAGCTCGAACTGCCAAGCCATGTCTTCCCTGGACCGGAAACAAGCATCCTGGGACCGGTTTCGGGTTCATAACCATCATCAGCCAGGCTATCTGGAATCCAGTGGCAAAGTGAGTGAGCAAGGGACCCACATCTGGGCATACCCTGCCAACTTAGGGCAAACAAAGCGATACCAAAGGGGATGATGGACGAAGCGTTTGAGCAAATCAAACACTCACCCCCAGTCAACTGATCCGGGTTTAATCCATCATCATTCTTTGGCTCACTCCACCACCCCCGTTCACACATGGCCATATGCAAATCCGTCTGACCCTGTGCCTCATGGGAACAGTCCAGCCCGAACTGCCAAGCCATGTCTTCCCTGGACCAGAAACAAGCATCCTGGGACCAGTTTCAGGTTCATAACCCTCATCAGCCAGGCTACTTGAATCCAGTCTCAAAGTGAGCAAGGGAGCCACGTCTGGGCATACCCTGCAAACTTAGGGCGAACAAAGCGATACAAAAGGGGATGAAGGACGAAGCGTTTGAGCAAATCAAACACTCAACCCCAGTCAACTAATCTGGGTTTAATCCATCATCATTCTTTCGTTCAATCCACCACCCCAGGTCAGACATGGCCATATGCAAATCAGTCTGACCCTGTGCCTCATGGGAACAGTCCAGCCCGAACTGCCAAGCCATGTCTTCCCTGGACCAGAAACAAGAATCCTGGGACCGGTTTCAGGTTCATAACCCTCATCAGCCAGGCTATCTCGAATCCAGTGGCAAAGTGAGCAAGGGACCCACGTCTAAGCAAACCCTGCCAACTTAGGGCGAACAAAGCGATACAAAAGGGGATGAAGGACGAAGCGTTTGAGCAAATCAAACACTCACCCCCAGTCAACTGATCTGGGTTTAATCCATCATCATTCTTTAGCTCACTCCACCACCTCAGTTCAGACATGGACATATGCAAATCAGTCTGACCCTGTGCCTCATGGGAACAGTCCAGCCCGAACTGCCAAGACATGTCTTCCCTGGACCCGAAACAAGCATCCTGGGACCGGTTTCTGGTTCATAACCCTCATCAGCCAGGCTATCTTCAATCCAGTGGCAAAGTGAGCAAGGGACACACGTCTAGGCAAACCATGCCAATTTAGGGCGAACAAAGCGATACCAAAGGGGATGATGGACGAAGCGTTTGAGCAAATCAAACACTCACCCCCAGTCAACTGATCTGGGTTTAATCCATCATCATTCTTTAGCTCACTCCACCACTCCAGTTCAGACATGGACATATGTAAATCAGTCTGACCCTGTTCCTCATGTGAACAGTTTAGCCCGAATTGCCAAGCCATGTCTTCCCTGGACCAGAAACAAGCATCCTGGGACCGGTTTTGGTTTCATAACCCTCATCAGCCTGGCTATATTGAATCCAGTGGCAAATTGAGCAAGGAACCCATGTCTGGGCATACCCTGCCAACTTAGGGCAAACAAAGCGATACCAAAGGGGATGATGGACGAAGCGTTTGAGCAAATCAAACACTCACCCCCAGTCAACTGATCTAGGTTTAATCCATCATCATTCTTTAGCTCACTCCACCACTCCAGTTCAGACATGGACATATGCAAATCAGTCTGACCCTGTGCCTCATGGGAACAGTCCAGCCCGAACTGCCAAGCCATGTCTTCCCTGGACTCGAAACAAGCATCCTGGGACCGGTTTCGGGTTCATAACCCTCATCAGCCAGGCTATCTCGAATCCAGTGGCAGAGTGAGCAAGGGACCCAAGTCTGGGCATACCCTGCCAACTTGGGGAGAACAAAGCGATACCAAAGGGGATGATGGATGAAGCATTTGAGCAAATCAAACACTCACCCCCAGTCAACTGATCTGGGTTTAATCCATCATCATTCTTTAGCTCACTCCACCACCCCACTTCAGACATGGCCATATGCAAATCAGTCTGACCCTGTGCCTCATGGGAACAGTCCAGCCCGAACTGCAAAGCCATGTCTTCCCTGGACTGGAAACAAGCATCCTGGGACCAGTTTCGGGTTCATAACCCTCTTCAGCCATGCTATCTCAAATCCAGTGGCAAAGTGAGCAAGGGACCTACGTCTGGGCATACCCTGCCAACTTAGGGCGAACAAAGCGATACCAAAGTGGATGATGGACGAAGTGTTTGAGCAAATCAAACACTCACCCCCAGTCAACTGATCTGGGTTTAATCCATCATCATTCTTTAGCTCACTCCACCACCCCAGTTCAGACATATGCAAATCAGTCTGACCCTGTGCCTCATGGGAACCGTCTAGCCCGAACTGCCAAGCCATGTCTTCCCTGGACCGAAAACAAGCATCCTGGGACTGGTTTCAGGTTCATAACCCTCATCAGCCAGGCTATCTTGAATCCAGTGGCAAAGTGAGCAAGGGACCCACGTCTAGGCAAACCCTGCCAACTTAGGGCGAACAAAGCGATACCAAAGGGGATGATGGACGAAGCGTTTGAGCAAATCAAACACTCACCCCCAGTCAACTAATCTGGGTTTAATCCATCATCATTCTTTAGGTCACTCCACCACCCCAGTTCGGACATGGCCATATGCAAATCAGTCTGACCCTGTGCCTCATGGGAACAGTCCAGACCGAACTGCCAAGCCATGTCTTCCCTGGACCGGAAACAAGCATCCTGGGACCGGTTTCGGGTTTATAACCCTCATCAGCCTTGCTATCTCGAATCCAGTGACAAAGTGAGCAAGGGTCCCACGTCTACTCATACCCTGCCAACTTAGGGTGAACAAAGCGATACCAAAGGGGATGATGGACGAAGCGTTTGAGCAAATCAAACACTCATCTCCCGCCAACTAATCTGGGTTTAATCGATCATCATTCTTTAGCTCACTCCACCACCCCAGTTCAGACATGGCCATATGCAAATCAGTCTGACCCTGTGCCTCATGGGAACAGTCCAGCCCGAACTGCCAATCCATGTCTTCCCTGGACAGGAAACAAGCATCTTGGGACCAGTTTCGGGTTTATTACCCTCATCAGCCAGGCTATCTCGAATCCAGTTGCAAAGTGAGCAAGGGACCCACGTCTAGTCATACCCTGCCAACTTAGGGTGAAAAAAGCGATACCAAAGGGGATGATGGACGAAGCGTTTGAGCAAATCAAACACTCACCCCCAGTCAACTGATCTGGGTTTAATCCATCATCATTCTTTAGCTCACTCCACCATCCCAGTTCAGACATGGACATATGCAAATCAGTCTGACCCTGTGCCTCATGGGAACAGTCCAGCTCGAACTGCCAAGCCATGTCTTCCCTGGACCGGAAACAAGCATCCTGGGACCGGTTTCGGGTTCATAACCATCATCAGCCAGGCTATCTGGAATCCAGTGGCAAAGTGAGTGGGCAAGGGACCCACATCTGGGCATACCCTGCCAACTTAGGGCAAACAAAGCGATACCAAAGGGGATGATGGACGAAGCGTTTGAGCAAATCAAACACTCACCCCCAGTCAACTGATCCGGGTTTAATCCATCATCATTCTTTGGCTCACTCCACCACCCCCGTTCACACATGGCCATATGCAAATCAGTCTGACCCTGTGCCTCATGGGAACAGTCCAGCCCGAAATGCCAAGCCATGTCTTCCCTGGACCGGAAACAAGCATCCTGAGACCGGTTTCGTGTTCATAACCATCATCAGCCAGGCTATCTCGAATCCAGTCGCAAAGTGAGCAAGGGACCCATGTCTGGGCATACCCTGCCAACTTAGGGCGAACAAAGCGATACCAAAGGGGATGATGGACGAAGCGTTTGAGCAAATCAAACACTCACCCCCAGTCAACTGATCTGGGTTTAATCCATCATCATTCTTTAGCTCACTCCACCACCCCAGTTCAGACATGGACATATGCAAATCAGTCTGACCCTGTGCCTCATGGGAACAGTCCAGCCCGAACTGCCAAGCCATGTCTTCCCTGGACCAGAAACAAGCATCCTGGGACCAGTTTCAGGTTCATAACCCTCATCAGCCAGGCTACTTGAATCCAGTCTCAAAGTGAGCAAGGGACCCACGTCTGGGCATACCCTGCCAACTAAGGGCGAAAAAGTGATACCAAAGGGGATGATGGATGAAGCGTTTGAGCAAATCAAACACTCACCCCCAGTCATCTGACCTGGGTTTAATCCATCATCATTTTTTAGCTCACTCCACCACCCCAGTTCAGACATGGCCATATGCAAATCATTCTGACCCTGTGCCTCATGGGAACAGTCCAGCCCGAACTGCCAATCCATGTCTTCCATGGACCCAAAACAAGCATCCTGGGACCAGTTTCTGGTTCATAACCGTCATCAGCCAGGCTATCTTGAATCCAGTGGCAAAGTGAGCAAGGGAGCCACGTCTGGGCATACCCTGCAAACTTAGGGCGAACAAAGCGATACAAAAGGGGATGAAGGACGAAGCGTTTGAGCAAATCAAACACTCACCCCCAGTCAACTAATCTGGGTTTAATCCATCATCATTCTTTCGTTCAATCCACCACCCCAGGTCAGACATGGCCATATGCAAATCAGTCTGACCCTGTGCCTCATGGGAACAGTCCAGCCCGAACTGCCAAGCCATGTCTTCCCTGGACCAGAAACAAGAATCCTGGGACCGGTTTCAGGTTCATAACCCTCATCAGCCAGGCTATCTCGAATCCAGTGGCAAAGTGAGCAAGGGACCCACGTCTAAGCAAACCCTGCCAACTTAGGGCGAACAAAGCGATACCAAAGGGGATGATGGACGAAGTGTTTGAGCAAATCAAACACTCACCCCC
Organism: Triturus cristatus; assembly: GCF_964204655.1. Classification (NCBI taxonomy): domain Eukaryota; kingdom Metazoa; phylum Chordata; class Amphibia; order Caudata; family Salamandridae; genus Triturus; species Triturus cristatus. The sequence goes on from NW_028188078.1 coordinate 173,831, forward strand.
AGTCAACTGACCTGGGTTTAATCCATCATCATTTTTTAGCTCACTCCATCACCCCAGTTCAGACATGGCCATATGCAAATCAGTCTGACCCTGTGCCTCATGGGAACAGTCCAGCCCGAACTGCCAATCCATGTCTTCCCTGGACCCGAAACAAGCATCCTGGGACCGGTTTCTGGTTCATAACCCTCATCAGCCAGGCTATCTTAAATCCAGTGGCAAAGTGAGCATGGGACCCACGTCTGGGCATACCCTGCAAACTTAGGGCGAACAAAGCGATACAAAAGGGGATGGTGGACGAAGCGTTTGAGCAAATCAAACACTCACCCCCAGTCAACTGATCTGGGTTTAATCCATCATCATTCTTTAGCTCACTCCACCACTCCAGTTCAGACATGGACGTATGCAAATCAGTCTGACCCTGTGCCTCATGGGAACAGTCAAGCCCGAACTGCCAAGCCATGTCTTCCCTGGACCGGAAACAAGCATCCTGGGACCGGTTTCAGGTTCATAACCCTCTTCACCCATGCTATCTCGAATCCAGTGGCAAAGTGAGCAAGGGACCCACGTCTGGGCATACCCTGCCAACTTAGGGCGAACAAAGCGATACCAAAGGGGATGATGGACGAAGCGTTTCAGCAAATCAAACACTCACCCCCAGTCAACTGATCTAGGTTTAATCCATCATCATTCTTTAGCTCACTCCACCACCCCAGTTCAGACATGGACATATGCAAATCAGTCTGACCCTGTGCCTCATGAGAACAGTCCAGCCCGAACTGCCAAGCCATGTCTTCCCTGGACCAGAAACAAGCATCCTGGGACCAGTTTCAGGTTCATAACCCTTATCAGCCAGGCTACTTGAATCCAGTGGCAAAGTGAGCAAGGGACCCACGTCTGGGCATACCCTGCCAACTAAGGGCGAACAAAGTGATACCAAAGGGGATGATGGACGAAGCGTTTGAGCAAATCAAACACTCACCCCCAGTCATCTGACCTGGGTTTAATCCATCATAATTTTTTAGCTCACTCCACCACCCCAGTTCAGACATGGCCATATGCAAATCAGTCTGACCCTGTGCCTCATGGGAACAGTCCAGCCCGAACTGCCAATCCATGTCTTCCATGGACCGGAAACAAGCATCCTGGGACCAGTTTCTGGTTCATAACCCTCATCAGCCAGGCTATCTCTAATCCAGTGGCAAAGTGAGCAAGGGAGCCACGTCTGGGCACACCCTGCAAACTTAGGGCGAACAAAGCGATACAAAAGGGGATGAAGGACGAAGCGTTTGAGCAAATCAAACACTCACCCCCAGTCAACTAATCTGGGTTTAATCCATCATCATTCTTTCGTTCAATCCACCACCCCAGGTCAGACATGGCCATATGCAAATCAGTCTGACCCTGTGCCTCATGGGAACAGTCCAGCCCGAACTGCCAAGCCATGTCTTCCCTGGACCAGAAACAAGAATCCTGGGACCGGTTTCAGGTTCATAACCCTCATCAGCCAGGCTATCTCGAATCCAGTGGCAAAGTGAGCAAGGGACCCACGTCTAAGCAAACCCTGCCAACTTAGGGCAAACAAATCGATACCAAAGGGGATGATGGACGAAGCGTTTGAGCAAATCAAACACTCACCCCCACTCAACTGACCTGGGTTTAATCCATCATCAGTTTTTTAGCTCACTCCATCACCCCAGTTCAGACCTGGCCATATGCAAATCAGTCTGACCCTGTGCCTCATGGGAACAGTCCAGCCCGAACTGCCAATCCATGTCTTCCCTGGACCCGAAACAAGCATCCTAGGACCGGTTTCTGGTTCATAACCCTCATCAGCCAGGCTATCTTGAATCCAGTGGCAAAGTGAGCATGGGACCCACGTCTGGGCATACCCTGCAAACTTAGGGCGAACAAAGCGATACAAAAGGGGATGGTGGACGAAGCGTTTGAGCAAATCAAACACTCACCCCCAGTCAACTGATCTGGGTTTAATCCATCATCATTCTTTAGCTCACTCCACCACTCCAGTTCAGACATGGACGTATGCAAATCAGTCTGACCCTGTGCCTCATGGGAACAGTCAAGCCCGAACTGCCAAGCCATGTCTTCCCTGGACCAGAAACAAGCATCCTGGGACCAGTTTCAGGTCCATAACCCTCATCAGCCAGGCTACTTGAATCCAGTGGCAAAGTGAGCAAGGGACCCACGTCTGGGTATACCCTGCCAACTAAGGGCGAACAAAGTGATACCAAAGGGGATGATGGACAAAGCGTTTGAGCAAATCAAACACTCACCCCCAGTCATCTGACCTGGGTTTAATCCATCATCATTTTTTAGCTCACTCCACCACCCCAACTCAGACATGGCCATATGCAAATCAGTCTGACCCTGTGCCTCATGGGAACAGTCCAGCCCGAACTGCCAATCCATGTCTTCCATGGACCCGAAACAATCATCCTGGGACCAGTTTCTGGTTCATAACCCTCATCAGCCAGGCTATCTTGAATCCAGTGGCAAAGTGAGCAAGGGAGCCACGTCTGGGCATACCCTGCAAACTTAGGGCGAACAAAGCGATACAAAAGGGGATGAAGGACGAAGCGTTTGAGCAAATCAAACACTCACACCCAGTCAACTAATCTGGGTTTAATCCATCATCATTCTTTCGTTCAATCCACCACCCCAGGTCAGACATGGCCATATGCAAATCAGTCTGACCCTGTGCCTCATGGGAACAGTCCAGCCCGAACTGCCAAGCCATGTCTTCCCTGGACCAGAAACAAGAATCCTGGGACCGGTTTCAGGTTCATAACCCTCATCAGCCAGGCTATCTCAAATCCAGTGGCAAAGTGAGCAAGGGACCCACGTCTAAGCAAACCCTGCCAACTTAGGGCGAACAAAGCGATACAAAAGGGGATGAAGGACGAAGCGTTTGAGCAAATCAAACACTCACCCCCAGTCAACTGATCTGGGTTTAATCCATCATCATTCTTTAGCTCACTCCACCACCCCAGTTCAGACATGGACATATGCAAATCAGTCTGACCCTGTGCCTCATGGGAACAGTCCAGCCCGAACTGCCAAGACATGTCTTCCCTGGACCCGAAACAAGCATCCTGGGACCGGTTTCTGGTTCATAACCCTCATCAGCCAGGCTATCTTCAATCCAGTGGCAAAGTGAGCAAGGGACACACGTCTAGTCAAACCATGCCAATTTAGGGCGAACAAAGCGATACCAAAGGGGATGATGGACGAAGCGTTTGAGCAAATCAAACACTCACCCCCAGTCAACTGATCTGGGTTTAATCCATCATCATTCTTTAGCTCACTCCACCACTCCAGTTCAGACATGGACATATGTAAATCAGTCTGACCCTGTTCCTCATGTGAACAGTTTAGCCCGAATTGCCAAGCCATGTCTTCCCTGGACCAGAAACAAGCATCCTGGGACCGGTTTTGGTTTCATAACCCTCATCAGCCTGGCTATATTGAATCCAGTGGCAAATTGAGCAAGGAACCCATGTCTGGGCATACCCTGCCAACTTAGGGCAAACAAAGCGATACCAAAGGGGATGATGGACGAAGCGTTTGAGCAAATCAAACACTCACCCCCAGTCAACTGATCTAGGTTTAATCCATCATCATTCTTTAGCTCACTCCACCACTCCAGTTCAGACATGGACATATGCAAATCAGTCTGACCCTGTGCCTCATGGGAACAGTCCAGCCCGAACTGCCAAGCCATGTCTTCCCTGGACTCGAAACAAGCATCCTGGGACCGGTTTCGGGTTCATAACCCTCATCAGCCAGGCTATCTCGAATCCAGTGGCAGAGTGAGCAAGGGACCCACGTCTGGGCATACCCTGCCAACTTGGGGAGAACAAAGCGATACCAAAGGGGATGATGGATGAAGCATTTGAGCAAATCAAACACTCACCCCCAGTCAACTGATCTGGGTTTAATCCATCATCATTCTTTAGCTCACTCCACCACCCCACTTCAGACATTGCCATATGCAAATCAGTCTGACCCTGTGCCTCATGGGAACAGTCCAGCCCGAACTGCAAAGCCATGTCTTCCCTGGACTGGAAACAAGCATCCTGGGACCAGTTTCGGGTTCATAACCCTCTTCAGCCATGCTATCTCAAATCCAGTGGCAAAGTGAGCAAGGGACCTACGTCTGGGCATACCCTGCCAACTTAGGGCGAACAAAGCGATACCAAAGTGGATGATGGACGAAGTGTTTGAGCAAATCAAACACTCACCCCCAGTCAACTGATCTGGGTTTAATCCATCATCATTCTTTAGCTCACTCCACCACCCCAGTTCAGACATATGCAAATCAGTCTGACCCTGTGCCTCATGGGAACAGTCTAGCCCGAACTGCCAAGCCATGTCTTCCCTGGACCGAAAACAAGCATCCTGGGACTGGTTTCAGGTTCATAACCCTCATCAGCCAGGCTATCTTGAATCCAGTGGCAAAGTGAGCAAGGGACCCACGTCTAGGCAAACCCTGCCAACTTAGGGCGAACAAAGCGATACCAAAGGGGATGATGGACGAAGCGTTTGAGCAAATCAAACACTCACCCCCAGTCAACTAATCTGGGTTTAATCCATCATCATTCTTTAGGTCACTCCACCACCCCAGTTCGGACATGGCCATATGCAAATCAGTCTGACCCTGTGCCTCATGGGAACAGTCCAGACCGAACTGCCAAGCCATGTCTTCCCTGGACCGGAAACAAGCATCCTGGGACCGGTTTCGGGTTTATAACCCTCATCAGCCATGCTATCTCGAATCCAGTGACAAAGTGAGCAAGGGTCCCACGTCTACTCATACCCTGCCAACTTAGGGTGAACAAAGCGATACCAAAGGGGATGATGGACGAAGCGTTTGAGCAAATCAAACACTCATCTCCCGCCAACTAATCTGGGTTTAATCGATCATCATTCTTTAGCTCACTCCACCACCCCAGTTCAGACATGGCCATATGCAAATCAGTCTGACCCTGTGCCTCATGGGAACAGTCCAGCCCGAACTGCCAATCCATGTCTTCCCTGGACAGGAAACAAGCATCTTGGGACCAGTTTTGGGTTTATTACCCTCATCAGCCAGGCTATCTCGAATCCAGTTGCAAAGTGAGCAAGGGACCCACGTCTAGTCATACCCTGCCAACTTAGGGTGAAAAAAGCGATACCAAAGGGGATGATGGACGAAGCGTTTGAGCAAATCAAACACTCACCCCCAGTCAACTGATCTGGGTTTAATCCATCATCATTCTTTAGCTCACTCCACCATCCCAGTTCAGACATGGACATATGCAAATCAGTCTGACCCTGTGCCTCATGGGAACAGTCCAGCTCGAACTGCCAAGCCATGTCTTCCCTGGACCGGAAACAAGCATCCTGGGACCGGTTTCGGGTTCATAACCATCATCAGCCAGGCTATCTGGAATCCAGTGGCAAAGTGAGTGAGCAAGGGACCCACATCTGGGCATACCCTGCCAACTTAGGGCAAACAAAGCGATACCAAAGGGGATGATGGACGAAGCGTTTGAGCAAATCAAACACTCACCCCCAGTCAACTGATCCGGGTTTAATCCATCATCATTCTTTGGCTCACTCCACCACCCCCGTTCACACATGGCCATATGCAAATCAGTCTGACCCTGTGCCTCATGGGAACAGTCCAGCCCGAAATGCCAAGCCATGTCTTCCCTGGACCGGAAACAAGCATCCTGAGACCGGTTTCGGGTTCATAACCATCATCAGCCAGGCTATCTCGAATCCAGTCGCAAAGTGAGCAAGGGACCCATGTCTGGGCATACCCTGCCAACTTAGGGCGAACAAAGCGATACCAAAGTGGATGATGGATGAAGCGTTTGAGCAAATCAAACACTCACCCCCAGTCAACTGATCTGGGTTTAATCCATCATCATTCTTTAGCTCACTCCACCACCCCAGTTCAGACATGGACATATGCAAATCAGTCTGACCCTGTGCCTCATGGGAACAGTCCAGCCCGAACTGCCAAGCCATGTCTTCCCTGGACCAGAAACAAGCATCCTGGGACCAGTTTCAGGTTCATAACCCTCATCAGCCAGGCTACTTGAATCCAGTCTCAAAGTGAGCAAGGGACCCACGTCTGGGCATACCCTGCCAACTAAGGGCGAACAAAGTGATACCAAAGGGGATGATGGATGAAGCGTTTGAGCAAAACAAACACTCACCCCCAGTCATCTGACCTGGGTTTAATCCATCATCATTTTTTAGCTCACTCCACCACCCCAGTTCAGACATGGCCATATGCAAATCATTCTGACCCTGTGCCTCATGGGAACAGTCCAGCCCGAACTGCCAATCCATGTATTCCATGGACCCAAAACAAGCATCCTGGGACCAGTTTCTGGTTCATAACCGTCATCAGCCAGGCTATCTTGAATCCAGTGGCAAAGTGAGCAAGGGAGCCACGTCTGGGCATACCCTGCAAACTTAGGGCGAACAAAGCGATACAAAAGGAGATGAAGGACGAAGCGTTTGAGCAAATCAAACACTCACCCCCAGTCAACTAATCTGGGTTTAATCCATCATCATTCTTTCGTTCAATCCACCACCCCAGGTCAGACATGGCCATATGCAAATCAGTCTGACCCTGTGCCTCATGGGAACAGTCCAGCCCGAACTGCCAAGCCATGTCTTCCCTGGACCAGAAACAAGAATCCTGGGACCGGTTTCAGGTTCATAACCCTCATCAGCCAGGCTATCTCGAATCCAGTGGCAAAGTGAGCAAGGGACCCACGTCTAAGCAAACCCTGCCAACTTAGGGCGAACAAAGCGATACCAAAGGGGATGATGGACGAAGTGTTTGAGCAAATCAAACACTCACCCCCAGTCAACTGACCTGGGTTTAATCCATCATCATTTTTTAGCTCACTCCATCACCCCAGTTCAGACATGGCCATATGCAAATCAGTCTGACCCTGTGCCTCATGGGAACAGTCCAGCCCGAACTGCCAATCCATGTTTTCCCTGGACCCGAAACAAGCATCCTGGGACCGGTTTCTGGTTCATAACCCTCATCAGCCAGGCTATCTTAAATCCAGTGGCAAAGTGAGCATGGGACCCACGTCTGGGCATACCCTGCAAACTTAGGGCGAACAAAGCGATACAAAAGGGGATGGTGGACGAAGCGTTTGAGCAAATCAAACACTCACCCCCAGTCAACTGATCTGGGTTTAATCCATCATCATTCTTTAGCTCACTCCACCACTCCAGTTCAGACATGGACGTATGCAAATCAGTCTGACCCTGTGCCTCATGGGAACAGTCAAGCCCGAACTGCCAAGCCATGTCTTCCCTGGACCGGAAACAAGCATCCTGGGACCGGTTCCAGGTTCATAACCCTCTTCACCCATGCTATCTCGAATCCAGTGGCAAAGTGAGCAAGGGACCCACGTCTGGGCATACCCTGCCAACTTAGGGCGAACAAAGCGATACCAAAGGGGATGATGGACGAAGCGTTTGAGCAAATCAAACACTCACCCCCAGTCAACTGATCTAGGTTTAATCCATCATCATTCTTTAGCTCACTCCACCACCCCAGTTCAGACATGGACATATGCAAATCAGTCTGACCCTGTGCCTCATGAGAACAGTCCAGCCCGAACTGCCAAGCCATGTCTTCCCTGGACCAGAAACAAGCATCCTGGGACCAGTTTCAGGTTCATAACCCTTATCAGCCAGGCTACTTGAATCCAGTGGCAAAGTGAGCAAGGGACCCACGTCTGGGCATACCCTGCCAACTAAGGGCGAACAAAGTGATACCAAAGGGGATGATGGACGAAGCGTTTGAGCAAATCAAACACTCACCCCCAGTCATCTGACCTGGGTTTAATCCATCATAATTTTTTAGCTCACTCCACCACCCCACTTCAGACATGGCCATATGCAAATCAGTCTGACCCTGTGCCTCATGGGAACAGTCCAGCCCGAACTGCCAATCCATGTCTTCCATGGACCCGAAACAAGCATCCTGGGACCAGTTTCTGGTTCATAACCCTCATCAGCCAGGCTATCTCTAATCCAGTGGCAAAGTGAGCAAGGGAGCCACGTCTGGGCACACCCTGCAAACTTAGGGCGAACAAAGCGATACAAAAGGGGATGAAGGACGAAGCGTTTGAGCAAATCAAACACTCACCCCCAGTCAACTAATCTGGGTTTAATCCATCATCATTCTTTCGTTCAATCCACCACCCCAGGTCAGACATGGCCATATGCAAATCAGTCTGACCCTGTGCCTCATGGGAACAGTCCAGCCCGAACTGCCAAGCCATGTCTTCCCTGGACCAGAAACAAGAATCCTGGGACCGGTTTCAGGTTCATAACCCTCATCAGCCAGGCTATCTCGAATCCAGTGGCAAAGTGAGCAAGGGACCCACGTCTAAGCAAACCCTGCCAACTTAGGGCAAACAAATCGATACCAAAGGGGATGATGGACGAAGCGTTTGAGCAAATCAAACACTCACCCCCACTCAACTGACCTGGGTTTAATCCATCATCAGTTTTTTAGCTCACTCCATCACCCCAGTTCAGACCTGGCCATATGCAAATCAGTCTGACCCTGTGCCTCATGGGAACAGTCCAGCCCAAACTGCCAATCCATGTCTTCCCTGGACCCGAAACAAGCATCCTGGGACCGGTTTCTGGTTCATAACCCCCATCAGCCAGGCTATCTTGAATCCAGTGGCAAAGTGAGCATGGGACCCACGTCTGGGCATACCCTGCAAACTTAGGGCGAACAAAGCGATACAAAAGGGGATGGTGGACGAAGCGTTTGAGCAAATCAAACACTCACCCCCAGTCAACTGATCTGGGTTTAATCCATCATCATTCTTTAGCTCACTCCACCACTCCAGTTCAGACATGGACGTATGCAAATCAGTCTGACCCTGTGCCTCATGGGAACAGTCAAGCCCGAACTGCCAAGCCATGTCTTCCCTGGACCAGAAACAAGCATCCTGGGACCAGTTTCAGGTTCATAACCCTCATCAGCCAGGCTACTTGAATACAGTGGCAAAGTGAGCAAGGGACCCACGTCTGGGCATACCCTGCCAACTAAGGGCGAACAAAGTGATACCAAAGGGGATGATGGACGAAGCGTTTGAGCAAATCAAACACTCACCCCCAGTCCTCTGACCTGGGTTTAATCCATCATCATTTTTTAGCTCACTCCACCACCCCAACTCAGACATGGCCATATGCAAATCAGTCTGACCCTGTGCCTCATGGGAACAGTCCAGCCCGAACTGCCAATCCATGTCTTCCATGGACCCGAAACAAGCATCCTGGGACCAGTTTCTGGTTCATAACCCTCATCAGCCAGGCTATCTTGAATCCAGTGGCAAAGTGAGCAAGGGAGCCACGTCTGGGCATACCCTGCAAACTTAGGGCGAACAAAGCGATACAAAAGGGGATGAAGGACGAAGCGTTTGAGCAAATCAAACACTCACCCCCAGTCAACTAATCTGGGTTTAATCCATCATCATTCTTTCGTTCAATCCACCACCCCAGGTCAGACATGGCCATATGCAAATCAGTCTGACCCTGTGCCTCATGGGAACAGTCCAGCCCGAACTGCCAAGCCATGTCTTCCCTGGACCAGAAACAAGAATCCTGGGACCGGTTTCAGGTTCATAACCCTCATCAGCCAGGCTATCTCGAATCCAGTGGCAAAGTGAGCAAGGGACCCACGTCTAAGCAAACCCTGCCAACTTAGGGCGAACAAAGCGATACCAAAGGGGATGATGGACGAAGCGTTTGAGCAAATCAAACACTCACCCCCAGTCAACTGACCTGGGTTTAATCCATCATCATTTTTTAGCTCACTCCATCACCCCAGTTCAGACATGGCCATATGCAAATCAGTCTGACCCTGTGCCTCATGGGAACAGTCCAGCCCGAACTGCCAATCCATGTCTTCCCTGGACCCGAAACAAGCATCCTGGGACCGCTTTCTGGTTCATAACCCTCATCAGCCAGGCTATCTTGAATCCAGTGGCAAAGTGGGCATGGGACCCACGTCTGGGCATACCCTGCAAACTTAGGGCGAACAAAGCGATACAAAAGGGGATGGTGGACGAAGCGTTTGAGGAAATCAAACACTCAACCCCAGTCAACTGATCTGGGTTTAATCCATCATCATTCTTTAGCTCACTCCACCACTCCAGTTCAGACATGGACGTATGCAAATCAGTCTGACCCTGTGCCTCATGGGAACAGTCAAGCCCGAACTGCCAAGCCATGTCTTCCCTGGACCGGAAACAAGCATCCTGGGACCGGTTTCAGGTTCATAACCCTCTTCAGCCATGCTATCTCGAATCCAGTGGCAAAGTGAGCAAGGGACCCACGTCTGGGCATACCCTGCCAACTTAGGGCGAACGAAGCGATACCAAAGGGGATGATGGACGAAGCGTTTGAGCAAATCAAACACTCACCCCCAGTCAACTGATCTAGGTTTAATCCATCATCATTCTTTAGCTCACTCCACCACCCCAGTTCAGACATGGACATATGCAAATCAGTCTGACCCTGTGCCTCATGAGAACAGTCCAGCCCGAACTGCCAAGCCATGTCTTCCCTGGACCAGAAACAAGCATCCTGGGACCAGTTTCAGGTTCATAACCCTTATCAGCCAGGCTACTTGAATCCAGTGGCAAAGTGAGCAAGGGACCCACGTCTGGGCATACCCTGCCAACTAAGGGCGAACAAAGTGATACCAAAGGGGATGATGGACGAAGCGTTTGAGCAAATCAAACACTCACCCCCAGTCATCTGACCTGGGTTTAATCCATCATAATTTTTTAGCTCACTCCACCACCCCAGTTCAGACATGGCCATATGCAAATCAGTCTGACCCTGTGCCTCATGGGAACAGTCCAGCCCGAACAGCCAATCCATGTCTTCCATGGACCCGAAACAAGCATCCTGGGACCAGTTTCTGGTTCATAACCCTCATCAGCCAGGCTATCTTGAATCCAGTGGCAAAGTGAGCAAGGGAGCCACGTCTGGGCATACCCTGCAAACTTTGGGCGAACAAAGCGATACAAAAGGGGATGAAGGACGAAGCGTTTGAGCAAATCAAACACTCACCCCCAGTCAACTAATCTGGGTTTAATCCATCATCATTCTTTAGCTCACTCCACCACTCCAGTTCAGACATGGACGTATGCAAATCAGTCTGACCCTGTGCCTCATGGGAACAGTCAAGCCCGAACTGCCAAGCCATGTCTTCCCTGGACCAGAAACAAGCATCCTGGGACCAGTTTCAGGTTCATAACCCTCATCAGCCAGGCTACTTGAATCCAGTGGCAAAGTGAGCAAGGGACCCACGTCTGGGCATACCCTGCCAACTAAGGGCGAACAAAGTGATACCAAAGGGGATGATGGACGAAGCGTTTGAGCAAATCAAACACTCACCCCCAGTCATCTGACCTGGGTTTAATCCATCATCATTTTTTAGCTCACTCCACCACCCCAACTCAGACATGGCCATATGCAAATCAGTCTGACCCTGTGCCTCATGGGAACAGTCCAGCCCGAACTGCCAATCCATGTCTTCCATGGACCCGAAACAAGCATCCTGGGACCAGTTTCTGGTTCATAACCCTCATCAGCCAGGCTATCTTGAATCCAGTGGCAAAGTGAGCAAGGGAGCCACGTCTGGGCATACCCTGCAAACTTAGGGCGAACAAAGCGATACAAAAGGGGATGATGGACGAAGCGTTTGAGCAAATCAAACACTCACCCCCAGTCAACTAATCTGGGTTTAATCCATCATCATTCTTTCGTTCAATCCACCACCCCAGGTCAGACATGGCCATATGCAAATCAGTCTGACCCTGTGCCTCATGGGAACAGTCCAGCCCGAACTGCCAAGCCATGTCTTCCCTGGACCAGAAACAAGAATCCTGGGACCGGTTTCAGGTTCATAACCCTCATCAGCCAGGCTATCTCGAATCCAGTGGCAAAGTGAGCAAGGGACCCACGTCTAAGCAAACCCTGCCAACTTAGGGCGAACAAAGCGATACCAAAGGGGATGATGGACGAAGCGTTTGAGCAAATCAAACACTCACCCCCAGTCAACTGACCTGGGTTTAATCCATCATCATTTTTTAGCTCACTCCATCACCCCAGTTCAGACCTGGCCATATGCAAATCAGTCTGACCCTGTGCCTCATGGGAACATTCCAGCCCGAACTGCCAATCCATGTCTTCCCTGGACCCGAAACAAGCATCCTGGGACCGGTTTCTGGTTCATAACCCTCATCAGCCAGGCTATCTTGAATCCAGTGGCAAAGTGAGCATGGGACCCACGTCTGGGCATACCCTGCAAACTTAGGGCTAACAAAGCGATACAAAAGGGGATGGTGGACGAAGCGTTTGAGCAAATCAAACACTCACCCCCAGTCAACTGATCTGGGTTTAATCCATCATCATTCTTTAGCTCACTCCACCACTCCAGTTCAGACATGGACGTATGCAAATCAGTCTGACCCTGTGCCTCATGGGAACAGTCAAGCCCGAACTGCCAAGCCATGTCTTCCCTGGACCAGAAACAAGCATCCTGGGACCAGTTTCAGGTTCATAACCCTCATCAGCAAGGCTACTTGAATCCAGTGGCAAAGTGAGCAAGGGACCCACGTCTGGGCATACCCTGCCAACTAAGGGCGAACAAAGTGATACCAAAGGGGATGATGGACGAAGCGTTTGAGCAAATCAAACACTCACCCCCAGTCATCTGACCTGGGTTTAATCCATCATCATTTTTTAGCTCACTCCACCACCCCAGTTCAGACATGGCCATATGCAAATCAGTCTGACCCTGTGCCTCATGGGAACAGTCCAGCCCGAACTGCCAATCCATGTCTTCCATGGACCCGAAACAAGCATGCTGGGACCAGTTTCTGGTTCATAACCCTCATCAGCCAGGCTATCTTGAATCCAGTGGCAAAGTGAGCAAGGGAGCCACGTCTGGGCATACCCTGCAAACTTAGGGCGAACAAAGTGATACAAAAGGGGATGAAGGACGAAGCGTTTGAGCAAATCAAACACTCACCCGCAGTCAACTAATCTGGGTTTAATCCATCATCATTCTTTCGTTCAATCCACCACCCCAGGTCAGACATGGCCATATGCAAATCAGTCTGACCCTGTGCCTCATGGGAACAGTCCAGCCCGAACTGCCAAGCCATGTCTTCCCTGGACCAGAAACAAGAATCCTGGGACCGGTTTCAGGTTCATAACCCTCATCAGCCCGGCTTTTTCGAATCCAGTGGCAAAGTGAGCAAGGGACCCACGTCTAAGCAAACCCTGCCAACTTAGGGCGAACAAAGCGATACCAAAGGGGATGATGGACGAAGCGTTTGAGCAAATCAAACACTCACCCCCAGTCAACTGACCTGGGTTTAATCCATCATCATTTTTTAGCTCACTCCATCACCCCAGTTCAGACATGGCCATATGCAAATCAGTCTGACCCTGTGCCTCATGGGAACAGTCCAGCCCGAACTGCCAATCCATGTCTTCCCTGGACCCGAAACAAGCATCCTGGGACCGGTTTCTGGTTCATAACCCTCATCAGCCAGGCTATCTTGAATCCAGTGGCAAAGTGAGCATGGGACCCACGTCTGGGCATACCCTGCAAACTTAGGGCGAACAAAGCGATACAAAAGGGGATGGTGGACGAAGCGTTTGAGCAAATCAAACACTCAACCCCAGTCAACTGATCTGGGTTTAATCCATCATCATTCTTTAGCTCACTCCACCACTCCAGTTCAGACATGGACGTATGCAAATCAGTCTGACCCTGTGCCTCATGGGAACAGTCAAGCCCGAACTGCCAAGCCATGTCTTCCCTGGACCGGAAACAAGCATCCTGGGACCAGTTTCAGGTTCATAACCCTCTTCAGCCATGCTATCTCGAATCCAGTGGCAAAGTGAGCAAGGGACCCACGTCTGGGCATACCCTGCCAACTTAGGGCGAACAAAGCGATTCCAAAGGGGATGATGGACGAAGCGTTTGAGCAAATCAAACACTCACCCCCAGTCAACTGATCTAGGTTTAATCCACCATCATTCTTTAGCTCACTCCACCACCCCAGTTCAGACATGGACATATGCAAATCAGTCTGACCCTGTGCCTCATGAGAACAGTCCAGCCCGAACTGCCAAGCCATGTCTTCCCTGGACCAGAAACAAGCATCCTGGGACCAGTTTCAGGTTCATAACCCTTATCAGCCAGGCTACTTGAATCCAGTGGCAAAGTGAGCAAGGGACCCACGTCTGGGCATACCCTGCCAACTAAGGGCGAACAAAGTGATACCAAAGGGGATGATGGACGAAGCGTTTGAGCAAATCAAACACTCACCCCCAGTCATCTGACCTGGGTTTAATCCATCATAATTTTTTAGCTCACTCCACCACCCCAGTTCAGACATGGCCATATGCAAATCAGTCTGACCCTGTGCCTCATGGGAACAGTCCAGCCCGAACTGCCAATCCATGTCTTCCATGGACCCGAAACAAGCATCCTGGGACCAGTTTCTGGTTCATAACCCTCATCAGCCAGGCTATCTTGAATCCAGTGGCAAAGTGAGCAAGGGAGCCACGTTTGGGCATACCCTGCAAACTTAGGGCGAACAAAGCGATACAAAAGGGGATGAAGGACGAAGCGTTTGAGCAAATCAAACACTCACCACCAGTCAACTAATCTGGGTTTAATCCATCATCATTCTTTCGTTCAATCCACCACCCCAGGTCAGACATGGCCATATGCAAATCAGTCTGACCCTGTGCCTCATGGGAACAGCCCAGCCCGAACTGCCAAGCCATGTCTTCCCTGGACCAGAAACAAGAATCCTGGGACCGGTTTCAGGTTCATAACCCTCATCAGCCAGGCTATCTCGAATCCAGTGGCAAAGTGAGCAAGGGACCCACGTCTAAGCAAACCCTGCCAACTTAGGGCGAACAAATCGATACCAAAGGGGATGATGGACGAAGCGTTTGAGCAAATCAAACACTCACCCCCACTCAACTGACCTGGGTTTAATCCATCATCATTTTTTAGCTCACTCCATCACCCCAGTTCAGACCTGGCCATATGCAAATCAGTCTGACCTTGTGCCTCATGGGAACAGTCCAGCCCGAACTGCCAATCCATGTCTTCCCTGGACCCGAAACAAGCATCCTGGGACCGGTTTCTGGTTCATAACCCTCATCAGCCAGGCTATCTTGAATCCAGTGGCAAAGTGAGCATGGGACCCACTTCTGGGCATACCCTGCAAACTTAGGGCGAACAAAGCGATACAAAAGGGGATGGTGGATGAAGCGTTTGAGCAAATCAAACACTCACCCCCAGTCAACTGATCTGGGTTTAATCCATCATCATTCTTTAGCTCACTCCACCACTCCAGTTCAGACATGGACGTATGCAAATCAGTCTGACCCTGTGCCTCATTGGAATAGTCAAGCCCGAACTGCCAAGCCATGTCTTCCCTGGACGGGAAACAAGCATCCTGGGACCGGTTTCGGGTTCATAACCCTCATCAGCCAGGCTATCTCGAATCCAGTGGCAAAGTGAGCAAGGGACCCACGTCTGGGCATACCCTGACAACTTGGAGAGAACAAAGCGATACCAAAGGGGATGATGGATGAAGCGTTTGAGCAAATCAAACACTCACCCCCAGTCAACTGATCTGGGTTTAATCCATCATCATTCTTTAGCTCACTCCACCACTCCAGTTCAGACATGGTCATATGCAAATCAGTCTGACCCTGTTCCTCATCTGAACAGTTTAGCCCGAATTGCCAAGCCATGTCTTCCCTGGACCGGAAACAAGCATCCTGGGACCGGTTTTGGTTTCATAACCCTCATCAGCCTGGCTATATTGAATCCAATGGCAAAGTGAGCAAGGAACCCATGTCTGGGCATACCCTGCCAATTTAGGGCAAACAAAGCGATACCAAAGTGGATGATGGACGAAGCGTTTGGGCAAATCAAACACTCATCCCCAGTCAACTGATCCGGGTTTAATCCATCATCATTCTTTGGCTCACTCCACCACCCCCGTTCAGACATGGCCATATGCAAATCAGTCTGACCCTGTGCCTCCTGGGAACAGTCCAGCCCAAACTGCAAAGCCATGTCTTCCCTGGACCGGAAACAAGCATCCTGGGACCGGTTTCCGGTTCATAACCATCATCAGCCGGGCTATCTCGAATCCAGTCGCAAAGTGAGCAAGGGACCCACGTCTGGGCATACCCTGCCAACTTAGGGCGAACAAAGCGATACCAAAGGGGATGATGGACGAAGCGTTTGAGCAAATCAAACACTCACCCCCAGTCAACTGATCTGGGTTTAATCCATCATCATTCTTTAGCTCACTCCACCACCCCAGTTCAGACATGGACATATGCAAATCAGTCTGACCCTGTGCCTCATGGGAACAGTCCAGCCCGAACTGCCAAGACATGTCTTCCCTGGACCCGAAACAAGCATCCTGGTACCGGTTTCTGGTTCATAACCCTCATCAGCCAGGCTATCTTCAATCCAGTGGCAAAGTGAGCAAGGGACCCACGTCTGGGCATACCCTGCAAACTTAGGGCGAACAAAGCGATACCAAAGGGGATGATGGATGAAGCGTTTGAGCAAATCAAACACTCACCCCAGTCAACTAATCTGGGTTTAATCCATCATCATTCTTTCATTCAATCCACCACCCCAGTTCAGACATGGCCATATGCAAATCAGTCTGACCCTGTGCCTCATGGGAACAGTTTAGCCCGAACTGCCAAGCCATGTCTTCCCTGGACCGGAAACAAGCATCCTGGGACCGGTTTCAGGTTCATAACCCTCATCAGCCAGGCTATCTCGAATCCAGTGGCAAAGTGAGCAAGGGACCCACGTCTGGGCATACCCTGCCAACTTGAGGAGAACAAAGCGATACCAAAGGGGATGATGGATGAAGCGTTTGAGCAAATCAAACACTCACCCTCAGTCAACTGATATGGGTTTAATCCATCATCATTCTTTAGCTCACTCCACCATCCCAGTTCAGACATGGAAATATGCAAATCAGTCTGACCCTGTGCCTCATGGGAACAGTCCAGACCGAACTGCCAACCCATGTCTTCCCTGGACAGGAAACAAGCATCCTGGGACCAGTTTCGGGTTCGTAACCCTCATCAGCCAGGCTATCTCGAATCCAGTTGCAAAGTGAGCAAGGGACCCACATCTAGTCATACCCTGCCAACTTAGGGTAAACAAAGCGATACCAAAGGGGATGATGGACGAAGCGTTTGAGCAAATCAAACACTCATCCCCAGTCAACTGATCTGGGTTTAATCCATCATCATTCTTTAGCTCACTCCACCATCCCAGTTCAGACATGGACATATGCAAATCAGTCTGACCCTGTGCCTCATGGGAACAGTCCAGCCCGAACTGCCAAGCCATGTCTTCCCTGGACCGGAAACAAGCATCCTGGGACCGGTTTCCGGTTCATAACCATCATCAGCCAGGCTATCTCGAATACAGTCGAAAAGTGAGCAAGGGACCCACTTCTGGGCATACCCTGCCAACTTAGGGCAAACAAAGCGATACCAAAGGGGATGATGGACGAAGCCTTTGAGCAAATCAAACACTCACCCCCAGTCAACTGACCTGGGTTTAATCCATCATCATTTTTTAGCTCACTCTACCACCCCAGTTCAGATATGGCCATATGCAAATCAGTCTGACCCTGTGCCTCATGGGAACAGTCCAGCCCGAACTGCCAATCCATGTCTTCCCTGGACCCAAAACAAGCATCCTGGGACCGGTTTCTGGTTCATAACCCTCATCAGCCAGGCTATCTTGAATCCAGTGGCAAAGTGAGCAAGGGACCCACGTCTGGGCATACCCTGACAACTTGGGAAGAACAAAGCAATACCAAAGGGGATGATGGATGAAGCGTTTTAGCAAATCAAACACTCACCCCCAGTCAACTGATCTGGGTTTAATCCATCATCATTCTTTAGCTCACTCCACCACTCCAGTTCAGACATGGACATTTGTAAATCAGTCTGACCCTGTTTCTCATGAGAACAGTTTAGCCCGAATTGCCAAGCCATGTCTTCCCTGGACCGGAAACAAGCATCCTGGGACCGGTTTTAGTTTCATAACCCTCATCAGCCTAGCTATATTGAATCCAGTGGCAAAGTGAGCAAGGAACCCATGTCTGGGCATACCCTGCCAACTTAGTGCAAACAAAGCGATACCAAAGGGGATGATAGACGAAGCGTTTGAGCAAATCAAACACTCACCCCCAGTCAACTGATCCGGGTTTTAATCCATCATCATTCTTTGGCTCACTCCACCACCCCAGTTCAGACATGGCCATATGCAAATCAGTCTGACCCTGTGCCTCTTGGGAACAGTCCAGCCCAAACTGCCAAGCCATGTCTTCCCTGGACCCGAAACAAGCATCCTGGGACCGGTTTCTGGTTCATAACCCTCATCAGCCAGGCTATCTTGAATCCAGTGGCAAAGTGAGCAAGGGACCCACGTCTGGGCATACCCTGCAAAATTAGGGCGAACAAAGCGATACAAAAGGGGATGATGGACGAAGCGTTTAAGCAAATCAAACACTCACCCCCAGTCAACTAATCTGGGTTTAATCCATCATCATTCTTTCGTTCAATCCACCACCCCAGTTCAGACATGGCCATATGCAAATCAGTCTGACCCTGTGCCTCATGGGAACAGTCCAGCCCGTACTGCCAAGCCATGTCTTCCCTGGACCAGAAACAAGCATCCTGGGACCGGTTTCAGGTTCATAACCCTCATCAGCCAGGCTATCTCGAATCCAGTGGCAAAGTGAGCAAGGGACCCACGTCTAGTCATACCCTGCCAACTTAGGGCGAACAAAGCGATACCAAAGGGGATGATGGACGAAGCGTTTGAGCAAATCAAACACTCACCCCCAGTCAACTGATCTGGGTTTATTCCATCATCATTCTTTAGCTCACTCCACCACTCCAATTCAGACATGGACATATGCAAATCAGTCTGACCCTGTGCCTCATGGGAACAGTCCAGCCCGAACTGCGAAGCCATGTCTTCCCTGGACCGGAAACAAGCATCCTGGGACCGGTTTCGGGTTTATAACCCTCATCAGCCATGCTATCTCGAATCCAGTGACAAAGTGAGCAAGGGTCCCACGTCTACTCATACCCTGCCAACTTAGGGTGAACAAAGCGATACCAAAGGGGATGATGGACGAAGCGTTTGAGCAAATCAAACACTCATCTCCCGCCAACTAATCTGGGTTTAATCCATCATCATTCTTTAGCTCACTCCACCACCCCAGTTCAGACATGGCCATATGCAAATCAGTCTGACCCTGTGCCTCATGGGAACAGTCCAGCCCGAACTGCCATGCCATGTCTTCCCTGGACAGGAAACAAGCATCTTGGGACCAGTTTCGGGTTTATAACCCTCATCAGCCAGGCTATCTCGAATCCAGTTGCAAAGTGAGCAAGGGACCCACGTCTAGTCATACCCTGCCAACTTAGGGTGAAAAAAGCGATACCAAAGGGGATGATGGACGAAGCGTTTGAGCAAATCAAACACTCACCCCCAGTCAACTGATCTGGGTTTAATCCATCATCATTCTTTAGCTCACTCCACCATCCCAGTTCAGACATGGACATATGCAAATCAGTCTGACCCTGTGCCTCATGGGAACAGTCCAGCTCGAACTGCCAAGCCATGTCTTCCCTGGACCGGAAACAAGCATCCTGGGACCAGTTTCGGGTTCATAACCATCATCAGCCAGGCTATCTGGAATCCAGTGGCAAAGTGAGTGAGCAAGGGACCCACATCTGGGCATACCCTGCCAACTTAGGGCAAACAAAGCGATACCAAAGGGGATGATGGACGAAGCGTTTGAGCAAATCAAACACTCACCCCCAGTCAACTGATCTGGGTTTAATCCATCATCATTCTTTAGCTCACTCCACCACCCCAGTTCAGACATGGACATATGCAAATCAGTCTGACCCTGTGCCTCATGGGAACAGTCCAGCCCGAACTGCCAAGCCATGTCTTTCCTGGACCAGAAACAAGCATCCTGGGACCAGTTTCAGGTTCATAACCCTCATCAGCCAGGCTACTTGAATCCAGTGGCAAAGTGAGCAAGGGACCCACGTCTGGGCATACCCTGCCAACTTAGGGCGAACAAAGCGATACCAAAGGGGATGATGGACGAAGCGTTTGAGCAAATCAAACACTCACCCCCACTCAACTGACCTGGGTTTAATCCATCATCATTTTTTAGCTCACTCACTCACCCCAGTTCAGACATGGCCATATGCAAATCAGTCTGACCCTGTGCCTCAAGGGAACAGTCCAGCCCAAACTGACAATCCATGTCTTCCCTGGACCCGAAACAAGCATCCTGGGACCGGTTTCTGGTTCATAACCCTCATCAGCCAGGCTATCTTGAATCCAGTGGCAAAGTGAGCATGGGACCCACGTCTGGGCATACCTTGCAAACTTAGGGCGAACAAAGCGATACAAAAGGGGATGATGGACGAAGCGTTTGAGCAAATCAAACACTCACCCCCAGTCAACTGATTTGAGTTTAATCCATCATCATTCTTTAGCTCACTCCACCACCCCAGTTCAGACATGGACATATGCAAATCAGTCTGACCCTGTGCCTCATGGGAACAGTCCAGCCCGAACTGCCAAGCCATGTCTTCCCTGGACCAGAAACAAGATTCCTGGGACCGGTTTCAGGTTCATAACCCTCATCAGCCAGGCTATCTCGAATCCAGTGGCAAAGTGAGCAAGGGACCCACGTCTAAGCAAACCCTGCCAACTTAGGGCGAACAAAGCGATACCAAAGGGGATGATGGACGAAGCGTTTGAGCAAATCAAACACTCACCCCCACTCAACTGACCTGGGTTTAATCCATCATCATTTTTTAGCTCACTCCATCACCCCAGTTCAGACCTGGCCATATGCAAATCAGTCTGACCCTGTGCCTCATGGGAACAGTCCAGCCCGAACTGCTAATCCATGTCTTCCCTGGACCCGAAACAAGCATCCTGGGACCGGTTTCTGGTTCATAACCCTCATCAGCCAGGCTATCTTGAATCCAGTGGCAAAGTGAGCATGGGACCCACGTCTGGGCATACCCTGCAAACTCAGGGCGAACAAAGCGATACAAAAGGGGATGGTGGACGAAGCGTTTGAGCAAATCAAACACTCACCCCCAGTCAACTGATCTGGGTTTAATCCATCATCATTCTTTAGCTCACTCCACCACTCCAGTTCAGACATGGACGTATGCAAATCAGTCTGACCGTGTGCCTCATGGGAACAGTCAAGCTCGAACTGCCAAGCCATGTCTTCCCTGGACCGGAAACAAGCATCCTGGGACCGGTTTCGGGTTCATAACCCTCATCAGCCAGGCTATCTTGAATCCAGTGGCAAAGTGAGCAAGGGACCCACGTCTGGGCATACCCTGACAACTTGGAGAGAACAAAGCGATACCAAAGGGGATGATGGATGAAGCGTTTGAGCAAATCAAACACTCACCCCCAGTCATCTGACCTGGGTTTAATCCATCATCATTTTTTAGCTCACTCCACCACCCCAGTTCAGACATGGCCATATGCAAATCAGTCTGACCCTGTGCCTCATGGGAACAGTCCAGCCCGAACTGCCAAGCCATGTCTTCCCTGGACAGGAAACAAGCATCTTGGGACCAGTTTCGGGTTTATAACCCTCATCAGCCAGGCTATCTCGAATCCAGTTGCAAAGTGAGCAAGGGACCCACGTCTAGTCATACCCTGCCAACTTAGGGTGAAAAAAGCGATACCAAAGGGGATGATGGACGAAGCGTTTGAGCAAATTAAACACTCACACCCAGTCAACTGATCTGGGTTTAATCCATCATCATTCTTTAGCTCACTCCACCACCCCAGTTCAGACATGGACATATGCAAATCAGTCTGACCCTGTGCCTCATGGGAACAGTCCAGCCCGAACTGCCAATCCATGTCTTCCCTGGACCCGAAACAAGCATCCTGGGACCGGTTTCTGGTTCATAACCCTCATCAGCCAGGCTATCTTCAATCCAGTGGCAAAGTGAGCAAGGGACCCACGTCTGGGCATACCCTGCAAACTTAGGGCGAACAAAGCGATACCAAAGGGGATGATGGATGAAGCGTTTGAGCAAATCAAACACTCACCCCCAGTCAACTAATCTGGGTTTAATCCATCATCATTCTTTCGTTCAATCCACCACCCCAGTTCAGACATGGCCATATGCAAATCAGTCTGACCCTGTGCCTCATGGGAACAGTTTAGCCCGAACTGCCAAGCCATGTCTTCCCTGGACCGGAAACAAGCATCCTGGGACCGGTTTCAGGTTCATAACCCTCATCAGCCAGGCTATCTCGAATCCAGTGGCAAAGTGAGCAAGGGACCCACGTCTGGGCATACCCTGCCAACTTGAGGAGAACAAAGCGATACCAAAGGGGATGATGGATGAAGCGTTTGAGCAAATCAAACACTCACCCCCAGTCAACTGATATGGGTTTAATCCATCATCATTCTTTAGCTCACTCCACCATCCCAGTTCAGACATGGAAATATGCAAATCAGTCTGACCCTGTGCCTCATGGGAACAGTCCAGACCGAACTGCCAAGCCATGTCTTCCCTGGACCGGAAACAAGCATCCTGGGACCGGTTTCGGGTTCATAACCATCATCAGCCATGCTATCTCGAATCCAGTGGCAAAGTGAGCAAGAGACCCACGTCTACTCATACCCTGCCAACTTAGGGCGAACAAAGCGATACCAAAGGGGATAATGGACAAAGCGTTTGAGCAAATCAAACACTCATCCCCCGTCAACTAATCTGGGTTTAATCCATCATCATTCTTTAGCTCACTCCACCACCCCAGTTCAGACATGGCCATATGCAAATCAGCCTGACCCTGTGCCTCATGGGAACAGTCCAGCCCGAACTGCCAACCCATGTCTTCCCTGGACAGGAAACAAGCATCCTGGGACCGGTTTCTGGTTCATAACCCTCATCAGCCAGGCTATCTTGAATCCAGTGGCAAAGTGAGCATGGGACCCACTTCTGGGCATACCCTGCAAACTTAGGGCGAACAAAGCGATACAAAAGGGGATGGTGGATGAAGCGTTTGAGCAAATCAAACACTCACCCCCAGTCAACTGATCTGGGTTTAATCCATCATCATTCTTTAGCTCACTCCACCACTCCAGTTCAGACATGGACGTATGCAAATCAGTCTGACCCTGTGCCTCATTGGAATAGTCAAGCCCGAACTGCCAAGCCATGTCTTCCCTGGACGGGAAACAAGCATCCTGGGACCGGTTTCGGGTTCATAACCCTCATCAGCCAGGCTATCTCGAATCCAGTGGCAAAGTGAGCAAGGGACCCACGTCTGGGCATACCCTGACAACTTGGAGAGAACAAAGCGATACCATTTTGAGCAAATCAAACACTCACCCCCAGTCAACTGATCTGGGTTTAATCCATCATCATTCTTTAGCTCACTCCACCACTCCAGTTCAGACATGGTCATATGCAAATCAGTCTGACCCTGTTCCTCATCTGAACAGTTTAGCCCGAATTGCCAAGCCATGTCTTCCCTGGACCGGAAACAAGCATCCTGGGACCGGTTTTGGTTTCATAACCCTCATCAGCCTGGCTATATTGAATCCAATGGCAAAGTGAGCAAGGAACCCATGTCTGGGCATACCCTGCCAATTTAGGGCAAACAAAGCGATACCAAAGTGGATGATGGACGAAGCGTTTGGGCAAATCAAACACTCATCCCCAGTCAACTGATCCGGGTTTAATCCATCATCATTCTTTGGCTCACTCCACCACCCCCGTTCAGACATGGCCATATGCAAATCAGTCTGACCCTGTGCCTCCTGGGAACAGTCCAGCCCAAACTGCAAAGCCATGTCTTCCCTGGACCGGAAACAAGCATCCTGGGACCGGTTTCCGGTTCATAACCATCATCAGCCGGGCTATCTCGAATCCAGTCGCAAAGTGAGCAAGGGACCCACGTCTGGGCATACCCTGCCAACTTAGGGCGAACAAAGCGATACCAAAGGGGATGATGGACGAAGCGTTTGAGCAAATCAAACACTCACCCCCAGTCAACTGATCTGGGTTTAATCCATCATCATTCTTTAGCTCACTCCACCACCCCAGTTCAGACATGGACATATGCAAATCAGTCTGACCCTGTGCCTCATGGGAACAGTCCAGCCCGAACTGCCAAGACATGTCTTCCCTGGACCCGAAACAAGCATCCTGGGACCGGTTTCTGGTTCATAACCCTCATCAGCCAGGCTATCTTCAATCCAGTGGCAAAGTGAGCAAGGGACCCACGTCTGGGCATACCCTGCAAACTTAGGGCGAACAAAGCGATACCAAAGGGGATGATGGATGAAGCGTTTGAGCAAATCAAACACTCACCCCAGTCAACTAATCTGGGTTTAATCCATCATCATTCTTTCATTCAATCCACCACCCCAGTTCAGACATGGCCATATGCAAATCAGTCTGACCCTGTGCCTCATGGGAACAGTTTAGCCCGAACTGCCAAGCCATGTCTTCCCTGGACCGGAAACAAGCATCCTGGGACCGGTTTCAGGTTCATAACCCTCATCAGCCAGGCTATCTCGAATCCAGTGGCAAAGTGAGCAAGGGACCCACGTCTGGGCATACCCTGCCAACTTGAGGAGAACAAAGCGATACCAAAGGGGATGATGGATGAAGCGTTTGAGCAAATCAAACACTCACCCTCAGTCAACTGATATGGGTTTAATCCATCATCATTCTTTAGCTCACTCCACCATCCCAGTTCAGACATGGAAATATGCAAATCAGTCTGACCCTGTGCCTCATGGGAACAGTCCAGACCGAACTGCCAACCCATGTCTTCCCTGGACAGGAAACAAGCATCCTGGGACCAGTTTCGGGTTCGTAACCCTCATCAGCCAGGCTATCTCGAATCCAGTTGCAAAGTGAGCAAGGGACCCACATCTAGTCATACCCTGCCAACTTAGGGTAAACAAAGCGATACCAAAGGGGATGATGGACGAAGCGTTTGAGCAAATCAAACACTCATCCCCAGTCAACTGATCTGGGTTTAATCCATCATCATTCTTTAGCTCACTCCACCATCCCAGTTCAGACATGGACATATGCAAATCAGTCTGACCCTGTGCCTCATGGGAACAGTCCAGCCCGAACTGCCAAGCCATGTCTTCCCTGGACCGGAAACAAGCATCCTGGGACCGGTTTCCGGTTCATAACCATCATCAGCCAGGCTATCTCGAATACAGTCGAAAAGTGAGCAAGGGACCCACTTCTGGGCATACCCTGCCAACTTAGGGCAAACAAAGCGATACCAAAGGGGATGATGGACGAAGCCTTTGAGCAAATCAAACACTCACCCCCAGTCAACTGACCTGGGTTTAATCCATCATCATTTTTTAGCTCACTCTACCACCCCAGTTCAGATATGGCCATATGCAAATCAGTCTGACCCTGTGCCTCATGGGAACAGTCCAGCCCGAACTGCCAATCCATGTCTTCCCTGGACCCAAAACAAGCATCCTGGGACCGGTTTCTGGTTCATAACCCTCATCAGCCAGGCTATCTTGAATCCAGTGGCAAAGTGAGCAAGGGACCCACGTCTGGGCATACCCTGACAACTTGGGGAGAACAAAGCAATACCAAAGGGGATGATGGATGAAGCGTTTTAGCAAATCAAACACTCACCCCCAGTCAACTGATCTGGGTTTAATCCATCATCATTCTTTAGCTCACTCCACCACTCCAGTTCAGACATGGACATTTGTAAATCAGTCTGACCCTGTTTCTCATGAGAACAGTTTAGCCCGAATTGCCAAGCCATGTCTTCCCTGGACCGGAAACAAGCATCCTGGGACCGGTTTTAGTTTCATAACCCTCATCAGCCTAGCTATATTGAATCCAGTGGCAAAGTGAGCAAGGAACCCATGTCTGGGCATACCCTGCCAACTTAGTGCAAACAAAGCGATACCAAAGGGGATGATAGACGAAGCGTTTGAGCAAATCAAACACTCACCCCCAGTCAACTGATCCAGGTTTTAATCCATCATCATTCTTTGGCTCACTCCACCACCCCAGTTCAGACATGGCCATATGCAAATCAGTCTGACCCTGTGCCTCTTGGGAACAGTCCAGCCCAAACTGCCAAGCCATGTCTTCCCTGGACCCGAAACAAGCATCCTGGGACCGGTTTCTGGTTCATAACCCTCATCAGCCAGGCTATCTTGAATCCAGTGGCAAAGTGAGCAAGGGACCCACGTCTGGGCATACCCTGCAAAATTAGGGCGAACAAAGCGATACAAAAGGGGATGATGGACGAAGCGTTTAAGCAAATCAAACACTCACCCCCAGTCAACTAATCTGGGTTTAATCCATCATCATTCTTTCGTTCAATCCACCACCCCAGTTCAGACATGGCCATATGCAAATCAGTCTGACCCTGTGCCTCATGGGAACAGTCCAGCCCGTACTGCCAAGCCATGTCTTCCCTGGACCAGAAACAAGCATCCTGGGACCGGTTTCAGGTTCATAACCCTCATCAGCCAGGCTATCTCGAATCCAGTGGCAAAGTGAGCAAGGGACCCACGTCTAGTCATACCCTGCCAACTTAGGGCGAACAAAGCGATACCAAAGGGGATGATGGACGAAGCGTTTGAGCAAATCAAACACTCACCCCCAGTCAACTGATCTGGGTTTATTCCATCATCATTCTTTAGCTCACTCCACCACTCCAATTCAGACATGGACATATGCAAATCAGTCTGACCCTGTGCCTCATGGGAACAGTCCAGCCCGAACTGCGAAGCCATGTCTTCCCTGGACCGGAAACAAGCATCCTGGGACCGGTTTCGGGTTTATAACCCTCATCAGCCATGCTATCTCGAATCCAGTGACAAAGTGAGCAAGGGTCCCACGTCTACTCATACCCTGCCAACTTAGGGTGAACAAAGCGATACCAAAGGGGATGATGGACGAAGCGTTTGAGCAAATCAAACACTCATCTCCCGCCAACTAATCTGGGTTTAATCCATCATCATTCTTTAGCTCACTCCACCACCCCAGTTCAGACATGGCCATATGCAAATCAGTCTGACCCTGTGCCTCATGGGAACAGTCCAGCCCGAACTGCCATGCCATGTCTTCCCTGGACAGGAAACAAGCATCTTGGGACCAGTTTCGGGTTTATAACCCTCATCAGCCAGGCTATCTCGAATCCAGTTGCAAAGTGAGCAAGGGACCCACGTCTAGTCATACCCTGCCAACTTAGGGTGAAAAAAGCGATACCAAAGGGGATGATGGACGAAGCGTTTGAGCAAATCAAACACTCACCCCCAGTCAACTGATCTGGGTTTAATCCATCATCATTCTTTAGCTCACTCCACCATCCCAGTTCAGACATGGACATATGCAAATCAGTCTGACCCTGTGCCTCATGGGAACAGTCCAGCTCGAACTGCCAAGCCATGTCTTCCCTGGACCGGAAACAAGCATCCTGGGACCAGTTTCGGGTTCATAACCATCATCAGCCAGGCTATCTGGAATCCAGTGGCAAAGTGAGTGAGCAAGGGACCCACATCTGGGCATACCCTGCCAACTTAGGGCAAACAAAGCGATACCAAAGGGGATGATGGACGAAGCGTTTGAGCAAATCAAACACTCACCCC
Source organism: Triturus cristatus (assembly GCF_964204655.1). Classification (NCBI taxonomy): domain Eukaryota; kingdom Metazoa; phylum Chordata; class Amphibia; order Caudata; family Salamandridae; genus Triturus; species Triturus cristatus. The sequence goes on from NW_028188078.1 coordinate 201,688, forward strand.
CAGTCAACTGATCTGGGTTTAATCCATCATCATTCTTTAGCTCACTCCACCACCCCAGTTCAGACATGGACATATGCAAATCAGTCTGACCCTGTGCCTCATGGGAACAGTCCAGCCCGAACTGCCAAGCCATGTCTTTCCTGGACCAGAAACAAGCATCCTGGGACCAGTTTCAGGTTCATAACCCTCATCAGCCAGGCTACTTGAATCCAGTGGCAAAGTGAGCAAGGGACCCACGTCTGGGCATACCCTGCCAACTTAGGGCGAACAAAGCGATACCAAAGGGGATGATGGACGAAGCGTTTGAGCAAATCAAACACTCACCCCCACTCAACTGACCTGGGTTTAATCCATCATCATTTTTTAGCTCACTCACTCACCCCAGTTCAGACATGGCCATATGCAAATCAGTCTGACCCTGTGCCTCAAGGGAACAGTCCAGCCCAAACTGACAATCCATGTCTTCCCTGGACCTGAAACAAGCATCCTGGGACCGGTTTCTGGTTCATAACCCTCATCAGCCAGGCTATCTTGAATCCAGTGGCAAAGTGAGCATGGGACCCACGTCTGGGCATACCTTGCAAACTTAGGGCGAACAAAGCGATACAAAAGGGGATGATGGACGAAGCGTTTGAGCAAATCAAACACTCACCCCCAGTCAACTGATTTGAGTTTAATCCATCATCATTCTTTAGCTCACTCCACCACCCCAGTTCAGACATGGACATATGCAAATCAGTCTGACCCTGTGCCTCATGGGAACAGTCCAGCCCGAACTGCCAAGCCATGTCTTCCCTGGACCAGAAACAAGATTCCTGGGACCGGTTTCAGGTTCATAACCCTCATCAGCCAGGCTATCTCGAATCCAGTGGCAAAGTGAGCAAGGGACCCACGTCTAAGCAAACCCTGCCAACTTAGGGCGAACAAAGCAATACCAAAGGGGATGATGGACGAAGCGTTTGAGCAAATCAAACACTCACCCCCACTCAACTGACCTGGGTTTAATCCATCATCATTTTTTAGCTCACTCCATCACCCCAGTTCAGACCTGGCCATATGCAAATCAGTCTGACCCTGTGCCTCATGGGAACAGTCCAGCCCGAACTGCTAATCCATGTCTTCCCTGGACCCGAAACAAGCATCCTGGGACCGGTTTCTGGTTCATAACCCTCATCAGCCAGGCTATCTTGAATCCAGTGGCAAAGTGAGCATGGGACCCACGTCTGGGCATACCCTGCAAACTTAGGGCGAACAAAGCGATACAAAAGGGGATGGTGGACGAAGCGTTTGAGCAAATCAAACACTCACCCCCAGTCAACTGATCTGGGTTTAATCCATCATCATTCTTTAGCTCACTCCACCACTCCAGTTCAGACATGGACGTATGCAAATCAGTCTGACCGTGTGCCTCATGGGAACAGTCAAGCTCGAACTGCCAAGCCATGTCTTCCCTGGACCGGAAACAAGCATCCTGGGACCGGTTTCGGGTTCATAACCCTCATCAGCCAGGCTATCTTGAATCCAGTGGCAAAGTGAGCAAGGGACCCACGTCTGGGCATACCCTGACAACTTGGAGAGAACAAAGCGATACCAAAGGGGATGATGGATGAAGCGTTTGAGCAAATCAAACACTCACCCCCAGTCATCTGACCTGGGTTTAATCCATCATCATTTTTTAGCTCACTCCACCACCCCAGTTCAGACATGGCCATATGCAAATCAGTCTGACCCTGTGCCTCATGGGAACAGTCCAGCCCGAACTGCCAAGCCATGTCTTCCCTGGACAGGAAACAAGCATCTTGGGACCAGTTTCGGGTTTATAACCCTCATCAGCCAGGCTATCTCGAATCCAGTTGCAAAGTGAGCAAGGGACCCACGTCTAGTCATACCCTGCCAACTTAGGGTGAAAAAAGCGATACCAAAGGGGATGATGGACGAAGCGTTTGAGCAAATTAAACACTCACACCCAGTCAACTGATCTGGGTTTAATCCATCATCATTCTTTAGCTCACTCCACCACCCCAGTTCAGACATGGACATATGCAAATCAGTCTGACCCTGTGCCTCATGGGAACAGTCCAGCCCGAACTGCCAATCCATGTCTTCCCTGGACCCGAAACAAGCATCCTGGGACCGGTTTCTGGTTCATAACCCTCATCAGCCAGGCTATCTTCAATCCAGTGGCAAAGTGAGCAAGGGACCCACGTCTGGGCATACCCTGCAAACTTAGGGCGAACAAAGCGATACCAAAGGGGATGATGGATGAAGCGTTTGAGCAAATCAAACACTCACCCCCAGTCAACTAATCTGGGTTTAATCCATCATCATTCTTTCGTTCAATCCACCACCCCAGTTCAGACATGGCCATATGCAAATCAGTCTGACCCTGTGCCTCATGGGAACAGTTTAGCCCGAACTGCCAAGCCATGTCTTCCCTGGACCGGAAACAAGCATCCTGGGACCGGTTTCAGGTTCATAACCCTCATCAGCCAGGCTATCTCGAATCCAGTGGCAAAGTGAGCAAGGGACCCACGTCTGGGCATACCCTGCCAACTTGAGGAGAACAAAGCGATACCAAAGGGGATGATGGATGAAGCGTTTGAGCAAATCAAACACTCACCCCCAGTCAACTGATATGGGTTTAATCCATCATCATTCTTTAGCTCACTCCACCATCCCAGTTCAGACATGGAAATATGCAAATCAGTCTGACCCTGTGCCTCATGGGAACAGTCCAGACCGAACTGCCAAGCCATGTCTTCCCTGGACCGGAAACAAGCATCCTGGGACCGGTTTCGGGTTCATAACCATCATCAGCCATGCTATCTCGAATCCAGTGGCAAAGTGAGCAAGAGACCCACGTCTACTCATACCCTGCCAACTTAGGGCGAACAAAGCGATACCAAAGGGGATAATGGACAAAGCGTTTGAGCAAATCAAACACTCATCCCCCGTCAACTAATCTGGGTTTAATCCATCATCATTCTTTAGCTCACTCCACCACCCCAGTTCAGACATGGCCATATGCAAATCAGCCTGACCCTGTGCCTCATGGGAACAGTCCAGCCCGAACTGCCAACCCATGTCTTCCCTGGACAGGAAACAAGCATCCTGGGACCAGTTTCTGGTTCGTAACCCTCATCAGCCAGGCTATCTCGAATCCAGTTGCAAAGTGAGCAAGGGACCCACGTCTAGTCATACCCTGCCAACTTAGGGCAAACAAAGCGATACCAAAGGGGATGATGGACGAAGCGTTTGAGCAAATCAAACACTCACCCCCAGTCAACTAATCTGGGTTTAATCCATCATCATTCTTTAGCTCACTCCACCATCCCAGTTCAGACATGGACATATGCAAATCAGTCTGACCCTGTGCCTCATGGGAACAGTCCAGCCCGAACTGCCAAGCCATGTCTTCCCTGGACCGGAAACAAGCATACTGGGACCGGTTTCCGGTTCATAACCATCATCAGCCAGGCTATCTCGAATACAGTCGAAAAGTGAGCAAGGGACCCACTTCTGGGCATACCCTGCCAACTTACGGCAAACAAAGCGATACCAAAGGGGATGATGGACGAAGCGTTTGAGCACATCAAACACTCACCCCCAGTCAACTGACCTGGGTTTAATCCATCATCATTTTTTAGCTCACTCCACCCCCCCAGTTCAGACATGGCCATATGCAAATCAGTCTGACCCTGTGCCTCATGGGAACAGTCCAGCCCGAACTGCCAATCCATGTCTTCCCTGGACCCAAAACAAGCATCCTGGGACCGGTTTCTGGTTCATAACCCTCATCAGCCAGGCTATCTTGAATCCAGTGGCAAAGTGAGCAAGGGACCCACGTCTGGGCATACCCTGACAACTTGGGGAGAACAAAGCAATACCAAAGGGGATGATGGATGAAGCGTTTTAGCAAATCAAACACTCACCCCCAGTCAACTGATCTGGGTTTAATCCATCATCATTCTTTAGCTCACTCCACCACTCCAGTTCAGACATGGACATATGTAAATCAGTCTGACCCTGTTCCTCATGAGAACAGTTTAGCCCGAATTGCCAAGCCATGTCTTCCCTGGACCGGAAACAAGCATCCTGGGACCGGTTTTAGTTTCATAACCCTCATCAGCCTGGCTATATTGAATCCAGTGGCAAAGTGAGCAAGGAACCCATGTCTGGGCATACCCTGCCAACTTAGGGCAAACAAAGCAATACCAAAGGGGATGATAGACGAAGCGTTTGAGCAAATCAAACACTCACCCCCAGTCAACTGATCCGGGTTTAATCCATCATCATTCTTTGGCTCACTCCACCACCCCAGTTCAGACATGGCCATATGCAAATCAGTCTGACCCTGTGCCTCATGGGAACAGTCCAGCCCAAACTGCCAAGCCATGTCTTCCCTGGACCCTGGACCCGAAACAAGCATCCTGGGACCGGTTTCAGGTTCATAACCCTCATCAGCCAGGCTATCTCGAACCCAGTGGCAAAGTGAGCAAGGGACCCACGTCTAGTCACACCCTGCCAACTTAGGGCGAACAAAGCGATACCAAAGGGGATGATGGACGAAGCGTTTGAGCAAATCAAACACTCACCCCCAGTCAACTGATCTGGGTTTATTCCATCATCATTCTTTTGCTCACTCCACCACTCCAATTCAGACATGGACATATGCAAATCAGTCTGACCCTGTGCCTCATGGGAACAGTCCAGCCCGAACTGCGAAGCCATGTCTTCCCTGGACCGGAAACAAGCATCCTGGGACCGGTTTCGGGTTTATAACCCTCATCAGCCATGCTATCTCGAATCCAGTGACAAAGTGAGCAAGGGTCCCACGTCTACTCATACCCTGCCAACTTAGGGTGAACAAAGCGATACCAAAGGGGATGATGGACGAAGCGTTTGAGCAAATCAAACACTCATCTCCCGCCAACTAATCTGGGTTTAATCCATCATCATGCTTTAGCTCACTCCACCACCCCAGTTCAGACATGGCCATATGCATATCAGTCTGACCCTGTGCCTCATGGGAACAGTCCAGCCCGAACTGCCAAGCCATGTCTTCCCTGGACAGGAAACAAGCATCTTGGGACCAGTTTTGGGTTTATAACCCTCATCAGCCAGGCTATCTCGAATCCAGTTGCAAAGTGAGCAAGGGACCCACGTCTAGTCATACCCTGCCAACTTAGGGTGAAAAAAGCGATACCAAAGGGGATGATGGACGAAGCGTTTGAGCAAATCAAACACTCACCCCCAGTCAACTGATCTGGGTTTAATCCATCATCATTCTTTAGCTCACTCCACCATCCCAGTTCAGACATGGACATATGCAAATCAGTCTGACCCTGTGCCTCATGGGAACAGTCCAGCTCGAACTGCCAAGCCATGTCTTCCCTGGACCGGAAACAAGCATCCTGGGACCGGTTTCGGGTTCATACCCATCATCAGCCAGGCTATCTGGAATCCAGTGGCAAAGTGAGTGAGCAAGGGACCCACATCTGGGCATATCCTGCCAACTTAGGGCAAACAAAGCGATACCAAAGGGGATGATGGATGAGCAAATCAAACACTCACCCCCAGTCAACTGATCCGGGTTTAATCCATCATCATTCTTTGGCTCACTCCACCACCCCCGTTCAGACATGGCCATATGCAAATCAGTCTGCCCTGTGCCTCATGGGAACAGTCCAGCCCGAACTGCCAAGCCATGTCTTCCCTGGACCGGAAACAAGCATCCTGGGACCGGTTTCGGGTTCATAACCATCATCAGCCAGGCTATCTCGAATCCAGTCGCAAAGTGAGCAAGGTACCCACGTCTGGGCATACCCTGCCAACTAAGGGCGAACAAAGAGATACCAAAGGGGATGATGGACGAAGCGTTTGAGCAAATCAAACACTCACCCCCAGTCAACTGATCTGGGTTTAATCCATCATCATTCTTTCGTTCAATCCACCACCCCAGTTCAGACATGGCCATATGCAAATCAGTCTGACCCTGTGCCTCATGGGAACAGTTTAGCCCGAACTGCCAAGCCATGTCTTCCCTGGACCGGAAACAAGCATCCTGGGACCGGTTTCAGGTTCATAACCCTCATCAGCCAGGCTATCTCGAATCCAGTGGCAAAGTGAGCAAGGGACCCACGTCTGGGCATACCCTGCCAACTTGAGGAGAACAAAGCGATACCAAAGGGGATGATGGATGAAGCGTTTGGGCAAATCAAACACTCACCCCCAGTCAACTGATATGGGTTTAATCCATCATCATTCTTTAGCTCACTGCACCATCCCAGTTCAGACATGGAAATATGCAAATCAGTCTGACCCTGTGCCTCATGGGAACAGTCCAGACCGAACTGCCAAGCCATGTCTTCCCTGGACCGGTTTCGGGTTCATAACCATCATCAGCCATGCTATCTCGAATCCAGTGGCAAAGTGAGCAAGGGACCCACGTCTACTCATACCCTGCCAACTTAGGGCGAACAAAGCCATACCAATGGGGATAATGGACAAAGCGTTTGAGCAAATCAAACACTCATCCCCCGTCAACTAATCTGGGTTTCATCCATCATCATTCTTTAGCTCACTCCACCACCCCAGTTCAGACATGGCCATATGCAAATCAGCCTGACCCTGTGCCTCATGGGAACAGTCCAGCCCGAACTGCCAACCCATGTCTTCCCTGGACAGGAAACAAGCATCCTGGGACCAGTTTCGGGTTCGTAACCCTCATCAGCCAGGCTATCTCGAATCCAGTTGCAAAGTGAGCAAGGGACCCACATCTAGTCATACCCTGCCAACTTAGGGTAAACAAAGCGATACAAAAGGGGATGATGGACGAAGCGTTTGAGCAAATCAAACACTCATCCCCAGTCAACTGATCTGGGTTTAATCCATCATCATTCTTTAGCTCACTCCACCATCCCAGTTCAGACATGGACATATGCAAATCAGTCTGACCCTGTGCCTCATGGGAACAGTCCAGCCCGAACTGCCAAGCCATGTCTTCCCTGGACCGGAAACAAGCATCCTGGGACCGGTTTCCGGTTCATAACCATCATCAGCCAGGCTATCTCGAATACAGTCGAAAAGTGAGCAAGGGACCCACTTCTGGGCATACCCTGCCAACTTAGGGCAAACAAAGCGATACCAAAGGGGATGATGGACGAAGCGTTTGAGCAAATCAAACACTCACCCCCAGTCAACTGACCTGGGTTTAATCCATCATCATTTTTTAGCTCACTCCACCACCCCAGTTCAGATATGGCCATATGCAAATCAGTCTGACCCTGTGCCTCATGGGAACAGTCCAGCCCGAACTGCCAATCCATGTCTTCCCTGGACCCAAAACAAGCATCCTGGGACCGGTTTCTGGTTCATAACCCTCATCAGCCAGGCTATCTTGAATCCAGTGGCAAAGTGAGCAAGGAACCCACGTCTGGGCATACCCTGACAACTTGGGGAGAACAAAGCAATACCAAAGGGGATGATGGATGAAGCGTTTTAGCAAATCAAACACTCACCCCCAGTCAACTGATCTGGGTTTAATCCATCATCATTCTTTAGCTCACTCCACCACTCCAGTTCAGACATGGACATTTGTAAATCAGTCTGACCCTGTTTCTCATGAGAACAGTTTAGCCCGAATTGCCAAGCCATGTCTTCCCTGGACCGGAAACAAGCATCCTGGGACCGGTTTTAGTTTCATAACCCTCATCAGCCTAGCTATATTGAATCCAGTGGCAAAGTGAGCAAGGAACCCATGTCTGGGCATACCCTGCCAACTTAGTGCAAACAAAGCGATACCAAAGGGGATGATAGACGAAGCGTTTGAGCAAATCAAACACTCACCCCCAGTCAACTGATCCGGGTTTTGATCCATCATCATTCTTTGGCTCACTCCACCACCCCAGTTCAGACATGGCCATATGCAAATCAGTCTGACCCTGTGCCTCTTGGGAACAGTCCAGCCCAAACTGCCAAGCCATGTCTTCCCTGGACCCGAAACAAGCATCCTGGGACCGGTTTCTGGTTCATAACCCTCATCAGCCAGGCTATCTTGAATCCAGTGGCAAAGTGAGCAAGGGACCCACGTCTGGGCATACCCTGCAAAATTAGGGCGAACAAAGCGATACAAAAGGGGATGATGGACGAAGCGTTTAAGCAAATCAAACACTCACCCCCAGTCAACTAATCTGGGTTTAATCCATCATCATTCTTTCGTTCAATCCACCACCCCAGTTCAGACATGGCCATATGCAAATCAGTCTGACCCTGTGCCTCATGGGAACAGTCCAGCCCGTACTGCCAAGCCATGTCTTCCCTGGACCAGAAACAAGCATCCTGGGACCGGTTTCAGGTTCATAACCCTCATCAGCCAGGCTATCTCGAATCCAGTGACAAAGTGAGCAAGGGTCCCACGTCTACTCATACCCTGCCAACTTAGGGTGAACAAAGCGATACCAAAGGGGATGATGGACGAAGCGTTTGAGCAAATCAAACACTCATCTCCCGCCAACTAATCTGGGTTTAATCCATCATCATTCTTTAGCTCACTCCACCACCCCAGTTCAGACATGGCCATATGCAAATCAGTCTGACCCTGTGCCTCATGGGAACAGTCCAGCCCGAACTGCCATGCCATGTCTTCCCTGGACAGGAAACAAGCATCTTGGGACCAGTTTCGGGTTTATAACCCTCATCAGCCAGGCTATCTCGAATCCAGTTGCAAAGTGAGCAAGGGACCCACGTCTAGTCATACCCTGCCAACTTAGGGTGAAAAAAGCGATACCAAAGGGGATGATGGACGAAGCGTTTGAGCAAATCAAACACTCACCCCCAGTCAACTGATCTGGGTTTAATCCATCATCATTCTTTAGCTCACTCCACCATCCCAGTTCAGACATGGACATATGCAAATCAGTCTGACCCTGTGCCTCATGGGAACAGTCCAGCTCGAACTGCCAAGCCATGTCTTCCCTGGACCGGAAACAAGCATCCTGGGACCGGTTTCGGGTTCATACCCATCATCAGCCAGGCTATCTGGAATCCAGTGGCAAAGTGAGTGAGCAAGGGACCCACATCTGGGCATATCCTGCCAACTTAGGGCAAACAAAGCGATACCAAAGGGGATGATGGATGAGCAAATCAAACACTCACCCCCAGTCAACTGATCCGGGTTTAATCCATCATCATTCTTTGGCTCACTCCACCACCCCCGTTCAGACATGGCCATATGCAAATCAGTCTGCCCTGTGCCTCATGGGAACAGTCCAGCCCGAACTGCCAAGCCATGTCTTCCCTGGACCGGAAACAAGCATCCTGGGACCGGTTTCGGGTTCATAACCATCATCAGCCAGGCTATCTCGAATCCAGTCGCAAAGTGAGCAAGGGACCCACGTCTGGGCATACCCTGCCAACTAAGGGCGAACAAAGAGATACCAAAGGGGATGATGGACGAAGCGTTTGAGCAAATCAAACACTCACCCCCAGTCAACTGATCTGGGTTTAATCCATCATCATTCTTTCGTTCAATCCACCACCCCAGTTCAGACATGGCCATATGCAAATCAGTCTGACCCTGTGCCTCATGGGAACAGTTTAGCCCGAACTGCCAAGCCATGTCTTCCCTGGACCGGAAACAAGCATCCTGGGACCGGTTTCAGGTTCATAACCCTCATCAGCCAGGCTATCTCGAATCCAGTGGCAAAGTGAGCAAGGGACCCACGTCTGGGCATACCCTGCCAACTTGAGGAGAACAAAGCGATACCAAAGGGGATGATGGATGAAGCGTTTGGGCAAATCAAACACTCACCCCCAGTCAACTGATATGGGTTTAATCCATCATCATTCTTTAGCTCACTGCACCATCCCAGTTCAGACATGGAAATATGCAAATCAGTCTGACCCTGTGCCTCATGGGAACAGTCCAGACCGAACTGCCAAGCCATGTCTTCCCTGGACCGGTTTCGGGTTCATAACCATCATCAGCCATGCTATCTCGAATCCAGTGGCAAAGTGAGCAAGGGACCCACGTCTACTCATACCCTGCCAACTTAGGGCGAACAAAGCCATACCAAAGGGGATAATGGACAAAGCGTTTGAGCAAATCAAACACTCATCCCCCGTCAACTAATCTGGGTTTCATCCATCATCATTCTTTAGCTCACTCCACCACCCCAGTTCAGACATGGCCATATGCAAATCAGCCTGACCCTGTGCCTCATGGGAACAGTCCAGCCCGAACTGCCAACCCATGTCTTCCCTGGACAGGAAACAAGCATCCTGGGAACAGTTTCGGGTTCGTAACCCTCATCAGCCAGGCTATCTCGAATCCAGTTGCAAAGTGAGCAAGGGACCCACATCTAGTCATACCCTGCCAACTTAGGGTAAACAAAGCGATACAAAAGGGGATGATGGACGAAGCGTTTGAGCAAATCAAACACTCATCCCCAGTCAACTGATCTGGGTTTAATCCATCATCATTCTTTAGCTCACTCCACCATCCCAGTTCAGACATGGACATATGCAAATCAGTCTGACCCTGTGCCTCATGGGAACAGTCCAGCCCGAACTGCCAAGCCATGTCTTCCCTGGACCGGAAACAAGCATCCTGGGACCGGTTTCCGGTTCATAACCATCATCAGCCAGGCTATCTCGAATACAGTCGAAAAGTGAGCAAGGGACCCACTTCTGGGCATACCCTGCCAACTTAGGGCAAACAAAGCGATACCAAAGGGGATGATGGACGAAGCGTTTGAGCAAATCAAACACTCACCCCCAGTCAACTGACCTGGGTTTAATCCATCATCATTTTTTAGCTCACTCCACCACCCCAGTTCAGATATGGCCATATGCAAATCAGTCTGACCCTGTGCCTCATGGGAACAGTCCAGCCCGAACTGCCAATCCATGTCTTCCCTGGACCCAAAACAAGCATCCTGGGACCGGTTTCTGGTTCATAACCCTCATCAGCCAGGCTATCTTGAATCCAGTGGCAAAGTGAGCAAGGGACCCACGTCTGGGCATACCCTGACAACTTGGGGAGAACAAAGCGATACCAAAGGGGATGATGGATGAAGCGTTTTAGCAAATCAAACACTCACCCCCAGTCAACTGATCTGGGTTTAATCCATCATCATTCTTTAGCTCACTCCACCACTCCAGTTCAGACATGGACATTTGTAAATCAGTCTGACCCTGTTTCTCATGAGAACAGTTTAGCCCGAATTGCCAAGCCATGTCTTCCCTGGACCGGAAACAAGCATCCTGGGACCGGTTTTAGTTTCATAACCCTCATCAGCCTAGCTATATTGAATCCAGTGGCAAAGTGAGCAAGGAACCCATGTCTGGGCATACCCTGCCAACTTAGTGCAAACAAAGCGATACCAAAGGGGATGATAGACGAAGCGTTTGAGCAAATCAAACACTCACCCCCAGTCAACTGATCCGGGTTTTAATCCATCATCATTCTTTGGCTCACTCCACCACCCCAGTTCAGACATGGCCATATGCAAATCAGTCTGACCCTGTGCCTCTTGGGAACAGTCCAGCCCAAACTGCCAAGCCATGTCTTCCCTGGACCCGAAACAAGCATCCTGGGACCGGTTTCTGGTTCATAACCCTCATCAGCCAGGCTATCTTGAATCCAGTGGCAAAGTGAGCAAGGGACCCACGTCTGGGCATACCCTGCAAAATTAGGGCGAACAAAGCGATACAAAAGGGGATGATGGACGAAGCGTTTAAGCAAATCAAACACTCACCCCCAGTCAACTAATCTGGGTTTAATCCATCATCATTCTTTCGTTCAATCCACCACCCCAGTTCAGACATGGCCATATGCAAATCAGTCTGACCCTGTGCCTCATGGGAACAGTCCAGCCCGTACTGCCAAGCCATGTCTTCCCTGGACCAGAAACAAGCATCCTGGGACCGGTTTCAGGTTCATAACCCTCATCAGCCAGGCTATCTCGAATCCAGTGGCAAAGTGAGCAAGGGACCCACGTCTAGTCATACCCTGCCAATTTAGGGCGAACAAAGCGATACCAAAGGGGATGATGGACGAAGCGTTTGAGCAAATCAAACACTCACCCCCAGTCAACTGATCTGGGTTTATTCCATCATCATTCTTTAGCTCACTCCACCACTCCAATTCAGACATGGACATATGCAAATCAGTCTGACCCTGTGCCTCATGGGAACAGTCCAGCCCGAACTGCGAAGCCATGTCTTCCCTGGACCGGAAACAAGCATCCTGGGACCGGTTTCGGGTTTATAACCCTCATCAGCCATGCTATCTCGAATCCAGTGACAAAGTGAGCAAGGGTCCCACGTCTACTCATACCCTGCCAACTTAGGGTGAACAAAGCGATACCAAAGGGGATGATGGACGAAGCGTTTGAGCAAATCAAACACTCATCTCCCGCCAACTAATCTGGGTTTAATCCATCATCATTCTTTAGCTCACTCCACCACCCCAGTTCAGACATGGCCATATGCAAATCAGTCTGACCCTGTGCCTCATGGGAACAGTCCAGCCCGAACTGCCATGCCATGTCTTCCCTGGACAGGAAACAAGCATCTTGGGACCAGTTTCGGGTTTATAACCCTCATCAGCCAGGCTATCTCGAATCCAGTTGCAAAGTGAGCAAGGGACCCACGTCTAGTCATACCCTGCCAACTTAGGGTGAAAAAAGCGATACCAAAGGGGATGATGGACGAAGCGTTTGAGCAAATCAAACACTCACCCCCAGTCAACTGATTTGAGTTTAATCCATCATCATTCTTTAGCTCACTCCACCACCCCAGTTCAGACATGGACATATGCAAATCAGTCTGACCCTGTGCCTCATGGGAACAGTCCAGCCCGAACTGCCAAGCCATGTCTTCCCTGGACCAGAAACAAGATTCCTGGGACCGGTTTCAGGTTCATAACCCTCATCAGCCAGGCTATCTCGAATCCAGTGGCAAAGTGAGCAAGGGACCCACGTCTAAGCAAACCCTGCCAACTTAGGGCGAACAAAGCGATACCAAAGGGGATGATGGACGAAGCGTTTGAGCAAATCAAACACTCACCCCCACTCAACTGACCTGGGTTTAATCCATCATCATTTTTTAGCTCACTCCATCACCCCAGTTCAGACCTGGCCATATGCAAATCAGTCTGACCCTGTGCCTCATGGGAACAGTCCAGCCCGAACTGCTAATCCATGTCTTCCCTGGACCCGAAACAAGCATCCTGGGACCGGTTTCTGGTTCATAACCCTCATCAGCCAGGCTATCTTGAATCCAGTGGCAAAGTGAGCATGGGACCCACGTCTGGGCATACCCTGCAAACTTAGGGCGAACAAAGCGATACAAAAGGGGATGGTGGACGAAGCGTTTGAGCAAATCAAACACTCACCCCCAGTCAACTGATCTGGGTTTAATCCATCATCATTCTTTAGCTCACTCCACCACTCCAGTTCAGACATGGACGTATGCAAATCAGTCTGACCGTGTGCCTCATGGGAACAGTCAAGCTCGAACTGCCAAGCCATGTCTTCCCTGGACCGGAAACAAGCATCCTGGGACCGGTTTCGGGTTCATAACCCTCATCAGCCAGGCTATCTTGAATCCAGTGGCAAAGTGAGCAAGGGACCCACGTCTGGGCATACCCTGACAACTTGGAGAGAACAAAGCGATACCAAAGGGGATGATGGATGAAGCGTTTGAGCAAATCAAACACTCACCCCCAGTCATCTGACCTGGGTTTAATCCATCATCATTTTTTAGCTCACTCCACCACCCCAGTTCAGACATGGCCATATGCAAATCAGTCTGACCCTGTGCCTCATGGGAACAGTCCAGCCCGAACTGCCAAGCCATGTCTTCCCTGGACAGGAAACAAGCATCTTGGGACCAGTTTCGGGTTTATAACCCTCATCAGCCAGGCTATCTCGAATCCAGTTGCAAAGTGAGCAAGGGACCCACGTCTAGTCATACCCTGCCAACTTAGGGTGAAAAAAGCGATACCAAAGGGGATGATGGACGAAGCGTTTGAGCAAATTAAACACTCACACCCAGTCAACTGATCTGGGTTTAATCCATCATCATTCTTTAGCTCACTCCACCACCCCAGTTCAGACATGGACATATGCAAATCAGTCTGACCCTGTGCCTCATGGGAACAGTCCAGCCCGAACTGCCAATCCATGTCTTCCCTGGACCCGAAACAAGCATCCTGGGACCGGTTTCTGGTTCATAACCCTCATCAGCCAGGCTATCTTCAATCCAGTGGCAAAGTGAGCAAGGGACCCACGTCTGGGCATACCCTGCAAACTTAGGGCGAACAAAGCGATACCAAAGGGGATGATGGATGAAGCGTTTGAGCAAATCAAACACTCACCCCCAGTCAACTAATCTGGGTTTAATCCATCATCATTCTTTCGTTCAATCCACCACCCCAGTTCAGACATGGCCATATGCAAATCAGTCTGACCCTGTGCCTCATGGGAACAGTTTAGCCCGAACTGCCAAGCCATGTCTTCCCTGGACCGGAAACAAGCATCCTGGGACCGGTTTCAGGTTCATAACCCTCATCAGCCAGGCTATCTCGAATCCAGTGGCAAAGTGAGCAAGGGACCCACGTCTGGGCATACCCTGCCAACTTGAGGAGAACAAAGCGATACCAAAGGGGATGATGGATGAAGCGTTTGAGCAAATCAAACACTCACCCCCAGTCAACTGATATGGGTTTAATCCATCATCATTCTTTAGCTCACTCCACCATCCCAGTTCAGACATGGAAATATGCAAATCAGTCTGACCCTGTGCCTCATGGGAACAGTCCAGACCGAACTGCCAAGCCATGTCTTCCCTGGACCGGAAACAAGCATCCTGGGACCGGTTTCGGGTTCATAACCATCATCAGCCATGCTATCTCGAATCCAGTGGCAAAGTGAGCAAGAGACCCACGTCTACTCATACCCTGCCAACTTAGGGCGAACAAAGCGATACCAAAGGGGATAATGGACAAAGCGTTTGAGCAAATCAAACACTCATCCCCCGTCAACTAATCTGGGTTTAATCCATCATCATTCTTTAGCTCACTCCACCACCCCAGTTCAGACATGGCCATATGCAAATCAGCCTGACCCTGTGCCTCATGGGAACAGTCCAGCCCGAACTGCCAACCCATGTCTTCCCTGGACAGGAAACAAGCATCCTGGGACCAGTTTCTGGTTCGTAACCCTCATCAGCCAGGCTATCTCGAATCCAGTTGCAAAGTGAGCAAGGGACCCACGTCTAGTCATACCCTGCCAACTTAGGGCAAACAAAGCGATACCAAAGGGGATGATGGACGAAGCGTTTGAGCAAATCAAACACTCACCCCCAGTCAACTAATCTGGGTTTAATCCATCATCATTCTTTAGCTCACTCCACCATCACAGTTCAGACATGGACATATGCAAATCAGTCTGACCCTGTGCCTCATGGGAACAGTCCAGCCCGAACTGCCAAGCCATGTCTTCCCTGGACCGGAAACAAGCATACTGGGACCGGTTTCCGGTTCATAACCATCATCAGCCAGGCTATCTCGAATACAGTCGAAAAGTGAGCAAGGGACCCACTTCTGGGCATACCCTGCCAACTTACGGCAAACAAAGCGATACCAAAGGGGATGATGGACGAAGTGTTTGAGCACATCAAACACTCACCCCCAGTCAACTGACCTGGGTTTAATCCATCATCATTTTTTAGCTCACTCCACCCCCCCAGTTCAGACATGGCCATATGCAAATCAGTCTGACCCTGTGCCTCATGGGAACAGTCCAGCCCGAACTGCCAATCCATGTCTTCCCTGGACCCAAAACAAGCATCCTGGGGCCGGTTTCTGGTTCATAACCCTCATCAGCCAGGCTATCTTGAATCCAGTGGCAAAGTGAGCAAGGGACCCACGTCTGGGCATACCCTGACAACTTGGGGAGAACAAAGCAATACCAAAGGGGATGATGGATGAAGCATTTTAGCAAATCAAACACTCACCCCCAGTCAACTGATCTGGGTTTAATCCATCATCATTCTTTAGCTCACTCCACCACTCCAGTTCAGACATGGACATATGTAAATCAGTCTGACCCTGTTCCTCATGAGAACAGTTTAGCCCGAATTGCCAAGCCATGTCTTCCCTGGACCGGAAACAAGCATCCTGGGACCGGTTTTAGTTTCATAACCCTCATCAGCCTGGCTATATTGAATCCAGTGGCAAAGTGAGCAAGGAACCCATGTCTGGGCATACCCTGCCAACTTAGGGCAAACAAAGCAATACCAAAGGGGATGATAGACGAAGCGTTTGAGCAAATCAAACACTCACCCCCAGTCAACTGATCCGGGTTTAATCCATCATCATTCTTTGGCTCACTCCACCACCCCAGTTCAGACATGGCCATATGCAAATCAGTCTGACCCTGTGCCTCATGGGAACAGTCCAGCCCAAACTGCCAAGCCATGTCTTCCCTGGACCCTGGACCCGAAACAAGCATCCTGGGACCGGTTTCAGGTTCATAACCCTCATCAGCCAGGCTATCTCGAACCCAGTGGCAAAGTGAGCAAGGGACCCACGTCTAGTCACACCCTGCCAACTTAGGGCGAACAAAGCGATACCAAAGGGGATGATGGACGAAGCGTTTGAGCAAATCAAACACTCACCCCCAGTCAACTGATCTGGGTTTATTCCATCATCATTCTTTTGCTCACTCCACCACTCCAATTCAGACATGGACATATGCAAATCAGTCTGACCCTGTGCCTCATGGGAACAGTCCAGCCCGAACTGCGAAGCCATGTCTTCCCTGGACCGGAAACAAGCATCCTGGGACCGGTTTCGGGTTTATAACCCTCATCAGCCATGCTATCTCGAATCCAGTGACAAAGTGAGCAAGGGTCCCACGTCTACTCATACCCTGCCAACTTAGGGTGAACAAAGCGATACCAAAGGGGATGATGGACGAAGCGTTTGAGCAAATCAAACACTCATCTCCCGCCAACTAATCTGGGTTTAATCCATCATCATTCTTTAGCTCACTCCACCAACCCAGTTCAGACATGGCCATATGCATATCAGTCTGACCCTGTGCCTCATGGGAACAGTCCAGCCCGAACTGCCAAGCCATGTCTTCCCTGGACAGGAAACAAGCATCTTGGGACCAGTTTTGGGTTTATAACCCTCATCAGCCAGGCTATCTCGAATCCAGTTGCAAAGTGAGCAAGGGACCCACGTCTAGTCATACCCTGCCAACTTAGGGTGAAAAAAGCGATACCAAAGGGGATGATGGACGAAGCGTTTGAGCAAATCAAACACTCACCCCCAGTCAACTGATCTGGGTTTAATCCATCATCATTCTTTAGCTCACTCCACCATCCCAGTTCAGACATGGACATATGCAAATCAGTCTGACCCTGTGCCTCATGGGAACAGTCCAGCTCGAACTGCCAAGCCATGTCTTCCCTGGACCGGAAACAAGCATCCTGGGACCGGTTTCGGGTTCATACCCATCATCAGCCAGGCTATCTGGAATCCAGTGGCAAAGTGAGTGAGCAAGGGACCCACATCTGGGCATATCCTGCCAACTTAGGGCAAACAAAGCGATACCAAAGGGGATGATGGATGAGCAAATCAAACACTCACCCCCAGTCAACTGATCCGGGTTTAATCCATCATCATTCTTTGGCTCACTCCACCACCCCCGTTCAGACATGGCCATATGCAAATCAGTCTGCCCTGTGCCTCATGGGAACAGTCCAGCCCGAACTGCCAAGCCATGTCTTCCCTGGACCGGAAACAAGCATCCTGGGACCGGTTTCGGGTTCATAACCATCATCAGCCAGGCTATCTCGAATCCAGTCGCAAAGTGAGCAAGGGACCCACGTCTGGGCATACCCTGCCAACTAAGGGCGAACAAAGAGATACCAAAGGGGATGATGGACGAAGCGTTTGAGCAAATCAAACACTCACCCCCAGTCAACTGATCTGGGTTTAATCCATCATCATTCTTTCGTTCAATCCACCACCCCAGTTCAGACATGGCCATATGCAAATCAGTCTGACCCTGTGCCTCATGGGAACAGTTTAGCCCGAACTGCCAAGCCATGTCTTCCCTGGACCGGAAACAAGCATCCTGGGACCGGTTTCAGGTTCATAACCCTCATCAGCCAGGCTATCTCGAATCCAGTGGCAAAGTGAGCAAGGGACCCACGTCTGGGCATACCCTGCCAACTTGAGGAGAACAAAGCGATACCAAAGGGGATGATGGATGAAGCGTTTGGGCAAATCAAACACTCACCCCCAGTCAACTGATATGGGTTTAATCCATCATCATTCTTTAGCTCACTGCACCATCCCAGTTCAGACATGGAAATATGCAAATCAGTCTGACCCTGTGCCTCATGGGAACAGTCCAGACCGAACTGCCAAGCCATGTCTTCCCTGGACCGGTTTCGGGTTCATAACCATCATCAGCCATGCTATCTCGAATCCAGTGGCAAAGTGAGCAAGGGACCCACGTCTACTCATACCCTGCCAACTTAGGGCGAACAAAGCCATACCAAAGGGGATAATGGACAAAGCGTTTGAGCAAATCCAACACTCATCCCCCGTCAACTAATCTGGGTTTCATCCATCATCATTCTTTAGCTCACTCCACCACCCCAGTTCAGACATGGCCATATGCAAATCAGCCTGACCCTGTGCCTCATGGGAACAGTCCAGCCCGAACTGCCAACCCATGTCTTCCCTGGACAGGAAACAAGCATCCTGGGACCAGTTTCGGGTTCGTAACCCTCATCAGCCAGGCTATCTCGAATCCAGTTGCAAAGTGAGCAAGGGACCCACATCTAGTCATACCCTGCCAACTTAGGGTAAACAAAGCGATACAAAAGGGGATGATGGACGAAGCGTTTGAGCAAATCAAACACTCATCCCCAGTCAACTGATCTGGGTTTAATCCATCATCATTCTTTAGCTCACTCCACCATCCCAGTTCAGACATGGACATATGCAAATCAGTCTGACCCTGTGCCTCATGGGAACAGTCCAGCCCGAACTGCCAAGCCATGTCTTCCCTGGACCGGAAACAAGCATCCTGGGACCGGTTTCTGGTTCATAACCATCATCAGCCAGGCTATCTCGAATACAGTCGAAAAGTGAGCAAGGGACCCACTTCTGGGCATACCCTGCCAACTTAGGGCAAACAAAGCGATACCAAAGGGGATGATGGACGAAGCGTTTGAGCAAATCAAACACTCACCCCCAGTCAACTGACCTGGGTTTAATCCATCATCATTTTTTAGCTCACTCCACCACCCCAGTTCAGATATGGCCATATGCAAATCAGTCTGACCCTGTGCCTCATGGGAACAGTCCAGCCCGAACTGCCAATCCATGTCTTCCCTGGACCCAAAACAAGCATCCTGGGACCGGTTTCTGGTTCATAACCCTCATCAGCCAGGCTATCTTGAATCCAGTGGCAAAGTGAGCAAGGGACCCACGTCTGGGCATACCCTGACAACTTGGGGAGAACAAAGCAATACCAAAGGGGATGATGGATGAAGCGTTTTAGCAAATCAAACACTCACCCCCAGTCAACTGATCTGGGTTTAATCCATCATCATTCTTTAGCTCACTCCACCACTCCAGTTCAGACATGGACATTTGTAAATCAGTCTGACCCTGTTTCTCATGAGAACAGTTTAGCCCGAATTGCCAAGCCATGTCTTCCCTGGACCGGAAACAAGCATCCTGGGACCGGTTTTAGTTTCATAACCCTCATCAGCCTAGCTATATTGAATCCAGTGGCAAAGTGAGCAAGGAATCCATGTCTGGGCATACCCTGCCAACTTAGTGCAAACAAAGCGATACCAAAGGGGATGATAGACGAAGCGTTTGAGCAAATCAAACACTCACCCCCAGTCAACTGATCCGGGTTTTAATCCATCATCATTCTTTGGCTCACTCCACCACCCCAGTTCAGACATGGCCATATGCAAATCAGTCTGACCCTGTGCCTCTTGGGAACAGTCCAGCCCAAACTGCCAAGCCATGTCTTCCCTGGACCCGAAACAAGCATCCTGGGACCGGTTTCTGGTTCATAACCCTCATCAGCCAGGCTATCTTGAATCCAGTGGCAAAGTGAGCAAGGGACCCACGTCTGGGCATACCCTGCAAAATTAGGGCGAACAAATCGATACAAAAGGGGATGATGGACGAAGCGTTTAAGCAAATCAAACACTCACCCCCAGTCAACTAATCTGGGTTTAATCCATCATCATTCTTTCGTTCAATCCACCACCCCAGTTCAGACATGGCCATATGCAAATCAGTCTGACCCTGTGCCTCATGGGAACAGTCCAGCCCGTACTGCCAAGCCATGTCTTCCCTGGACCAGAAACAAGCATCCTGGGACCGGTTTCAGGTTCATAACCCTCATCAGCCAGGCTATCTCGAATCCAGTGGCAAAGTGAGCAAGGGACCCACGTCTAGTCATACCCTGCCAACTTAGGGCGAACAAAGCGATACCAAAGGGGATGATGGACGAAGCGTTTGAGCAAATCAAACACTCACCCCCAGTCAACTGATCTGGGTTTATTCCATCATCATTCTTTAGCTCACTCCACCACTCCAATTCAGACATGGACATATGCAAATCAGTCTGACCCTGTGCCTCATGGGAACAGTCCAGCCCGAACTGCGAAGCCATGTCTTCCCTGGACCGGAAACAAGCATCCTGGGACCGGTTTCGGGTTTATAACCCTCATCAGCCATGCTATCTCGAATCCAGTGACAAAGTGAGCAAGGGTCCCACGTCTACTCATACCCTGCCAACTTAGGGTGAACAAAGCGATACCAAAGGGGATGATGGACGAAGCGTTTGAGCAAATCAAACACTCATCTCCCGCCAACTAATCTGGGTTTAATCCATCATCATTCTTTAGCTCACTCCACCACCCCAGTTCAGACATGGCCATATGCAAATCAGTCTGACCCTGTGCCTCATGGGAACAGTCCAGCCCGAACTGCCATGCCATGTCTTCCCTGGACAGGAAACAAGCATCTTGGGACCAGTTTCGGGTTTATAACCCTCATCAGCCAGGCTATCTCGAATCCAGTTGCAAAGTGAGCAAGGGACCCACGTCTAGTCATACCCTGCCAACTTAGGGTGAAAAAAGCGATACCAAAGGGGATGATGGACGAAGCGTTTGAGCAAATCAAACACTCACCCCCAGTCAACTGATCTGGGTTTAATCCATCATCATTCTTTAGCTCACTCCACCATCCCAGTTCAGACATGGACATATGCAAATCAGTCTGACCCTGTGCCTCATGGGAACAGTCCAGCTCGAACTGCCAAGCCATGTCTTCCCTGGACCGGAAACAAGCATCCTGGGACCAGTTTCGGGTTCATAACCATCATCAGCCAGGCTATCTGGAATCCAGTGGCAAAGTGAGTGAGCAAGGGACCCACATCTGGGCATACCCTGCCAACTTAGGGCAAACAAAGCGATACCAAAGGGGATGATGGACGAAGCGTTTGAGCAAATCAAACACTCACCCCCAGTCAACTGATCTGGGTTTAATCCATCATCATTCTTTAGCTCACTCCACCACCCCAGTTCAGACATGGACATATGCAAATCGGTCTGACCCTGTGCCTCATGGGAACAGTCCAGCCCGAACTGCCAAGCCATGTCTTTCCTGGACCAGAAACAAGCATCCTGGGACCAGTTTCAGGTTCATAACCCTCATCAGCCAGGCTACTTGAATCCAGTGGCAAAGTGAGCAAGGGACCCACGTCTGGGCATACCCTGCCAACTTAGGGCAAACAAAGCGATACCAAAGGGGATGATGGACGAAGCGTTTGAGCAAATCAAACACTCACCCCCACTCAACTGACCTGGGTTTAATCCATCATCATTTTTTAGCTCACTCACTCACCCCAGTTCAGACATGGCCATATGCAAATCAGTCTGACCCTGTGCCTCATGGGAACAGTCCAGCCCAAACTGACAATCCATGTCTTCCCTGGACCCGAAACAAGCATCCTGGGACCGGTTTCTGGTTCATAACCCTCATCAGCCAGGCTATCTTGAATCCAGTGGCAAAGTGAGCATGGGACCCACGTCTGGGCATACCTTGCAAACTTAGGGCGAACAAAGCGATACAAAAGGGGATGATGGACGAAGCGTTTGAGCAAATCAAACACTCACCCCCAGTCAACTGATTTGAGTTTAATCCATCATCATTCTATAGCTCACTCCACCACCCCAGTTCAGACATGGACATATGCAAATCAGTCTGACCCTGTGCCTCATGGGAACAGTCCAGCCCGAACTGCCAAGCCATGTCTTCCCTGGACCAGAAACAAGATTCCTGGGACCGGTTTCAGGTTCATAACCCTCATCAGCCAGGCTATCTCGAATCCAGTGGCAAAGTGAGCAAGGGACCCACGTCTAAGCAAACCCTGCCAACTTAGGGCGAACAAAGCGATACCAAAGGGGATGATGGACGAAGCGTTTGAGCAAATCAAACACTCACCCCCACTCAACTGACCTGGGTTTAATCCATCATCATTTTTTAGCTCACTCCATCACCCCAGTTCAGACCTGGCCATATGCAAATCAGTCTGACCCTGTGCCTCATGGGAACAGTCCAGCCCGAACTGCTAATCCATGTCTTCCCTGGACCCGAAACAAGCATCCTGGGACCGGTTTCGGGTTCATAACCCTCATCAGCCAGGCTATCTTGAATCCAGTGGCAAAGTGAGCAAGGGACCCACGTCTGGGCATACCCTGACAACTTGGAGAGAACAAAGCGATACCAAAGGGGATGATGGATGAAGCGTTTGAGCAAATCAAACACTCACCCCCAGTCATCTGACCTGGGTTTAATCCATCATCATTTTTTAGCTCACTCCACCACCCCAGTTCAGACATGGCCATATGCAAATCAGTCTGACCCTGTGCCTCATGGGAACAGTCCAGCCCGAACTGCCAAGCCATGTCTTCCCTGGACAGGAAACAAGCATCTTGGGACCAGTTTCGGGTTTATAACCCTCATCAGCCAGGCTATCTCGAATCCAGTTGCAAAGTGAGCAAGGGACCCACGTCTAGTCATACCCTGCCAACTTAGGGTGAAAAAAGCGATACCAAAGGGGATGATGGACGAAGCGTTTGAGCAAATTAAACACTCACACCCAGTCAACTGATCTGGGTTTAATCCATCATCATTCTTTAGCTCACTCCACCACCCCAGTTCAGACATGGACATATGCAAATCAGTCTGACCCTGTGCCTCATGGGAACCGTCCAGCCCGAACTGCCAATCCATGTCTTCCCTGGACCCGAAACAAGCATCCTGGGACCGGTTTCTGGTTCATAACCCTCATCAGCCAGGCTATCTTCAATCCAGTGGCAAAGTGAGCAAGGGACCCACGTCTGGGCATACCCTGCAAACTTAGGGCGAACAAAGCGATACCAAAGGGGATGATGGATGAAGCGTTTGAGCAAATCAAACACTCACCCCCAGTCAACTAATCTGGGTTTAATCCATCATCATTCTTTCGTTCAATCCACCACCCCAGTTCAGACATGGCCATATGCAAATCAGTCTGACCCTGTGCCTCATGGGAACAGTTTAGCCCGAACTGCCAAGCCATGTCTTCCCTGGACCGGAAACAAGCATCCTGGGACCGGTTTCAGGTTCATAACCCTCATCAGCCAGGCTATCTCGAATCCAGTGGCAAAGTGAGCAAGGGACCCACGTCTGGGCATACCCTGCCAACTTGAGGAGAACAAAGCGATACCAAAGGGGATGATGGATGAAGCGTTTGAGCAAATCAAACACTCACCCCCAGTCAACTGATATGGGTTTAATCCATCATCATTCTTTAGCTCACTCCACCATCCCAGTTCAGACATGGAAATATGCAAATCAGTCTGACCCTGTGCCTCATGGGAACAGTCCAGACCGAACTGCCAAGCCATGTCTTCCCTGGACCGGAAACAAGCATCCTGGGACCGGTTTCGGGTTCATAACCATCATCAGCCATGCTATCTCGAATCCAGTGGCAAAGTGAGCAAGAGACCCACGTCTACTCATACCCTGCCAACTTAGGGCGAACAAAGCGATACCAAAGGGGATAATGGACAAAGCGTTTGAGCAAATCAAACACTCATCCCCCGTCAACTAATCTGGGTTTAATCCATCATCATTCTTTAGCTCACTCCACCACCCCAGTTCAGACATGGCCATATGCAAATCAGCCTGACCCTGTGCCTCATGGGAACAGTCCAGCCCGAACTGCCAACCCATGTCTTCCCTGGACAGGAAACAAGCATCCTGGGACCAGTTTCTGGTTCGTAACCCTCATCAGCCAGGCTATCTTGAATCCAGTTGCAAAGTGAGCAAGGGACCCACGTCTAGTCATACCCTGCCAACTTAGGGCAAACAAAGCGATACCAAAGGGGATGATGGACGAAGCGTTTGAGCAAATCAAACACTTACCCCCAGTCAACTAATCTGGGTTTAATCCATCATCATTCTTTAGCTCACTCCACCATCCCAGTTCAGACATGGACATATGCAAATCAGTCTGACCCTGTGCCTCATGGGAACAGTCCAGCCCGAACTGCCAAGCCATGTCTTCCCTGGACCGGAAACAAGCATACTGGGACCGGTTTCCGGTTCATAACCATCATCAGCCAGGCTATCTCGAATACAGTCGAAAAGTGAGCAAGGGACCCACTTCTGGGCATACCCTGCCAACTTACGGCAAACAAAGCGATACCAAAGGGGATGATGGACGAAGCGTTTGAGCACATCAAACACTCACCCCCAGTCAACTGACCTGGGTTTAATCCATCATCATTTTTTAGCTCACTCCACCCCCCCAGTTCAGACATGGCCATATGCAAATCAGTCTGACCCTGTGCCTCATGGGAACAGTCCAGCCCGAACTGCCAATCCATGTCTTCCCTGGACCCAAAACAAGCATCCTGGGACCGGTTTCTGGTTCATAACCCTCATCAGCCAGGCTATCTTGAATCCAGTGGCAAAGTGAGCAAGGGACCCACGTCTGGGCATACCCTGACAACTTGGGGAGAACAAAGCAATACCAAAGGGGATGATGGATGAAGCGTTTTAGCAAATCAAACACTCAACCCCAGTCAACTGATCTGGGTTTAATCCATCATCATTCTTTAGCTCACTCCACCACTCCAGTTCAGACATGGACATATGTAAATCAGTCTGACCCTGTTCCTCATGAGAACAGTTTAGCCCGAATTGTCAAGCCATGTCTTCCCTGGACCGGAAACAAGCATCCTGGGACCGGTTTTAGTTTCATAACCCTCATCAGCCTGGCTATATTGAATCCAGTGGCAAAGTGAGCAAGGAACCCATGTCTGGGCATACCCTGCCAACTTAGGGCAAACAAAGCAATACCAAAGGGGATGATAGACGAAGCGTTTGAGCAAATCAAACACTCACCCCCAGTCAACTGATCCGGGTTTAATCCATCATCATTCTTTGGCTCACTCCACCACCCCAGTTCAGACATGGCCATATGCAAATCAGTCTGACCCTGTGCCTCATGGGAACAGTCCAGCCCGAACTGCGAAGCCATGTCTTCCCTGGACCGGAAACAAGCATCCTGGGACCGGTTTCGGGTTTATAACCCTCATCAGCCATGCTATCTCGAATCCAGTGACAAAGTGAGCAAGGGTCCCACGTCTACTCATACCCTGCCAACTTAGGGTGAACAAAGCGATACCAAAGGGGATGATGGACGAAGCGTTTGAGCAAATCAAACACTCATCTCCCGCCAACTAATCTGGGTTTAATCCATCATCATTCTTTAGCTCACTCCACCACCCCAGTTCAGACATGGCCATATGCAAATCAGTCTGACCCTGTGCCTCATGGGAACAGTCCAGCCCGAACTGCCATGCCATGTCTTCCCTGGACAGGAAACAAGCATCTTGGGACCAGTTTCGGGTTTATAACCCTCATCAGCCAGGCTATCTCGAATCCAGTTGCAAAGTGAGCAAGGGACCCACGTCTAGTCATACCCTGCCAACTTAGGGTGAAAAAAGCGATACCAAAGGGGATGATGGACGAAGCGTTTGAGCAAATCAAACACTCACCCCCAGTCAACTGATCTGGGTTTAATCCATCATCATTCTTTAGCTCACTCCACCATCCCAGTTCAGACATGGACATATGCAAATCAGTCTGACCCTGTGCCTCATGGGAACAGTCCAGCTCGAACTGCCAAGCCATGTCTTCCCTGGACCGGAAACAAGCATCCTGGGACCAGTTTCGGGTTCATAACCATCATCAGCCAGGCTATCTGGAATCCAGTGGCAAAGTGAGTGAGCAAGGGACCCACATCTGGGCATACCCTGCCAACTTAGGGCAAACAAAGCGATACCAAAGGGGATGATGGACGAAGCGTTTGAGCAAATCAAACACTCACCCCCAGTCAACTGATCTGGGTTTAATCCATCATCATTCTTTAGCTCACTCCACCACCCCAGTTCAGACATGGACATATGCAAATCAGTCTGACCCTGTGCCTCATGGGAACAGTCCAGCCCGAACTGCCAAGCCATGTCTTTCCTGGACCAGAAACAAGCATCCTGGGACCAGTTTCAGGTTCATAACCCTCATCAGCCAGGCTACTTGAATCCAGTGGCAAAGTGAGCAAGGGACCCACGTCTGGGCATACCCTGCCAACTTAGGGCAAACAAAGCGATACCAAAGGGGATGATGGACGAAGCGTTTGAGCAAATCAAACACTCACCCCCACTCAACTGACCTGGGTTTAATCCATCATCATTTTTTAGCTCACTCACTCACCCCAGTTCAGACATGGCCATATGCAAATCAGTCTGACCCTGTGCCTCATGGGAACAGTCCAGCCCAAACTGACAATCCATGTCTTCCCTGGACCCGAAACAAGCATCCTGGGACCGGTTTCTGGTTCATAACCCTCATCAGCCAGGCTATCTTGAATCCAGTGGCAAAGTGAGCATGGGACCCACATCTGGGCATACCTTGCAAACTTAGGGCGAACAAAGCGATACAAAAGGGGATGATGGACGAAGCGTTTGAGCAAATCAAACACTCACCCCCAGTCAACTGATTTGAGTTTAATCCATCATCATTCTTTAGCTCACTCCACCACCCCAGTTCAGACATGGACATATGCAAATCAGTCTGACCCTGTGCCTCATGGGAACAGTCCAGCCCGAACTGCCAAGCCATGTCTTCCCTGGACCAGAAACAAGATTCCTGGGACCGGTTTCAGGTTCATAACCCTCATCAGCCAGGCTATCTCGAATCCAGTGGCAAAGTGAGCAAGGGACCCACGTCTAAGCAAACCCTGCCGACTTAGGGCGAACAAAGCGATACCAAAGGGGATGATGGACGAAGCGTTTGAGCAAATCAAACACTCACCCCCACTCAACTGACCTGGGTTTAATCCATCATCATTTTTTAGCTCACTCCATCACCCCAGTTCAGACCTGGCCATATGCAAATCAGTCTGACCCTGTGCCTCATGGGAACAGTCCAGCCCGAACTGCTAATCCATGTCTTCCCTGGACCCGAAACAAGCATCCTGGGACCGGTTTCTGGTTCATAACCCTCATCAGCCAGGCTATCTTGAATCCAGTGGCAAAGTGAGCATGGGACCCACGTCTGGGCATACCCTGCAAACTTAGGGCGAACAAAGCGATACAAAAGGGGATGGTGGACGAAGCGTTTGAGCAAATCAAACACTCACCCCCAGTCAACTGATCTGGGTTTAATCCATCATCATTCTTTAGCTCACTCCACCACTCCAGTTCAGACATGGACGTATGCAAATCAGTCTGACCGTGTGCCTCATGGGAACAGTCAAGCTCGAACTGCCAAGCCATGTCTTCCCTGGACCGGAAACAAGCATCCTGGGACCGGTTTCGGGTTCATAACCCTCATCAGCCAGGCTATCTTGAATCCAGTGGCAAAGTGAGCAAGGGACCCACGTCTGGGCATACCCTGACAACTTGGAGAGAACAAAGCGATACCAAAGGGGATGATGGATGAAGCGTTTGAGCAAATCAAACACTCACCCCCAGTCATCTGACCTGGGTTTAATCCATCATCATTTTTTAGCTCACTCCACCACCCCAGTTCAGACATGGCCATATGCAAATCAGTCTGACCCTGTGCCTCATGGGAACAGTCCAGCCCGAACTGCCAAGCCATGTCTTCCCTGGACAGGAAACAAGCATCTTGGGACCAGTTTCGGGTTTATAACCCTCATCAGCCAGGCTATCTCGAATCCAGTTGCAAAGTGAGCAAGGGACCCACGTCTAGTCATACCCTGCCAACTTAGGGTGAAAAAAGCGATACCAAAGGGGATGATGGACGAAGCGTTTGAGCAAATTAAACACTCACACCCAGTCAACTGATCTGGGTTTAATCCATCATCATTCTTTAGCTCACTCCACCACCCCAGTTCAGACATGGACATATGCAAATCAGTCTGACCCTGTGCCTCATGGGAACCGTCCAGCCCGAACTGCCAATCCATGTCTTCCCTGGACCCGAAACAAGCATCCTGGGACCGGTTTCTGGTTCATAACCCTCATCAGCCAGGCTATCTTCAATCCAGTGGCAAAGTGAGCAAGGGACCCACGTCTGGGCATACCCTGCAAACTTAGGGCGAACAAAGCGATACCAAAGGGGATGATGGATGAAGCGTTTGAGCAAATCAAACACTCACCCCCAGTCAACTAATCTGGGTTTAATCCATCATCATTCTTTCGTTCAATCCACCACCCCAGTTCAGACATGGCCATATGCAAATCAGTCTGACCCTGTGCCTCATGGGAACAGTTTAGCCCGAACTGCCAAGCCATGTCTTCCCTGGACCGGAAACAAGCATCCTGGGACCGGTTTCAGGTTCATAACCCTCATCAGCCAGGCTATCTCGAATCCAGTGGCAAAGTGAGCAAGGGACCCACATCTGGGCATACCCTGCCAACTTGAGGAGAACAAAGCGATACCAAAGGGGATGATGGATGAAGCGTTTGAGCAAATCAAACACTCACCCCCAGTCAACTGATATGGGTTTAATCCATCATCATTCTTTAGCTCACTCCACCATCCCAGTTCAGACATGGAAATATGCAAATCAGTCTGACCCTGTGCCTCATGGGAACAGTCCAGACCGAACTGCCAAGCCATGTCTTCCCTGGACCGGAAACAAGCATCCTGGGACCGGTTTCGGGTTCATAACCATCATCAGCCATGCTATCTCGAATCCAGTGGCAAAGTGAGCAAGAGACCCACGTCTACTCATACCCTGCCAACTTAGGGCGAACAAAGCGATACCAAAGGGGATAATGGACAAAGCGTTTGAGCAAATCAAACACTCATCCCCCGTCAACTAATCTGGGTTTAATCCATCATCATTCTTTAGCTCACTCCACCACCCCAGTTCAGACATGGCCATATGCAAATCAGCCTGACCCTGTGCCTCATGGGAACAGTCCAGCCCGAACTGCCAACCCATGTCTTCCCTGGACAGGAAACAAGCATCCTGGGACCAGTTTCTGGTTCGTAACCCTCATCAGCCAGGCTATCTTGAATCCAGTTGCAAAGTGAGCAAGGGACCCACGTCTAGTCATACCCTGCCAACTTAGGGCAAACAAAGCGATACCAAAGGGGATGATGGACGAAGCGTTTGAGCAAATCAAACACTCACCCCCAGTCAACTAATCTGGGTTTAATCCATCATCATTCTTTAGCTCACTCCACCATCCCAGTTCAGACATGGACATATGCAAATCAGTCTGACCCTGTGCCTCATGGGAACAGTCCAGCCCGAACTGCCAAGCCATGTCTTCCCTGGACCGGAAACAAGCATACTGAGACCGGTTTCCGGTTCATAACCATCATCAGCCAGGCTATCTCGAATACAGTCGAAAAGTGAGCAAGGGACCCACTTCTGGGCATACCCTGCCAACTTACGGCAAACAAAGCGATACCAAAGGGGATGATGGACGAAGCGTTTGAGCACATCAAACACTCACCCCCAGTCAACTGACCTGGGTTTAATCCATCATCATTTTTTAGCTCACTCCACCCCCCCAGTTCAGACATGGCCATATGCAAATCAGTCTGACCCTGTGCCTCATGGGAACAGTCCAGCCCGAACTGCCAATCCATGTCTTCCCTGGACCCAAAACAAGCATCCTGGGACCGGTTTCTGGTTCATAACCCTCATCAGCCAGGCTATCTTGAATCCAGTGGCAAAGTGAGCAAGGGACCCACGTCTGGGCATACCCTGACAACTTGGGGAGAACAAAGCAATACCAAAGGGGATGATGGATGAAGCGTTTTAGCAAATCAAACACTCACCCCCAGTCAACTGATCTGGGTTTAATCCATCATCATTCTTTAGCTCACTCCACCACTCCAGTTCAGACATGGACATATGTAAATCAGTCTGACCCTGTTCCTCATGAGAACAGTTTAGCCCGAATTGTCAAGCCATGTCTTCCCTGGACCGGAAACAAGCATCCTGGGACCGGTTTTAGTTTCATAACCCTCATCAGCCTGGCTATATTGAATCCAGTGGCAAAGTGAGCAAGGAACCCATGTCTGGGCATACCCTGCCAACTTAGGGCAAACAAAGCAATACCAAAGGGGATGATAGACGAAGCGTTTGAGCAAATCAAACACTCACCCCCAGTCAACTGATCCGGGTTTAATCCATCATCATTCTTTGGCTCACTCCACCACCCCAGTTCAGACATGGCCATATGCAAATCAGTCTGACCCTGTGCCTCATGGGAACAGTCCAGCCCAAACTGCCAAGCCATGTCTTCCCTGGACCCTGGACCCGAAACAAGCATCCTGGGACCGGTTTCAGGTTCATAACCCTCATCAGCCAGGCTATCTCGAACCCAGTGGCAAAGTGAGCAAGGGACCCACGTCTAGTCACACCCTGCCAACTTAGGGCGAACAAAGCGATACCAAAGGGGATGATGGACGAAGCGTTTGAGCAAATCAAACACTCACCCCCAGTCAACTGATCTGGGTTTATTCCATCATCATTCTTTTGCTCACTCCACCACTCCAATTCAGACATGGACATATGCAAATCAGTCTGACCCTGTGCCTCATGGGAACAGTCCAGCCCGAACTGCGAAGCCATGTCTTCCCTGGACCGGAAACAAGCATCCTGGGACCGGTTTCGGGTTTATAACCCTCATCAGCCATGCTATCTCGAATCCAGTGACAAAGTGAGCAAGGGTCCCACGTCTACTCATACCCTGCCAACTTAGGGTGAACAAAGCGATACCAAAGGGGATGATGGACGAAGCGTTTGAGCAAATCAAACACTCATCTCCCGCCAACTAATCTGGGTTTAATCCATCATCATTCTTTAGCTCACTCCACCACCCCAGTTCAGACATGGCCATATGCATATCAGTCTGACCCTGTGCCTCATGGGAACAGTCCAGCCCGAACTGCCAAGCCATGTCTTCCCTGGACAGGAAACAAGCATCTTGGGACCAGTTTTGGGTTTATAACCCTCATCAGCCAGGCTATCTCGAATCCAGTTGCAAAGTGAGCAAGGGACCCACGTCTAGTCATACCCTGCCAACTTAGGGTGAAAAAAGCGATACCAAAGGGGATGATGGACGAAGCGTTTGAGCAAATCAAACACTCACCCCCAGTCAACTGATCTGGGTTTAATCCATCATCATTCTTTAGCTCACTCCACCATCCCAGTTCAGACATGGACATATGCAAATCAGTCTGACCCTGTGCCTCATGGGAACAGTCCAGCTCGAACTGCCAAGCCATGTCTTCCCTGGACCGGAAACAAGCATCCTGGGACCGGTTTCGGGTTCATAACCATCATCAGCCAGGCTATCTGGAATCCAGTGGCAAAGTGAGTGAGCAAGGGACCCACATCTGGGCATATCCTGCCAACTTAGGGCAAACAAAGCGATACCAAAGGGGATGATGGATGAGCAAATCAAACACTCACCCCCAGTCAACTGATCCGGGTTTAATCCATCATCATTCTTTGGCTCACTCCACCACCCCCGTTCAGACATGGCCATATGCAAATCAGTCTGCCCTGTGCCTCATGGGAACAGTCCAGCCCGAACTGCCAAGCCATGTCTTCCCTGGACCGGAAACAAGCATCCTGGGACCGGTTTCGGGTTCATAACCATCATCAGCCAGGCTATCTCGAATCCAGTCGCAAAGTGAGCAAGGGACCCACGTCTGGGCATACCCTGCCAAATAAGGGCGAACAAAGAGATACCAAAGGGGATGATGGACGAAGCGTTTGAGCAAATCAAACACTCACCCCCAGTCAACTAATCTGGGTATAATCCATCATCATTCTTTCGTTCAATCCACCACCCCAGGTCAGACATGGCCATATGCAAATCAGTCTGACCCTGTGCCTCATGGGAACAGTTCAGCCCGAACTGCCAAGCCATGTCTTCCCTGGACCAGAAACAAGCATCCTGGGACCAGTTTCAGGTTCATAACCCTCATCAGCCAGGCTACTTGAATCCAGTGGCAAAGTGAGCAAGGGACCCACGTCTGGGCATACCCTGCCAACTAAGGGCGAACAAAGTGATACCAAAGGGGATGATGGACGAAGCGTTTGAGCAAATCAAACACTCACCCCCAGTCATCTGACCTGGGTTTAATCCATCATCATTTTTTAGCTCACTCCACCACCCCAGTTCAGACATGGCCATATGCAAATCAGCCTGACCCTGTGCCTCATGGGAACAGTCCAGCCCGAACTGCCAATCCATGTCTTCCATGGACCCGAAACAAGCATCCTGGGACCAGTTTCTGGTTCATAACCTTCATCAGCCAGGCTATCTTGAATCCAGTGGCAAAGTGAGCAAGGGAGCCACGTCTGGGCATACCCTGCAAACTTAGGGCGAACAAAGCGATACAAAAGGGGATGAAGGACGAAGCGTTTGAGCAAATCAAACACTCACCCCCAGTCAACTAATCTGGGTATAATCCATCATCATTCTTTCGTTCAATCCACCACCCCAGGTCAGACATGGCCATATGCAAATCAGTCTGACCCTGTGCCTCATGGGAACAGTCCAGCCCGAACTGCCAAGCCATGTCTTCCCTGGACCAGAAACAAGAATCCTAGGACCGGTTTCAGGTTCATAACCCTCATCAGCCAGGCTATCTCGAATCCAGTGGCAAAGTGAGCAAGGGACCCACGTCTAAGCAAACCCTGCCAACTTAGGGCGAACAAAGCGATACCAAAGGGGATGATGGACGAAGAGTTTGAGCAAATCAAACACTCACCCCCACTCAACTGACCTGGGTTTAATCCATCATCATTTTTTAGCTCACTCACTCACCCCAGTTCAGACATGGCCATATGCAAATCAGTCTGCCCCTGTGCCTCATGGGAACAGTCCAGCCCAAACTGCCAATCCATGTCTTCCCTGGACCCGAAACAAGCATCCTGGGACCGGTTTCTGGTTCATAACCCTCATCAGCCAGGCTATCTTAAATCCAGTGGCAAAGTGAGCATGGGACCCACGTCTGGGCATACCCTGCAAACTTAGGGCGAACAAAGCGATACAAAAGGGGATGATGGACGAAGCGTTTGAGCAAATCAAACACTCACCCCCAGTCAACTGATCTGAGTTTAATCCATCATCATTCTTTAGTTCACTCCACCACTCCAGTTCAGACATGGACGTATGCAAATCAGTCTGACCCTCTGCCTCATGGGAACAGTCAAGCCCGAACTGCCAAGCCATGTCTTCCCTGGACCGGAAACAAGCATCCTGGGACCGGTTTCAGGTTCATAACCCTCTTCAGCCATGCTATCTCGAATCCAGTGGCAAAGTGAGCAAGGGACCCACGTCTGGGCATACCCTGCCAACTTAGGGCGAACAAAGCGATACCAAAGGGGATGATGGACGAAGCATTTGAGCAAATCAAACACTCACCCCCAGTCAACTGATCTGGGTTTAATCCATCATCATTCTTTAGCTCACTCCACCACCCCAGTTCGGACATGGACATATGCAAATCAGTCTGACCCTGTGCCTCATGGGAACAGTCCAGCCCGAACTGCCAAGCCATGTCTTCCCTGGACCAGAAACAAGCATCCTGGGACCAGTTTCAGGTTCATAACCCTCATCAGCCAGGCTACTTGAATCCAGTGGCAAAGTGAGCAAGGGACCCACGTCTGGGCATACCCTGCCAACTAAGGGCGAACAAAGTGATACCAAAGGGGATGATGGACGAAGCGTTTGAGCAAATCAAACACTCACCCCCAGTCATCTGACCTGGGTTTAATCCATCATCATTTTTTAGCTCACTCCACCACCCCAGTTCAGACATGGCCATATGCAAATCAGTCTGACCCTGTGCCTCGTGGGAACAGTCCAGCCCAAACTGCCAATCCATGTCTTCCATGGACCCGAAACAAGCATCCTGGGACCAGTTTCTGGTTCATAACCCTCATCAGCCAGGCTATCTTGAATCCAGTGGCAAAGTGAGCAAGGGAGCCACGTCTGGGCATACCCTGCAAACTTAGGGCGAACAAAGCGATACAAAAGGGGATGAAGGACGAAGCGTTTGAGCAAATCAAACACTCACCCCCAGTCAACTAATCTGGGTTTAATCCATCATCATTCTTTCATTCAATCCACCACCCCAGGTCAGACATGGCCATATGCAAATCAGTCTGACCCTGTGCCTCATGGGAACAGTCCAGCCCGAACTGCCAAGCCATGTCTTCCCTGGACCAGAAACAAGAATCCTGGGACCGGTTTCAGGTTCATAACCCTCATCAGCCAGGCTATCTCGAATCCAGTGGCAAAGTGAGCAAGGGACCCACGTCTAAGCAAACCCTGCCAACTTAGGGCGAACAAAGCGATACCAAAGGGGATGATGGACGAAGCGTTTGAGCAAATCAAACACTCACCCCCACTCAACTGACCTGGGTTTAATCCATCATCAGTTTTTTAGCTCACTCCATCACCCCAGTTCAGACCTGGCCATATGCAAATCAGTCTGACCCTGTGCCTCATGGGAACAGTCCAGCCCGAACTGCCAATCCATGTCTTCCCTGGACCCGAAACAAGCATCCTGGGACCGGTTTCTGGTTCATAACCCTCATCAGCCAGGCTATCTTGAATCCAGTGGCAAAGTGAGCATGGGACCCACGTCTGGGCATACCCTGCAAACTTAGGGCGAACAAAGCGATACAAAAGGGGATGGTGGACGAAGCGTTTGAGCAAATCAAACACTCACCCCCAGTCAACTGATCTGGGTTTAATCCATCATCATTCTTTAGCTCACTCCACCACTCCAGTTCGGACATGGACGTATGCAAATCAGTCTGACCGTGTGCCTCATGGGAACAGTCAAGCCCGAACTGCCAAGCCATGTCTTCCCTGGACCGGAAACAAGCATCCTGGGACCGGTTTCGGGTTCATAACCCTCATCAGCCAGGCTATCTTGAATCCAGTGGCAAAGTGAGCAAGGGACCCACGTCTGGGCATACCCTGACAACTTGGAGAGAACAAAGCGATACCAAAGGGGATGATGGATGAAGCGTTTGAGCAAATCAAACACTCACCCCCAGTCATCTGACCTGGGTTTAATCCATCATCATTTTTTAGCTCACTCCACCACCCCAGTTCAGACATGGCCATATGCAAATCAATCTGACCCTGTGCCTCATGGGAACAGTCCAGCCCGAACTGCCAAGCCATGTCTTCCCTGGACAGGAAACAAGCATCTTGGGACCAGTTTCGGGTTTATAACCCTCATCAGCCAGGCTATCTCGAATCCAGTTGCAAAGTGAGCAAGGGACCCACGTCTAGTCATTCCCTGCCAACTTAGGGTGAAAAAAGCGATACCAAAGGGGATGATGGACGAAGCGTTTGAGCAAATTAAACACTCACCCCCAGTCAACTGATCTGGGTTTAATCCATCATCATTCTTTAGCTCACTCCACCACCCCAGTTCAGACATGGACATATGCAAATCAGTCTGACCCTGTGCCTCATGGGAACAGTCCAGCCCGAACTGCCAATCCATGTCTTCCCTGGACCCGAAACAAGCATCCTGGGACCGGTTTCTGGTTCATAACCCTCATCAGCCAGGCTATCTTCAATCCAGTGGCAAAGTGAGCAAGGGACCCACGTCTGGGCATACCCTGCAAACTTAGGGCGAACAAAGCGATACCAAAGGGGATGATGGATGAAGCGTTTGAGCAAATCAAACACTCACCCCCAGTCAACTAATCTGGGTTTAATCCATCATCATTCTTTCGTTCAATCCACCACCCCAGTTCAGACATGGCCATATGCAAATCAGTCTGACCCTGTGCCTCATGGGAACAGTTTAGCCCGAACTGCCAAGCCATGTCTTTCCTGGACCGGAAACAAGCATCCTGGGACCGGTTTCAGGTTCATAACCCTCATCAGCCAGGCTATCTCGAATCCAGTGGCAAAGTGAGCAAGGGACCCACGTCTGGGCATACCCTGCCAACTTGAGGAGAACAAAGCGATACCAAAGGGGATGATGGATGAAGCGTTTGAGCAAATCAAACACTCACCCCCAGTCAACTGATATGGGTTTAATCCATCATCATTCTTTAGCTCACTCCACCATCCCAGTTCAGACATGGAAATATGCAAATCAGTCTGACCCTGTGCCTCATGGGAACAGTCCAGACCGAACTGCCAAGCCATGTCTTCCCTGGACCGGAAACAAGCATCCTGGGACCGGTTTCGGGTTCATAACCATCATCAACCATGCTATCTCGAATCCAGTGGCAAAGTGAGCAAGAGACCCACGTCTACTCATACCCTGCCAACTTAGGGCAAACAAAGCGATACCAAAGGGGATGATGGACGAAGCGTTTGAGCAAATCAAACACTCACCCCCCGTCAACTGATCTGGGTTTAATCCATCATCATTCTTTAGCTCACTCCACCATCCCAGTTCAGACATGGACATATGCAAATCAGTCTGACCCTGTGCCTCATGGGAACAGTCCAGCCCGAACTGCCAAGCCATGTCTTCCCTGGACCGGAAACAAGCATACTGGGACCGGTTTCCGGTTCATAACCATCATCAGCCAGGCTATCTCGAATACAGTCGAAAAGTGAGCAAGGGACCCACTTCTGGGCATACCCTGCCAACTTAGGGCAAACAAAGCGATACCAAAGGGGATGATGGACGAAGCGTTTGAGCACATCAAACACTCACCCCCAGTCAACTGACCTGGGTTTAATCCATCATCATTTTTTAGCTCACTCCACCCCCCCAGTTCAGACATGGCCATATGCAAATCAGTCTGACCCTGTGCCTCATGGGAACAGTCCAGCCCGAACTGCCAATCCATGTCTTCCCTGGACCCAAAACAAGCATCCTGGGACCGGTTTCTGGTTCATAACCCTCATCAGCCAGTCTATCTTGAATCCAGTGGCAAAGTGAGCAAGGGACCCACGTCTGGGCATACCCTGACAACTTGGGGAGAACAAAGCAATACCAAAGGGGATGATGGATGAAGCGTTTTAGCAAATCAAACACTCACCCCCAGTCAACTGATCTGGGTTTAATCCATCATCATTCTTTAGCTCACTCCACCACTCCAGTTCAGACATGGGCATATGTAAATCAGTCTGACCCTGTTCCTCATGAGAACAGTTTAGCCCGAATTGCCAAGCCATGTCTTCCCTGGACCGGAAACAAGCATCCTGGGACCGGTTTTAGTTTCATAACCCTCATCAGCCTGGCTATATTGAATCCAGTGCAAAGTGAGCAAGGAACCCATGTCTGGGCATACCCTGCCAACTTAGGGCAAACAAAGCAATACCAAAGGGGATGATAGACGAAGCGTTTGAGCAAATCAAACACTCACACCCAGTCAACTGATCCGGGTTTAATCCATCATCATTCTTTGGCTCACTCCACCACCCCAGTTCAGACATGGCCATATGCAAATCAGTCTGACCCTGTGCCTCATGGGAACAGTCCAGCCCAAACTGCCAAGCCATGTCTTCCCTGGACCCGAAACAAGCATCCTGGGACCGGTTTCAGGTTCATAACCCTCATCAGCCAGGCTATCTCGAACCCAGTGGCAAAGTGAGCAGGGGACCCACGTCTAGTCACACCCTGCCAACTTAGGGCGAACAAAGCGATACCAAAGGGGATGATGGACGAAGCGTTTGAGCAAATCAAACACTCACCCCCAGTCAACTGATCTGGGTTTATTCCATCATCATTCTTTAGCTCACTCCACCACTCCAATTCAGACATGGACATATGCAAATCAGTCTGACCCTGTGCCTCATGGGAACAGTCCAGCCCGAACTGCGAAGCCATGTCTTCCCTGGACCGGAAACAAGCATCCTGGGACCGGTTTCGGGTTTATAACCCTCATCAGCCATGCTATCTCGAATCCAGTGACAAAGTGAGCAAGGGTCCCACGTCTACTCATACCCTGCCAACTTAGGGTGAACAAAGCGATACCAAAGGGGATGATGGACGAAGCGTTTGAGCAAATCAAACACTCATCTCCCGCCAACTAATCTGGGTTTAATCCATCATCATTCTTTAGCTCACTCCACCACCCCAGTTCAGACATGGCCATATGCATATCAGTCTGACCCTGTGCCTCATGGGAACAGTCCAGCCCGAACTGCCAAGCCATGTCTTCCCTGGACAGGAAACAAGCATCTTGGGACCAGTTTCGGGTTTATAACCCTCATCAGCCAGGCTATCTCGAATCCAGTTGCAAAGTGAGCAAGGGACCCACGTCTAGTCATACCCTGCCAACTTAGGGTGAAAAAAGCGATACCAAAGGGGATGATGGACGAAGCGTTTGAGCAAATCAAACACTCACCCCCAGTCAACTGATCTGGGTTTAATCCATCATCATTCTTTAGCTCACTCCACCATCCCAGTTCAGACATGGACATATGCAAATCAGTCTGACCCTGTGCCTCATGGGAACAGTCCAGCTCGAACTGCCAAGCCATGTCTTCCCTGGACCGGAAACAAGCATCCTGGGACCGGTTTCGGGTTCATAACCATCATCAGCCAGGCTATCTGGAATCCAGTGGCAAAGTGAGTGAGCAAGGGACCCACATCTGGGCATACCCTGCCAACTTAGGGCAAACAAAGCGATACCAAAGGGGATGATGGACGAAGCGTTTGAGCAAATCAAACACTCACCCCCAGTCAACTGATCTGGGTTTAATCCATCATCATTCTTTAGCTCACTCCACCACCCCAGTTCAGACATGGACATATGCAAATCAGTCTGACCCTGTGCCTCATGGGAACAGTCCAGCCCGAACTGCCAAGCCATGTCTTCCCTGGACCAGAAACAAGCATCCTGGGACCAGTTTCAGGTTCATAACCCTCATCAGCCAGGCTACTTGAATCCAGTGGCAAAGTGAGCAAGGGACCCACGTCTGGGCATACCCTGCCAACTAAGGGCGAACAAAGAGATACCAAAGGGGATGATGGACGAAGCGTTTGAGCAAATCAAACACTCACCCCCAGTCATCTGACCTGGGTTTAATCCATCATCATTTTTTAGCTCACTCCACCACCCCAGTTCAGACATGGCCATATGCAAATCAGTCTGACCCTGTGCCTCATGGGAACAGTCCAGCCCGAACTGCCAATCCATGTCTTCCATGGACCCGAAACAAGCATCCTGGGACCAGTTTCTGGTTCATAACCCTCATCAGCCAGGCTATCTTGAATCCAGTGGCAAAGTGAGCAAGGGAGCCACGTCTGGGCACACCCTGCAAACTTAGGGCGAACAAAGCGATACAAAAGGGGATGAAGGACGAAGCTTTTGAGCAAATCAAACACTCACACCCAGTCAACTAATCTGGGTTTAATCCATCATCATTCTTTCGTTCAATCCACCACCCCAGGTCAGACATGGCCATATGCAAATCAGTCTGACCCTGTGCCTCATGGGAACAGTCCAGCCCGAACTGCCAAGCCATGTCTTCCCTGGACCAGAAACAAGAATCCTGGGACCGGTTTCAGGTTTATAACCCTCATCAGCCAGGCTATCTCGAATCCAGTGGCAAAGTGAGCAAGGGACCCACGTCTAAGCAAACCCTGCCAACTAAGGGCGAACAAAGCGATACCAAAGGGGATGATGGACGAAGCGTTTGAGCAAATCAAACACTCACCCCCACTCAACTGTCCTGGGTTTAATCCATCATCATTTTTTAGCTCACTCCATCACCCCAGTTCAGACATGGCCATATGCAAATCAGTCTGACCCTGTGCCTCATGGGAACAGTCCAGCCCGAACTGCCAATCCATGTCTTCCCTGGACCCGAAACAAGCATCCTGGGACCGGTTTCTGGTTCATAACCCTCATCAGCCAGGCTATCTTGAATCCAGTGGCAAAGTGAGCATGGGACCCACGTCTGGGCATACTCTGCAAACTTAGGGCGAACAAAGAGATACAAAAGGGGATGTGGACGAAGCGTTTGAGCAAATCAAACACTCACCCCCAGTCAACTGATCTGAGTTTAATCCATCATCATTCTTTAGCTCACTCCACCACTCCAGTTCAGACATGGACGTATGCAAATCAGTCTGACCCTGTGCCTCATGGGAACAGTCAAGCCCGAACTGCCAAGCCATGTCTTCCCTGGACTTGAAACAAGCATCCTGGGACCGGTTTCAGGTTCATAACCCTCTTCAGCCATGCTATCTCGAATCCAGTGGCAAAGTGAGCAAGGGACCCACATCTGGGCATACCCTGCCAACTTAGGGCGAACAAAGCGATACCAAAGGGGATGATGGACGAAGCGTTTGAGCAAATCAAACACTCACCCCCAGTCATCTGACCTGGGTTTAATCCATCATCATTTTTTAGCTCACTCCACCACCCCAGTTCAGACATGGCCATATGCAAATCAGTCTGACCCTGTGCCTCATGGGAACAGTCCAGCCCGAACTGCCAATCCATGTCTTCCATGGACCCGAAACAAGCATCCTGGGACCAGTGTCTGGTTCATAACCCTCATCAGCCAGGCTATCTTGAATCCAGTGGCAAAGTGAGCAAGGGAGCCACGTCTGGGCATACCCTGCAAACTTAGGGCGAATAAAGCGATACAAAAGGGGATGAAGGACGAAGCGTTTGAGCAAATCAAACACTCACCCCCAGTCAACTGATCCGGGTTTAATCCATCATCATTCTTTGGCTCACTCCACCACCCCAGTTCAGACATGGCCATATGCAAATCAGTCTGACCCTGTGCCTCATGGGAACAGTCCAGCCCAAACTGCCAAGCCATGTCTTCCCTGGACCCGAAACAAGCATCCTGGGACCGGTTTCAGGTTCATAACCCTCATCAGCCAGGCTATCTCGAACCCAGTGGCAAAGTGAGCAGGGGACCCACGTCTAGTCACACCCTGCCAACTTAGGGCGAACAAAGCGATACCAAAGGGGATGATGGACGAAGCGTTTGAGCAAATCAAACACTCACCCCCAGTCAACTGATCTGGGTTTATTCCATCATCATTCTTTAGCTCACTCCACCACTCCAATTCAGACATGGACATATGCAAATCAGTCTGACCCTGTGCCTCATGGGAACAGTCCAGACCGAACTGCGAAGCCATGTCTTCCCTGGACCGGAAACAAGCATCCTGGGACCGGTTTCCTGTTTATAACCCTCATCAGCCATGCTATCTCGAATCCAGTGACAAAGTGAGCAAGGGTCCCACGTCTACTCATACCCTGCCAACTTAGGGTGAACAAAGCGATACCAAAGGGGATGATGGACGAAGCGTTTGAGCAAATCAAACACTCATCTCCCGCCAACTAATCTGGGTTTAATCCATCATCATTCTTTAGCTCACTCCACCACCCCAGTTCAGACATGGCCATATGCATATCAGTCTGACCCTGTGCCTCATGGGAACAGTCCAGCCCGAACTGCCAAGCCATGTCTTCCCTGGACAGGAAACAAGCATCTTGGGACCAGTTTCGGGTTTATAACCCTCATCAGCCAGGCTATCTCGAATCCAGTTGCAAAGTGAGCAAGGGACCCACGTCTAGTCATACCCTGCCAACTTAGGGTGAAAAAAGCGATACCAAAGGGGATGATGGACGAAGCGTTTGAGAAAATCAAACACTCACCCCCAGTCAACTGATCTGGGTTTAATCCATCATCATTCTTTAGCTCACTCCACCATCCCAGTTCAGACATGGACATATGCAAATCAGTCTGACCCTGTGCCTCATGGGAACAGTCCAGCTCGAACTGCCAAGCCATGTCTTCCCTGGACCGGAAACAAGCATCCTGGGACCGGTTTCGGGTTTATAACCATCATCAGCCAGGCTATCTGGAATCCAGTGGCAAAGTGAGTGAGCAAGGGACCCACATCTGGGCATACCCTGCCAACTTAGGGCAAACAAAGCGATACAAAAGGGGATGAAGGACGAAGCGTTTGAGCAAATCAAACACTC
Source organism: Triturus cristatus (assembly GCF_964204655.1). Classification (NCBI taxonomy): domain Eukaryota; kingdom Metazoa; phylum Chordata; class Amphibia; order Caudata; family Salamandridae; genus Triturus; species Triturus cristatus. The sequence continues at coordinate 244,269 of NW_028188078.1, forward strand.
ACCCCCAGTCAACTAATCTGGGTTTAATCCATCATCATTCTTTCGTTCAATCCACCACCCCAGGTCAGACATGGCCATATGCAAATCAGTCTGACCCTGTGCCTCATGGGAACAGTCCAGCCCGAACTGCCAAGCCATGTCTTCCCTGGACCAGAAACAAGAATCCTGGGACCGGTTTCAGGTTCATAACCCTCATCAGCCAGGCTATCTCGAATCCAGTGGCAAAGTGAGCAAGGGACCCACGTCTAAGCAAACCCTGCCAACTAAGGGCGAACAAAGCGATACCAAAGGGGATGATGGACGAAGCGTTTGAGCAAATCAAACACTCACCCCCACTCAACTGACCTGGGTTTAATCCATCATCATTTTTTAGCTCACTCCATCACCCCAGTTCAGACATGGCCATATGCAAATCAGTCTGACCCTGTGCCTCATGGGAACAGTCCAGCCCGAACTGCCAATCCATGTCTTCCCTGGACCCGAAACAAGCATCCTGGGACCGGTTTCTGGTTCATAACCCTCATCAGCCAGGCTATCTTGAATCCAGTGGCAAAGTGAGCATGGGACCCACGTCTGGGCATACTCTGCAAACTTAGGGCGAACAAAGAGATACAAAAGGGGATGTGGACGAAGCGTTTGAGCATATCAAACACTCACCCCCAGTCAACTGATCTGAGTTTAATCCATCATAATTCTTTAGCTCACTCCACCACTCCAGTTCAGACATGGACGTATGCAAATCAGTCTGACCCTGTGCCTCATGGGAACAGTCAAGCCCGAACTGCCAAGCCATGTCTTCCCTGGACTTGAAACAAGCATCCTGGGACCGGTTTCAGGTTCATAACCCTCTTCAGCCATGCTATCTCGAATCCAGTGGCAAAGTGAGCAAGGGACCCACATCTGGGCATACCCTGCCAACTTAGGGCGAACAAAGCGATACCAAAGGGGATGATGGACGAAGCGTTTGAGCAAATCAAACACTCACCCCCAGTCAACTGATCTGGGTTTAATCCATCATCATTCTTTAGCTCACTCCACCACCCCAGTTCAGACATGGACATATGCAAATCAGTCTGACCCTGTGCCTCATGGGAACAGTCCAGCCCGAACTGCCAATCCATGTCTTCCATGGACCCGAAAGAAGCATCCTGGGACCAGTGTCTGGTTCATAACCCTCATCAGCCAGGCTATCTTGAATCCAGTGGCAAAGTGAGCAAGGGAGCCACGTCTGGGCATACCCTGCAAACTTAGGGCGAACAAAGCGATACAAAAGGGGATGAAGGACGAAGCGTTTGAGCAAATCAAACGCTCACCCCCAGTCAACTAGTCTGGGTTTAATCCATCATCATTCTTTCGTTCAATCCACCACCCCAGGTCAGACATGGCCATATGCAAATCAGTCTGACCCTGTGCCTCATGGGAACAGTCCAGCCCGAACTGCCAAGCCATGTCTTCCCTGGACCAGAAAAAAGAATCCTGGGACCGGTTTCAGGTTCATAACCCTCATCAGCCGGGCTATCTCGAATCCAGTGGCAAAGTGAGCAAGGGACCCACGTCTAAGCAAACCCTGCCAACTTAGGGCGAACAAAGCGATACCAAAGGGGATGATGGACGAAGCGTGTGAGCAAATCAAACACTCACCCCCACTCAACTGACCTGGGTTTAATCCATCATCATTTTTTAGCTCACTCCATCACCCCAGTTCAGACCTGGCCATATGCAAATCAGTCTGACCCTGTGCCTCATGGGAACAGTCCAGCCCGAACTGCCAATCCATGTTTTCCCTGGACCCGAAACAAGCATCCTGGGACCGGTTTCTGGTTCATAACCCTCATCAGCCAGGCTATCTTGAATCCAGTGGCAAAGTGAGCATGGGACCCACGTCTGGGCATACCCTGCAAACTTAGGGCGAACAAAGCGATACAAAAGGGGATGGTGGACGAAGCGTTTGAGCAAATCAAACACTCACCCCCAGTCAACTGATCTGGGTTTAATCCATCATCATTCTTTAGCTCACTCCACCACTCCAGTTCAGACATGGACGTATGCAAATCAGTCTGACCGTGTGACTCATGGGAACAGTCAAGCCCGAACTGCCAAGCCATGTCTTCCCTGGACCGGAAACAAGCATCCTGGGACCGGTTTCGGGTTCATAACCATCATCAGCCAGGCTATCTGGAATCCAGTGGCAAAGTGAGTGAGCAAGGGACCCACATCTGGGCATACCCTGCCAACTTAGGGCAAACAATGCGATACCAAAGGGGATGATGGACGAAGCGTTTGAGCAAATCAAACACTCACCCCCAGTCAACTGATCCGGGTTTAATCCATCATCATTCTTTGGCTCACTCCACCACCCCCGTTCAGACATGGCCATATGCAAATCAGTCTGACCCTGTGCCTCATGGGAACAGTCCAGCCCGAACTGCCAAGCCATGTCTTCCCTGGACCGGAAACAAGCATCCTGGGACCGGTTTCGGGTTCATAACCATCATCAGCCAGGCTATCTCGAATCCAGTCGCAAAGTGAGCAAGGGACCCACGTCTGGGCATACCCTGCCAACTTAGGGCGAACAAAGCGATACCAAAGGGGATGATGGACGGAGCGTTTGAGCAAATCAAACACTCACCCCCAGTCAACTGATCTGGGTTTAATCCATCATCATTCTTTAGCTCACTCCACCACCCCAGTTCAGACATGGACATATGCAAATCAGTCTGACTCTGTGCCTCATGGGAACAGTCCAGCCCAAACTGCCAAGCCATGTCTTCCCTGGACCAGAAACAAGCATCCTGGGACCAGTTTCAGGTTCATAACCCTCATCAGCCAGGCTACTTGAATCTAGTGGCAAAGTGAGCAAGGGACCCACGTCTGGGCATACCCTGCCAACTAAGGGCGAACAAAGAGATACCAAAGTGGATGATGGACGAAGCGTTTGAGCAAATCAAACACTCACCCCCAGTCATCTGACCTGGGTTTAATCCATCATCATTTTTTAGCTCACTCCACCACCCCAGTTCAGACATGGCCATATGCAAATCAGTCTGACCCTGTGCCTCATGGGAACAGTCCAGCCCGAACTGCCAATCCATGTCTTCCATGGACCCGAAACAAGCATCCTGGGACCAGTTTCTGGTTCATAACCCTCATCAGCCTGGCTATATTGAATCCAATGTCAAAGTGAGCAAGGAACCCATGTCTGGGCATACCCTGCCAACTTAGGGCAAACAAAGCGATACCAAAGGGGATGATGGACGAAGCGTTTGAGCAAATCAAACACTCACCCCCAGTCAACTGATCCGGGTTTAATCCATCATCATTCTTTGGCTCACTCCACCACCCCCGTTCAGACATGGCCATATGCAAATCAGTCTGACCCTGTGCCTCATTGGAACAGTACAGCCCAAACTGCAAAGCCATGTCTTCCCTGGACCGGAAACAAGCATCCTGGGACCGGTTTCCGGTTCATAACCATCATCAGCCAGGCTATCTCGAATCCAGTCGCAAAGTGAGCAAGGGACCCACGTCTGGGCATACCCTGCCAACTTAGGGCGAACAAAGCGATACCAAAGGGGATGATGGACGAAGCGTTTGAGCAAATCAAACACTCACCCCCAGTCAACTGATCTGGGTTTAATCCATCATCATTCTTTAGCTAACTCCACCACCCCAGTTCAGACATGGACATATGCAAATCAGTCTGACCCTGTGCCTCATGGGAACAGTCCAGTCCGAACTGCCAAGACATGTCTTCCCTGGACCCGAAACAAGCATCCTGGGACCGGTTTCTGGTTCATAACCCTCATCAGCCAGGCTATCTTCAATCCAGTGGCAAAGTGAGCAAGGGACCCACGTCTGGGCATACCCTGCAAACTTAGGGCGAACAAAGCGATACCAAAGGGGATGAAGGATGAAGCGTTTGAGCAAATCAAACACTCACCCCCAGTCAACTAATCTGGGTTTAATCCATCATCATTCTTTCGTTCAATCCACCACCCCAGTTCAGACATGGCCATATGCAAATCAGCCTGACCCTGTGCCTCATGGGAACAGTTTAGCCCGAACTGCCAAGCCATGTCTTCCCTGGACCGGAAACAAGCATCCTGGGACCGGTTGCAGGTTCATAACCCTCATCAGCCAGGCTATCTCGAATCCAGTTGCAAAGTGAGCAAGGGACCCACGTCTGGGCATACCCTGCCAACTTGAGGAGAACAAAGCGATACCAAAGGGGATGATGGATGAAGCGTTTGAGCAAATCAAACACTCACCCCCAGTCAACTGATATGGGTTTAATCCATCATCATTCTTTAGCTCACTCCACCATCCCAGTTCAGACATGGAAATATGCAAATCAGTCTGACCCTGTGCCTCATGGGAACAGTCCAGACCGAACTGCCAAGCCATGTCTTCCCTGGACCGGAAACAAGCATCCTGGGACCGGTTTCGGGTTCATAACCATCATCAGCCATGCTATCTCGAATCCAGTGGCAAAGTGAGCAAGGGTCCCACGTCTACTCATACCCTGCCAACTTAGGGTGAACAAAGCGATACCAAAGGGGATGATGGACGAAGCGTGTGAGCAAATCAAACACTCATCTCCCGCCAACTAATCTGGGTTTAATCCATCATCATTCTTTAGCTCACTCCACCACCCCAGTTCAGACATGGCCATATGCAAATCAGTCTGACCCTGTGCCTCATGGGAACAGTCCAGCCCGAACTGCCAAGCCATGTCTTCCCTGGACAGGAAACAAGCATCTTGGGACCAGTTTCGGGTTTATAACCCTCATCAGCCAGGCTATCTCGAATCCAGTTGCAAAGTGAGCAAGGGACCCACGTCTAGTCATACCCTGCCAACTTAGGGTGAAAAAAGCGATACCAAAGGGGATGATGGACGAAGCGTTTGAGCAAATCAAACACTCACCCCCAGTCAACTGATCTGGGTTTAATCCATCATCATTCTTTAGCTCACTCCACCATCCCAGTTCAGACATGGACATATGCAAATCAGTCTGACCCTGTGCCTCATGGGAACAGTCCAGCTCGAACTGCCAAGCCATGTCTTCCCTGGACCGGAAACAAGCATCCTGGGACCGGTTTCGGGTTCCTAACCATCATCAGCCAGGCTATCTGGAATCCAGTGGCAAAGTGAGTGAGCAAGGGACCCACATCTGGGTATACCCTGCCAACTTAGGGCAAACAAAGCGATACCAAAGGGGATGATGGACGAAGCGTTTGAGCAAATCAAACACTCACCCCCAGTCAACTGATCCGGGTTTAATCCATCATCATTCTTTGGTTCCACCACCCCCGTTCAGACATGGCCATATGCAAATCAGTCTGACCCTGTGCCTCATGGGAACAGTCCAGCCCGAACTGCCAAGCCATGTCTTCCCTGGACCGGAAACAAGCATCCTGGGACCGGTTTCGGGTTCATAACCATCATCAGCCAGGCTATCTCGAATCCAGTCGCAAAGTGAGCAAGGGACCCACGTCTGGGCATACCCTGCCAACTTAGGGCGAACAAAGCGATACCAAAGGGGATGATGGATGAAGCGTTTGAGCAAATCAAACACTCACCCCCAGTCAACTGATCTGGGTTTAATCCATCATCATTCTTTAGCTCACTCCACCACCCCAGTTCAGACATGGACATATGCAAATCAGTCTGACCCTGTGCCTCATGGGAACAGTCCAGCCCGAACTGCCAAGCCATGTCTTCCCTGGACCAGAAACAAGCATCCTGGGACCAGTTTCAGGTTCATACCCTCATCAGCCAGGCTACTTGAATCCAGTGGCAAAGTGAGCAAGGGACCCACGTCTGGGCATACCCTGCCAACTAAGGGTGAACAAAGAGATACCAAAGGGGATGATGGACGAAGCGTTTGAGCAAATCAAACACTCACCCCCAGTCATCTGACCTGGGTTTAATCCATCATCATTTTTTAGCTCACTCCACCACCCCAGTTCAGACATGGCCATATGCAAATCAGTCTGACCCTGTGCCTCATGGGAACAGTCCAGCCCGAACTGCCAATCCATGTCTTCCATGGACCCGAAACAAGCATCCTGGGACCAGTTTCTGGTTCATAACCCTCATCAGCAAGGCTATCTTGAATCCAGTGGCAAAGTGAGCAAGGGAGCCACGTCTGGGCATACCCTGCAAACTTAGGGCGAACAAAGCGATACAAAAGGGGATGAAGGACGAAGCGTTTGAGCAAATCAAACACTCACCCCCAGTCAACTAATCTGGGTTTAATCCATCATCATTCTTTCGTTCAATTCACCACCCCAGGTCAGACATGGCCATATGCAAATCAGTCTGACCCTGTGCCTCATGGGAACAGTCCAGCCCGAACTGCCAAGCCATGTCTTCCCTGGACCAGAAACAAGAATCCTGGGACCGGTTTCAGGTTCATAACCCTCATCAGCCAGGCTATCTCGAATCCAGTGGCAAAGTGAGCAAGGGACCCACGTCTAAGCAAACCCTGCCAACTTAGGGCGAACAAAGCGATACCAAAGGGGATGATGGACGAACCGTTTGAGCAAATCAAACACTCACCCCCACTCAACTGACCTGGGTTTAATCCATCATCATTTTTTAGCTCACTCCATCACCCCAGTTCACACATGGCCATATGCAAATCAGTCTGACCCTGTGCCTCATGGGAACAGTCCAGCACGAACTGCCAATCCATGTCTTCCCTGGACCCGAAACAAGCATCCTGGGACCGGTTTCTGGTTCATAACCCTCATCAGCCAGGCTATCTTGAATCCAGTGGCAAAGTGAGCATGGGACCCACGTCTGGGCATACTCTGCAAACTTAGGGCGAACAAAGAGATACAAAAGGGGATGGTGGACGAAGCGTTTGAGCAAATCAAACACTCACCCCCAGTCAACTGATCTGAGTTTAATCCATCATCATTCTTTAGCTCACTCCACCACTCCAGTTAGACATGGACGTATGCAAATCAGTCTGACCCTGTGCCTCATGGGAACAGTCAAGCCCGAACTGCCAAGCCATGTCTTCCCTGGACCGGAAACAAGCATCCTGGGACCGGTTTCAGGTTCATAACCCTCTTCAGCCATGCTATCTCGAATCCAGTGGCAAAGTGAGCAAGGGACCCACGTCTGGGCATACCCTGCCAACTTAGGGCGAACAAAGCGATACCAAAGGGGATGATGGACGAAGCGTTTGAGCAAATCAAACACTCACTACCAGTCAACTGATCTGGGTTTAATCCATCATCATTCTTTAGCTCACTCCACCACCCCAGTTCAGACATGGACATATGCAAATCAGTCTGACCCTGTGCCTCATGGGAACAGTCCAGCCCGAACTGCCAAGCCATGTCTTCCCTGGACCAGAAACAAGCATCCTGGGACCAGTTTCAGGTTCATAACCCTCATCAGCCAGGCTACTTGAATCCAGTGGCAAAGTGAGCAAGGGACCCACGTCTGGGCATACCCTGCCAACTAAGGGCGAACAAAGTTATACCAAAGGGGATGATGGACGAAGCGTTTGAGCAAATCAAACACTCACCCCCAGTCATCTGACCTGGGTTTAATCCATCATCATTTTTTAGCTCACTCCACCACCCCAGTTCAGACATGGCCATATGCAAATCAGTCTGACCCTGTGCCTCATGGGAACAGTCCAGCCCGAACTGCCAATCCATGTCTTCCATGGACCCGAAACAAGCATCCTGGGACCAGTGTCTGGTTCATAACCCTCATCAGCCAGGCTATCTTGAATCCAGTGGCAAAGTGAGCAAGGGAGCCACGTCTGGGCATACCCTGCAAACTTAGGGCGAACAAAGCGATACAAAAGGGGATGAAGGACGAACGGTTTGAGCAAATCAAACACTCACCCCCACTCAACTGACCTGGGTTTAATCCATCATCATTTTTTAGCTCACTCCATCACCCCAGTTCAGACATGGCCATATGCAAATCAGTCTGACCCTGTGCCTCATGGGAACAGTCCAGCCCGAACTGCCAATCCATGTCTTCCCTGGACCCGAAACAAGCATCCTGGGACCGGTTTCTGGTTCATAACACTCATCAGCCAGGCTATCTTGAATCCAGTGGCAAAGTGAGCATGGGACCCACGTCTGGGCATACCCTGCAAACTTAGGGCGAACAAAGCGATACAAAAGGGGATGAAGGACGAAGCGTTTGAGCAAATCAAACACTCACCCCCAGTCAACTAATCTGGGTTTAATCCATCATCATTCTTTCATTCAATTCACCACCCCAGGTCAGACATGGCCATATGCAAATCAGTCTGACCCTGTGCCTCATGGGAACAGTCCAGCCCGAACTGCCAAGCCATGTCTTCCCTGGACCAGAAACAAGAATCCTGGGACCGGTTTCAGGTTCATAACCCTCATCAGCCAGGCTATCTCGAATCCAGTGGCAAAGTGAGCAAGGGACCCACGTCTAAGCAAACCCTGCCAACTTAGGGCGAACAAAGCGATACCAAAGGGGATGATGGACGAACCGTTTGAGCAAATCAAACACTCACCCCCACTCAACTGACCTGGGTTTAATCCATCATCATTTTTTAGCTCACTCCATCACCCCAGTTCACACATGGCCATATGCAAATCAGTCTGACCCTGTGCCTCATGGGAACAGTCCAGCACGAACTGCCAATCCATGTCTTCCCTGGACCCGAAACAAGCATCCTGGGACCGGTTTCTGGTTCATAACCCTCATCAGCCAGGCTATCTTGAATCCAGTGGCAAAGTGAGCATGGGACCCACGTCTGGGCATACTCTGCAAACTTAGGGCGAACAAAGAGATACAAAAGGGGATGGTGGACGAAGCGTTTGAGCAAATCAAACACTCACCCCCAGTCAACTGATCTGAGTTTAATCCATCATCATTCTTTAGCTCACTCCACCACTCCAGTTAGACATGGACGTATGCAAATCAGTCTGACCCTGTGCCTCATGGGAACAGTCAAGCCCGAACTGCCAAGCCATGTCTTCCCTGGACCGGAAACAAGCATCCTGGGACCGGTTTCAGGTTCATAACCCTCTTCAGCCATGCTATCTCGAATCCAGTGGCAAAGTGAGCAAGGGACCCACGTCTGGGCATACCCTGCCAACTTAGGGCGAACAAAGCGATACCAAAGGGGATGATGGACGAAGCGTTTGAGCAAATCAAACACTCACTACCAGTCAACTGATCTGGGTTTAATCCATCATCATTCTTTAGCTCACTCCACCACCCCAGTTCAGACATGGACATATGCAAATCAGTCTGACCCTGTGCCTCATGGGAACAGTCCAGCCCGAACTGCCAAGCCATGTCTTCCCTGGACCAGAAACAAGCATCCTGGGACCAGTTTCAGGTTCATAACCCTCATCAGCCAGGCTACTTGAATCCAGTGGCAAAGTGAGCAAGGGACCCACGTCTGGGCATACCCTGCCAACTAAGGGCGAACAAAGTTATACCAAAGGGGATGATGGACGAAGCGTTTGAGCAAATCAAACACTCACCCCCAGTCATCTGACCTGGGTTTAATCCATCATCATTTTTTAGCTCACTCCACCACCCCAGTTCAGACATGGCCATATGCAAATCAGTCTGACCCTGTGCCTCATGGGAACAGTCCAGCCCGAACTGCCAATCCATGTCTTCCATGGACCCGAAACAAGCATCCTGGGACCAGTGTCTGGTTCATAACCCTCATCAGCCAGGCTATCTTGAATCCAGTGGCAAAGTGAGCAAGGGAGCCACGTCTGGGCATACCCTGCAAACTTAGGGCGAACAAAGCGATACAAAAGGGGATGAAGGACGAACGGTTTGAGCAAATCAAACACTCACCCCCACTCAACTGACCTGGGTTTAATCCATCATCATTTTTTAGCTCACTCCATCACCCCAGTTCAGACATGGCCATATGCAAATCAGTCTGACCCTGTGCCTCATGGGAACAGTCCAGCCCGAACTGCCAATCCATGTCTTCCCTGGACCCGAAACAAGCATCCTGGGACCGGTTTCTGGTTCATAACACTCATCAGCCAGGCTATCTTGAATCCAGTGGCAAAGTGAGCATGGGACCCACGTCTGGGCATACCCTGCAAACTTAGGGCGAACAAAGCGATACAAAAGGGGATGGTGGACGAAGCGTTTGAGCAAATCAAACACTCACCCCCAGTCAACTGATCTGGGTTTAATCCATCATCATTCTTTAGCTCACTCCACCACTCCAGTTCAGACATGGACGTATGCAAATCAGTCTGACCGTGTGACTCATGGGAACAGTCAAGCCCGAACTGCCAAGCCATGTCTTCCCTGGACCGGAAACAAGCATCCTGGGACCGGTTTCGGGTTCATAACCATCGTCAGCCAGGCTATCTGGAATCCAGTGGCAAAGTGAGTGAGCAAGGGACCCACATCTGGGCATACCCTGCCAACTTAGGGCAAACAAAGCGATACCAAAGGGGATGATGGATGAAGCGTTTGAGCAAATCAAACACTCACCCCCAGTCAACTGATCCGGGTTTAATCCATCATCATTCTTTGGCTCACTCCACCACCCCAGTTCAGACATGGACATATGCAAATCAGTCTGACCCTGTGCCTCATGGGAACAGTCCAGCCCGAACTGCCAAGCCATGTCTTCCCTGGACCAGAAACAAGCATCCTGGGACCAGTTTCAGGTTCATAACCCTCATCAGCCAGGCTACTTGAATCCAGTGGCAAAGTGAGCAAGGGACCCACGTCTGGGCATACCCTGCCAACTAAGGGCGAACAAAGAGATACCAAAGGGGATGATGGACGAAGCGTTTGAGCAAATCAAACACTCACCCCCAGTCATCTGACCTGGGTTTAATCCATCATCATTTTTTAGCTCACTCCACCACCCCAGTTTAGACATGGCCATATGCAAATCAGTCTGACCCTGTGCCTCATGGGAACAGTCCAGCCCCAACTGCCAATCCATGTCTTCCATGGACCCAAAACAAGCATCCTGGGACCAGTTTCTGGTTCATAACCCCCATCAGCCAGGCTATCTTGAATCCAGTCGCAAAGTGAGCAAGGGACCCAAGTCTGGGCATACCCTGCCAACTTAGGGCGAACAACGCGATACCAAAGGGGATGATGGACGAAGCGTTTGAGCAAATCAAACACTCACCCCCAGTCAACTGACCTGGGTTTAATCCATCATCATTCTTTAGCTCACTCCACCACCCCAGTTCAGACATGGACATATGCAAATCAGTCTGACCCTGTGCCTCATGGGAACAGTCCAGCCCGAACTGCCAAGCCATGTCTTCCCTGGACCAGAAACAAGCATCCTGGGACCAGTTTCAGGTTCATAACCCTCATCAGCCAGGCTACTTGAATCCAGTGGCAAAGTGAGCAAGGGAGCCACGTCTGGGCATACCCTGCAAACGTAGGGCGAACAAAGCGATACAAAAGGGGATGAAGGACGAAGCGTTTGAGCAAATCAAACACTCACCCCCAGTCAACTAATCTGGGTTTAATCCATCATCATTCTTTCGTTCAATCCACCACCCCAGGTCAGACATGGCCATATGCAAATCAGTCTGACCCTGTGCCTCATGGGAACAGTCCAGCCCGAACTGCCAAGCCATGTCTTCCCTGGACCAGAAACAAGAATCCTGGGACCGGTTTCAGGTTCATAACCCTCATCAGCCAGGCTATCTCGAATCCAGTGGCAAAGTGAGCAAGGGACCCACGTCTAAGCAAACCCTGCCAACTTAGGGCGAACAAAGCGATACCAAAGGGGATGATGGACGAAGCGTGTGAGCAAATCAAACACTCACCCCCACTCAACTGACCTGGGTTTAATCCATCATCATTTTTTAGCTCACTCCATCACCCCAGTTCAGACATGGCCATATGCAAATCAGTCTGACCCTGTGCCTCATGGGAACAGTCCAGCCCGACCGGCCAATCCATGTCTTCCCTGGACCCGAAACAAGCATCCTGGGACCGGTTTCTGGTTCATAACCCTCATCAGCCAGGCTATCTTGAATCCAGTGGCAAAGTGAGCATGGGACCCACGTCTGGGCATACCCTGCAAATTTAGGGCGAACAAAGCGATACAAAAGGGGATGGTGGACGAAGCGTTTGAGCAAATCAAACACTCACCCCCAGTCAACTGATCCGGGTTTAATCCATCATCATTCTTTGGCTCACTCCACCACCCCCGTTCAGACATGGCCATATGCAAATCAGTCTGACCCTGTGCCTCATGGGAACAGTCCAGCCCGAACTGCCAAGCCATGTCTTCCCTGGACCGGAAACAAGCATCCTGGGACCGGTTTCGGGTTAATAACCATCATCAGCCAGGCTATCTCGAATCCAGTCGCAAAGTGAGCAAGGGACCCACGTCTGGGCATACCCTGCCAACTTAGGGCGAACAAAGCGATACCAAAGGGGATGATGGACGAAGCGTTTGAGCAAATCAAACACTCACCCCCAGTCAACTGATCTGGGTTTAATCCATCATCATTCTTTAGCTCACTCCACCACCCCAGTTCAGACATGGACATATGCAAATCAGTCTGACCCTGTGCCTCATGGGAACAGTCCAGCCCGAACTGCCAAGCCATGTCTTCCCTGGACCAGAAACAAGCATCCTGGGACCAGTTTCAGGTTCATAACCCTCATCAGCCAGGCTACTTGAATCCAGTGGCAAAGTGAGCAAGGGACCCACGTCTGGGCATACCCTGCCAACTAAGGGCGAACAAAGAGATACCAAAGGGGATGATGGATGAAGCGTTTGAGCAAATCAAACACTCACCCCCAGTCATCTGACCTGGGTTTAATCCATCATCATTTTTTAGCTCACTCCACCACCCCAGTTCAGACATGGCCATATGCAAATCAGTCTGACCCTGTGCCTCATGGGAACAGTCCAGCCCCAACTGCCAATCCATGTCTTCCATGGACCCAAAACAAGCATCCTGGGACCAGTTTCTGGTTCATAACCCCCATCAGCCAGGCTATCTTGAATCCAGTCGCAAAGTGAGCAAGGGACCCAAGTCTGGGCATACCCTGCCAACTTAGGGCGAACAAAGCGATACCAAAGGGGATGATGGACGAAGCGTTTGAGCAAATCAAACACTCACCCCCAGTCAACTGACCTGGGTTTAATCCATCATCATTCTTTAGCTCACTCCACCACCCCAGTTCAGACATGGACATATGCAAATCAGTCTGACCCTGTGCCTCATGGGAACAGTCCAGCCCGAACTGCCAAGCCATGTCTTCCCTGGACCAGAAACAAGCATCCTGGGACCCGTTTCAGGTTCATAACCCTCATCAGCCAGGCTACTTGAATCCAGTGGCAAAGTGAGCAAGGGACCCACGTCTGGGCATACCCTGCCAACTAAGGGCGAACAAAGAGATACCAAAGGGGAAGATGGACGAAGCATTTGAGCAAATCAAACACTCACCCCCAGTCATCTGACCTGGGTTTAATCCATCATCATTTTTTAGCTCACTCCACCACCCCAGTTCAGACATGGCCATATGCAAATCAGTCTGACCCTGTGCCTCATGGGAACAGTCCAGCCCGAACTGCCAATCCATGTCTTCCATGGACCCGAAACAAGCATCCTGGGACCAGTTTCTGGTTCATAACCCTCATCAGCCAGGCTATGTTGAACCCAGTGGCAAAGTGAGCAAGGGAGCCACGTCTGGGCATACCCTGCAAACGTAGGGCGAACAAAGCGATACAAAAGGGGATGAAGGACGAAGCGTTTGAGCAAATCAAACACTCACCCCCAGTCAACTAATCTGGGTTTAATCCATCATCATTCTTTCGTTCAATCCACCACCCCAGGTCAGACATGGCCATATGCAAATCAGTCTGACCCTGTGCCTCATGGGAACAGTCCAGCCCGAACTGCCAAGCCATGTCTTCCCTGGACCAGAAACAAGAATCCTGGGACCGGTTTCAGGTTCATAACCCTCATCAGCCAGGCTATCTCGAATCCAGTGGCAAAGTGAGCAAGGGACCCACGTCTAAGCAAACCCTGCCAACTTAGGGCGAACAAAGCGATACCAAAGGGGATGATGGACGAAGCGTTTGAGCAAATCAAACACTCACCCCCACTCAACTGACCTGGGTTTAATCCATCATCATTTTTTAGCTCACTCCATCACCCCAGTTCAGACATGGCCATATGCAAATCAGTCTGACCCTGTGCCTCATGGGAACAGTCCAGCCCGACCGGCCAATCCATGTCTTCCCTGGACCCGAAACAAGCATCCTGGGACCGGTTTCTGGTTCATAACCCTCATCAGCCAGGCTATCTTGAATCCAGTGGCAAAGTGAGCATGGGACCCACGTCTGGGCATACCCTGCAAATTTAGGGCGAACAAAGCGATACAAAAGGGGATGGTGGACGAAGCGTTTGAGCAAATCAAACACTCACCCCCAGTCAACTGATCTGAGTTTAATCCATCATCATTCTTTAGCTCACTCCACCACTCCAGTTCAGACATGGACGTATGCAAATCAGTCTGACCCTGTGCCTCATGGGAACAGTCAAGCCCGAACTGCCAAGCCATGTCTTCCCTGGTCCGGAAACAAGCATCCTGGGACCGGTTTCAGGTTCATAACCCTCTTCAGCCATGCTATCTCGAATCCAGTGGCAAAGTGAGCAAGGGACCCACGTCTGGGCATACCCTGCCAACTGAGGGCGAACAAAGCGATACCAAAGGGGATGATGGACGAAGCGTTTGAGCAAATCAAACACTCACCCCCAGTCAACTGATCTGGGTTTAATCCATCATCATTCTTTAGCTCACTCCACCACCCCAGTTCAGACTCGGACATATGCAAATCAGTCTGACCCTGTGCCTCATGGGAACAGTCCAGCCCGAACTGCCAAGCCATGTCTTCCCTGGACCAGAAACAAGCATCCTGGGACCAGTTTCAGGTTCATAACCCTCATCAGCCAGGCTACTTGAATCCAGTGGCAAAGTGAGCAAGGGACCCACGTCTGGGCATACCCTGCCAACTAAGGGCAAACAAAGTGATACCAAAGGGGATGATGGACGAAGCGTTTGAGCAAATCAAACACTCACCCCCAGTCATCTGACCTGGGTTTAATCCATCATCATTTTTTAGCTCACTCCATCACCCCAGTTCAGACATGGCCATATGCAAATCAGTCTGACCCTCTGCCTCATGGGAACAGTCCAGCCCGAACTGCCAATCCATGTCTTCCATGGACCCGAAACAAGCATCCTGGGACCGGTTTCTGGTTCATAACCCTCATCAGCCAGGCTATCTTGAATCCAGTGGCAAAGTGAGCATGGGACCCACGTCTGGGCATACCCTGCAAACTTAGGGCGAACAAAGCGATACAAAAGGGGATGGTGGACGAAGCGTTTGAGCAAATCAAACACTCACCCCCAGTCAACTGATCTGGGTTTAATCCATCATCATTCTTTAGCTCACTCCACCACTCCAGTTCAGACATGGACGTATGCAAATCAGTCTGACCGTGTGCCTCATGGGAACAGTCAAGCCCGAACTGCCAAGCCATGTCTTCCCTGGACCGGAAACAAGCATCCTGGGACCGGTTTCGGGTTCATAACCCTCATCAGCCAGGCTATCTCGAATCCAGTGGCAAAGTGAGCAAGGGATCCACGTCTGGGCATACCCTGACAACTTGGAGAGAACAAAGCGATACCAAAGGGGATGATGGATGAAGCGTTTGAGCAAATCAAACACTCACCCCCAGTCAACTGATCTGGGTTTAATCCATCATCATTCTTTAGCTCCCTCCACCACTCCAGTTCAGACATGGACATATGCAAATCAGTCTGACCCTGTTCCTCATGTGAACAGTTTAGCCCGAATTGCCAAGCCATGTCTTCCCTGGACCGGAAACAAGCATCCTGGGACCGGTTTTGGTTTCATAACCCTCATCAGCCTGGCTATATTGAATCCAATGGCAAAGTGAGCAAGGAACCCATGTCTGGGCATACCCTGCCAACTTAGGGCAAACAAAGCGATACCAAAGGGGATGATGGACGAAGCGTTTGAGCAAATCAAACACTCACCCCCAGTCAACTGATCTGGGTTTAATCCATCATCATTCTTTGGCTCACTCCACCACCCCCGTTCAGACATGGCCATATGCAAATCAGTCTGACCCTGTTCCTCATGTGAACAGTTTAGCCCGAATTGCCAAGCCATGTCTTCCCTGGACCGGAAACAAGCATCCTGGGACCGGTTTCCGGTTCATAACCCTCATCAGCCTGGCTATATTGAATCCAATGGCAAAGTGAGGAAGGAACCCATGTCTGGGCATACCCTGCCAACTTAGGGCAAACAAAGCGATACCAAAGGGGATGATGGACGAAGCGTTTGAGCAAATCAAACACTCACCCCCAGTCAACTGATCCGGGTTTAATCCATCATCATTCTTTGGCTTACTCCACCACCCCCGTTCAGACATGGCCATATGCAAATCAGTCTGACCCTGTGCCTCATTGGAACAGTCCAGCCCAAACTGCAAAGCCATGTCTTCCCTGGACCGGAAACAAGCATCCTGGGACCGGTTTCCGGTTCATAACCATCATCAGCCAGGCTATCTCGAATCCAGTCGCAAAGTGAGCAAGGGACCCACGTCTGGGCATACCCTGCCAACTTAGGGCGAACAAAGCGATACCAAAGGGGATGATGGACGAAGCGTTTGAGCAAATCAAACACTCACCCCCAGTCAACTGATCTGGGTTTAATACATCATCATTCTTTAGCTCACTCCACCACCCCAGTTCAGACTCGGACATATGCAAATCAGTCTGACCCTGTGCCTCATGGGAACAGTCCAGCCCGAACTGCCAAGCCATGTCTTCCCTGGACCAGAAACAAGCATCTTGGGACCAGTTTCAGGTTCATAACCCTCATCAGCCAGGCTACTTGAATCCAGTGGCAAAGTGAGCAAGGGACCCACGTCTGGGCATACCCTGCCAACTAAGGGCGAACAAAGTGATACCAAAGGGGATGATGGACGAAGCGTTTGAGCAAATCAAACACTCACCCCCAGTCATCTGACCTGGGTTTAATCCATCATCATTTTTTAGCTCACTCCATCACCCCAGTTCAGACATGGCCATATGCAAATCAGTCTGACCCTCTGCCTCATGGGAACAGTCCAGCCCGAACTGCCAATCCATGTCTTCCATGGACCCGAAACAAGCATCCTGGGACCGGTTTCTGGTTCATAACCCTCATCAGCCAGGCTATCTTGAATCCAGTGGCAAAGTGAGCATGGGACCCATGTCTGGGCATACCCTGCAAACTTAGGGCGAACAAAGCGATACAAAAGGGGATGGTGGACGAAGCGTTTGAGCAAATCAAACACTCACCCCCAGTCAACTGATCTGGGTTTAATCCATCATCATTCTTTAGCTCACTCCACCACTCCAGTTCAGACATGGACGTATGCAAATCAGTCTGACCGTGTGCCTCATGGGAACAGTCAAGCCCGAACTGCCAAGCCATGTCTTCCCTGGACCGGAAACAAGCATCCTGGGACCGGTTTCGGGTTCATAACCCTCATCAGCCAGGCTATCTCGAATCCAGTGGCAAAGTGAGCAAGGGATCCACGTCGGGGCATACCCTGACAACTTGGAGAGAACAAAGCGATACCAAAGGGGATGATGGATGAAGCGTTTGAGCAAATCAAACACTCACCCCCAGTCAACTGATCTGGGTTTAATCCATCATCATTCTTTAGCTCACTCCACCACTCCAGTTCAGACATGGACATATGCAAATCAGTCTGACCCTGTTCCTCATGTGAACAGTTTAGCCCGAATTGCCAAGCCATGTCTTCCCTGGACCGGAAACAAGCATCCTGGGACCGGTTTTGGTTTCATAACCCTCATCAGCCTGGCTATATTGAATCCAATGGCAAAGTGAGAAAGGAACCCATGTCTGGGCATACCCTGCCAACTTAGGGCAAACAAAGCGATACCAAAGGGGATGATGGACGAAGCGTTTGAGCAAATCAAACACTCACCCCCAGTCAACTGATCCGGGTTTAATCCATCATCATTCTTTAGCTCACTCCACCACTCCAGTTCAGACATGGACATATGCAAATCAGTCTGACCCTGTTCCTCATGTGAACAGTTTAGCCCGAATTGCCAAGCCATGTCTTCCCTGGACCGGAAACAAGCATCCTGGGACCGGTTTTGGTTTCATAACCCTCATCAGCCTGGCTATATTGAATCCAATGGCAAAGTGAGGAAGGAACCCATGTCTGGGCATACCCTGCCAACTTAGGGCAAACAAAGCGATACCAAAGGGGATGATGGACGAAGCGTTTGAGCAAATCAAACACTCACCCCCAGTCAACTGATCCGGGTTTAATCCATCATCATTCTTTGGCTCACTCCACCACCCCCGTTCAGACATGGCCATATGCAAATCAGTCTGACCCTGTGCCTCATTGGAACAGTCCAGCCCAAACTGCAAAGCCATGTCTTCCCTGGACCGGAAACAAGCATCCTGGGACCGGTTTCCGGTTCATAACCATCATCAGCCAGGCTATCTCGAATCCAGTCGCAAAGTGAGCAAGGGACCCACGTCTGGGCATACCCTGCCAACTTAGGGCGAACAAAGCGATACCAAAGGGGATGATGGACGAAGCGTTTGAGCAAATCAAACACTCACCCCCAGTCAACTGATCTGGGTTTAATCCATCATCATTCTTTAGCTCACTCCACCACCCCAGTTCAGACATGGACATATGCAAATCAGTCTGACCCTGTGCCTCATGGGAACAGTCCAGCCCGAACTGCCAAGACATGTCTTCCCTGGACCCGAAACCAGCATCCTGGGACCGGTTTCTGGTTCATAACCCTCATCAGCCAGGCTATCTTCAATCCAGTGGCAAAGTGAGCAAGGGACCCACGTCTGGGCATACCCTGCAAACTTAGGGCGAACAAAGCGATACCAAAGGGGATGAAGGATGAAGCGTTTGAGCAAATCAAACACTCACCCCCAGTCAACTAATCTGGGTTTAATCCATCATCATTCTTTCGTTCAATCCACCACCCCAGTTCAGACATGGCCATATGCAAATCAGTCTGACCCTGTGCCTCATGGGAACAGTTTAGCCCGAACTGCCAAGCCATGTCTTCCCTGGACCGGAAACAAGCATCCTGGGACCGGTTGCAGGTTCATAACCCTCATCAGCCAGGCTATCTCGAATCCAGTGGCAAAGTGAGCAAGGGACCCACGTCTGGGCATACCCTGCCAACTTGAGGAGAACAAAGCGATACCAAAGGGGAAGATGGATGAAGCGTTTGAGCAAATCAAACACTCACCCCCAGTCAACTGATATGGGTTTAATCCATCATCATTCTTTAGCTCACTCCACCATCCCAGTGCAGACATGGAAATATGCAAATCAGTCTGACCCTGTGCCTCATGGGAACAGTCCAGACCGAACTGCCAAGCCATGTCTTCCCTGGACCGGAAACAAGCATCCTGGGACCGGTTTCGGGTTCATAACCATCATCAGCCATGCTATCTCGAATCCAGTGGCAAAGTGAGCAAGGGTCCCATGTCTACTCATACCCTGCCAACTTAGGGTGAACAAAGCGATACCAAAGGGGATGATGGACGAAGTGTTTGAGCAAATCAAACACTCATCTCCCGCCAACTAATCTGGGTTTAATCCATCATCATTCTTTAGCTCACTCCACCACCCCAGTTCAGACATGGCCATATGCAAATCAGTCTGACCCTGTGCCTCATGGGAACAGTCCAGCCCGAACTGCCAAGCCATGTCTTCCCTGGACAGGAAACAAGCATCTTGGGACCAGTTTCGGGTTTATAACCCTCATCAGCCAGGCTATCTCGAATCCAGTTGCAAAGTGAGCAAGGGACCCACGTCTAGTCATACCCTGCCAACTTAGGGTGAAAAAAGCGATACCAAAGGGGATGATGGACGAAGCGTTTGAGCAAATCAAACACTCACCCCCAGTCAACTGATCTGGGTTTAATCCATCATCATTCTTTAGCTCACTCCACCATCCCAGTTCAGACATGGACATATGCAAATCAGTCTGACCCTGTGCCTCATGGGAACAGTCCAGCTCGAACTGCCAAGCCATGTCTTCCCTGGACCGGAAACAAGCATCCTGGGACCGGTTTCGGGTTCATAACCATCATCAGCCAGGCTATCTGGAATCCAGTGGCAAAGTGAGTGAGCAAGGGACCCACATCTGGGCATACCCTGCCAACTTAGGGCAAACAAAGCGATACCAAAGGGGATGATGGACGAAGCGTTTGAGCAAATCAAACACTCACCCCCAGTCAACTGATCCAGGTTTAATCCATCATCATTCTTTGGCTCACTCCACCACCCCCGTTCAGACATGGCCATATGCAAATCAGTCTGACCCTGTGCCTCATGGGAACAGTCCAGCCCGAACTGCCAAGCCATGTCTTCCCTGGACCGGAAACAAGCATCCTGGGACCGGTTTCGGGTTCATAACCATCATCAGCCAGGCTATCTCGAATCCAGTCGCAAAGTGAGCAAGGGACCCACGTCTGGGCATACCCTGCCAACTTAGGGCGAACAAAGCGATACCAAAGGGGATGATGGATGAAGCGTTTGAGCAAATCAAACACTCACCCCCAGTCAACTGATCTGGGTTTAATCCATCATCATTCTTTAGCTCACTCCACCACCCCAGTTCAGACATGGACATATGCAAATCAGTCTGACCCTGTGCCTCATGGGAACAGTCCAGCCCGAACTGCCAAGCCATGTCTTCCCTGGACCAGAAACAAGCATCCTGGGACCAGTTTCAGGTTCATACCCTCATCAGCCAGGCTACTTGAATCCAGTGGCAAAGTGAGCAAGGGACCCACGTCTGGGCATACCCTGCCAACTAAGGGCGAACAAAGAGATACCAAAGGGGATGATGGACGAAGCGTTTGAGCAAATCAAACACTCACCCCCAGTCATCTGACCTGGGTTTAATCCATCATCATTTTTTAGCTCACTCCACCACCCCAGTTCAGACATGGCCATATGCAAATCAGTCTGACCCTGTGCCTCATGGGAACAGTCCAGCCCGAACTGCCAATCCATGTCTTCCATGGACCCGAAACAAGCATCCTGGGACCAGTTTCTGGTTCATAACCCTCATCAGCCAGGCTATCTTGAATCCAGTGGCAAAGTGAGCAAGGGAGCCACGTCTGGGCATACCCTGCAAACTTAGGGCGAACAAAGCGATACAAAAGGGGATGAAGGACGAAGCGTTTGAGCAAATCAAACACTCACCCCCAGTCAACTAATCTGGGTTAAATCCATCATCATTCTTTCGTTCAATCCACCACCCCAGGTCAGACATGGCCATATGCAAATCAGTCTGACCCTGTGCCTCATGGGAACAGTCCAGCCCGAACTGCCAAGCCATGTCTTCCCTGGACCAGAAACAAGAATCCTGGGACCGGTTTCAGGTTCATAACCCTCATCAGCCAGGCTATCTCGAATCCAGTGGCAAAGTGAGCAAGGGACCCACGTCTAAGCAAACCCTGCCAACTTAGGGCGAACAAAGCGATACCAAAGGGGATGATGGACGAACCGTTTGAGCAAATCAAACACTCACCCCCACTCAACTGACCTGGGTTTAATCCATCATAATTTTTTAGCTCACTCCATCACCCCAGTTCAGACATGGCCATATGCAAATCAGTCTGACCCTGTGCCTCATGGGAACAGTCCAGCCCGAACTGCCAATCCATGTCTTCCCTGGACCCGAAACAAGCATCCTGGGACCGGTTTCTGGTTCATAACCCTCATCAGCCAGGCTATCTTGAATCCAGTGGCAAAGTGAGCATGGGACCCACGTCTGGGCATACTCTGCAAACTGAGGGCGAACAAAGAGATACAAAAGGGGATGGTGGACGAAGCGTTTGAGCAAATCAAACACTCACCCCCAGTCAACTGATCTGAGTTTAATCCATCATCATTCTTTAGCTCACTCCACCACTCCAGTTCAGACATGGACGTATGCAAATCAGTCTGACCCTGTGCCTCATGGGAACAGTCAAGCCCGAACTGCCAAGCCATGTCTTCCCTGGACCGGAAACAAGCATCCTGGGACCGGTTTCAGGTTCATAACCCTCTTCAGCCATGCTATCTCGAATCCAGTGGCAAAGTGAGCAAGGGACCCACGTCTGGGCATACCCTGCCAACTTAGGGCGAACAAAGCGATACCAAAGGGGATGATGGACGAAGCGTTTGAGCAAATCAAACACTCACCCCCAGTCAACTGATCTGGGTTTAATCCATCATCATTCTTTAGCTCACTCCACCACCCCAGTTCAGACATGGACATATGCAAATCAGTCTGACCCTGTGCCTCATGGGAACAGTCCAGCCCGAACTGCCAAGCCATGTCTTCCCTGGACCAGAAACAAGCATCCTGGGACCAGTTTCAGGTTCATAACCCTCATCAGCCAGGCTACTTGAATCCAGTGGCAAAGTGAGCAAGGGACCCACGTCTGGGCATACCCTGCCAACTAAGGGCGAACAAAGTGATACCAAAGGGGATGATGGACGAAGCGTTTGAGCAAATCAAACACTCACCCCCAGTCATCTGACCTGGGTTTAATCCATCATCATTTTTTAGCTCACTCCACCACCCCAGTTCAGACATGGCCATATGCAAATCAGTCTGACCCTGTGCCTCATGGTAACAGTCCAGCCCGAACTGCCAATCCATGTCTTCCATGGACCCAAAACAAGCATCCTGGGACCAGTGTCTGGTTCATAACCCTAATCAGCCAGGCTATCTTGAATCCAGTGGCAAAGTGAGCAAGGGAGCCACGTCTGGGCATACCCTGCAAACTTAGGGCGAACAAAGCGATACAAAAGGGGATGAAGGACGAAGCGTTTGAGCAAATCAAATACTCACCCCCAGTCAACTAATCTGGGTTTAATCCATCATCATTCTTTCGTTCAATCCACCACCCCAGGTCAGACATGGCCATATGCAAATCAGTCTGACCCTGTGCCTCATGGGAACAGTCCAGCCCGAACTGCCAAGCCATGTCTTCCCTGGACCAGAAACAAGAATCCTGGGACCGGTTTCAGGTTCATAACCCTCATCAGCCAGGCTATCTCGAATCCAGTGGCAAAGTGAGCAAGGGACCCACGTCTAAGCAAACCCTGCCAACTTAGGGCGAACAAAGCGATACCAAAGGGGATGATGGACGAAGCGTTTGAGCAAATCAAACACTCACCCCCACTCAACTGACCTGGGTTTAATCCATCATCATTTTTTAGCTCACTCCATCACCCCAGTTCAGACCTGGCCATATGCAAATCAGTCTGACCCTGTGCCTCATGGGAACAGTCCAGCCCGAACTGCCAATCCATGTCTTCCCTGGACCCAAAACAAGCAACCTGGGACCGGTTTCTGGTTCATAACCCTCATCAGCCAGGCTATCTTGAATCCAGTGGCAAAGTGAGCATGGGACCCACGTCTGGGCATACCCTGCAAACTTAGGGCGAACAAAGCGATACAAAAGGGGATGGTGGACGAAGCGTTTGAGCAAATCAAACACTCACCCCCAGTCAACTGATCTGGGTTTAATCCATCATCATTCTTTAGCTCACTCCACCACTCCAGTTCAGACATGAACGTATGCAAATCAGTCTGACCGTGTGACTCATGGGAACAGTCAAGCCCAAACTGCCAAGCCATGTCTTCCCTGGACCGGAAACAAGCATCCTGGGACCGGTTTCGGGTTCATAACCATCATCAGCCAGGCTATCTGGAATCCAGTGGCAAAGTGAGTGAGCAAGGGACCCACATCTGGGCATACCCTGCCAACTTAGGGCAAACAAAGCGATACCAAAGGGGATGATGGACGAAGCGTTTGAGCAAATCAAACACTCACCCCCAGTCAACTGATCCGGGTTTAATCCATCATCATTCTTTGGCTCACTCCACCACCCCCGTTCAGACATGGCCATATGCAAATCAGTCTGACCCTGTGCCTCATGGGAACAGTCCAGCCCGAACTGCCAAGCCATGTCTTCCCTGGACCGGAAACAAGCATCCTGGGACCGGTTTCGGGTTCATAACCATCATCAGCCAGGCAATCTCGAATCCAGTCGCAAAGTGAGCAAGGGACACACGTCTGGGCATACCCTGCCAACTTAGGGCGAACAAAGCGATACCAAAGGGGATGATGGACGAAGCGTTTGAGCAAATCAAACACTCACCCCCAGTCAACTGATCTGGGTTTAATCCATCATCATTCTTTAGCTCACTCCACCACCCCAGTTCAGACATGGACATATGCAAATCAGTCTGACCCTGTGCCTCATGGGAACAGTCCAGCCCGAACTGCCAAGCCATGTCTTCCCTGGACCAGAAACAAGCATCCTGGGACCAGTTTCAGGTTCATAACCCTCATCAGCCAGGCTACTTGAATCCAGTGGCAAAGTGAGCAAGGGACCCACGTCTGGGCATACCCTGCCAACTAAGGGCGAACAAAGAGATACCAAAGGGGATGATGGACGAAGCGTTTGAGCAAATCAAACACTCACCCCCAGTCATCTGACCTGGGTTTAATCCATCATCATTTTTTAGCTCACTCCACCACCCCAGTTCAGACATGGCCATATGCAAATCAGTCTGACCCTGTGCCTCATGGGAACAGTCCAGCCCGAACTGCCAATCCATGTCTTCCATGGACCCGAAACAAGCATCCTGGGACCAGTTTCTGGTTCATAACCCTCATCAGCCAGGCTATCTTGAATCCAGTCGCAAAGTGAGCAAGGGACCCACGTCTGGGCATACCCTGCCAACTTAGGGCGAACAAAGCAATACCAAAGGGGATGATGGACGAACCGTTTGAGCAAATCAAACACTCACCCCCAGTCAACTGACCTGGGTTTAATCCATCATCATTCTTTAGCTCACTCCACCACCCCAGTTCAGACATGGACATATGCAAATCAGTCTGACCCTGTGCCTCATGGGAACAGTCCAGCCCGAACTGCCAAGCCATGTCTTCCCTGGACCAAAAACAAGCATCCTGGGACCAGTTTCAGGTTCATAACCCTCATCAGCCAGGCTACTTGAATCCAGTGGCAAAGTGAGCAAGGGACCCACGTCTGGGCATACCCTGCCAACTAAGGGCGAACAAAGTGATACCAAAGGGGATGATGGACGAAGCGTTTGAGCAAATCAAACACTCACCCCCAGTCATCTGACCTGAGTTTAATCCATCATCATTTTTTAGCTCACTCCACCACCCCAGTTCAAACATGGCCATATGCAAATCAGTCTGACCCTGTGCCTCATGGGAACAGTCCAGCCCGAACTGCCAATCCATGTCTTCCATGGACCCGAAACAAGCATCCTGGGACCAGTTTCTGGTTCATAACCCTCATCAGCCAGGCTATCTTGAATCCAGTGGCAAAGTGAGCAAGGAAGCCACGTCTGGGCATACCCTGCAAACTTAGGGCGAACAAAGCGATACAAAAGGGGATGAAGGACGAAGCGTTTGAGCAAATCAAACACTCACCCCCAGTCAACTAATCTGGGTTTAATCCATCATCATTCTTTCGTTCAATCCACCACCCCAGGTCAGACATGGCCATATGCAAATCAGTCTGACCCTGTGCCTCATGGGAACAGTCCAGCCCGAACTGCCAAGCCATGTCTTCCCTGGACCAGAAACAAGAATCCTGGGACCGGTTTCAGGTTCATAACCCTCATCAGCCAGGCTATCTCGAATACAGTGGCAAAGTGAGCAAGGGACCCACGTCTAATGAAACTCTGCCAATTTAGGGCGAACAAAGCGATACCAAAGGGGATGATGGACGAAGCGTTTGAGCAAATCAAACACTCACCCCCACTCAACTGACCTGGGTTTAATCCATCATCATTTTTTAGCTCACTCCATCACCCCAGTTCAGACCTGGCCATATGCAAATCAGTCTGACCCTGTGCCTCATGGGAACAGTCCAGCCCGAACTGCCAATCCATGTCTTCCCTGGACCCGAAACAAGCATCCTGGGACCGGTTTCTGGTTCATAACCCTCATCAGCCAGGCTATCTTGAATCCAGTGGCAAAGTGAGCATGGGACCCACGTCTGGGCATACCCTGCAAACTTAGGGCGAACAAAGCGATACCAAAGGGGATGATGGACGAAGCGTTTGAGCAAATCAAACACTCACCCCCAGTCAACTGATCTGGGTTTAATCCATCATCATTCTTTAGCTCACTCCACCACTCCAGTTCAGATATGGACGTATGCAAATCAGTCTGACCGTGTGCCTCATGGGAACAGTCAAGCCCGAACTGGCAAGCCAAGACTTCCCTGGACCGGAAACAAGCATCCTGGGACCGGTTTCGGGTTCATAACCCTCATCAGCCAGGCTATCTCGAATCCAGTGGCAAAGTGAGCAAGGGATCCACGTCTGGGCATACCCTGACAACTTGGAGAGAACAAAGCGATACCAAAGGGGATGATGGATGAAGCGTTTGAGCAAATCAAACACTCACCCCCAGTCAACTGATCTGGGTTTAATCCATCATCATTCTTTAGCTCACTCCACCACTCCAGTTCAGAAATGGACATATGCAAATCAGTCTGACCCTGTTCCTCATGTGAACAGTTTAGCCCGAATTGCCAAGCCATGTCTTCCCTGGACCGGAAACAAGCATCCTGGGACCGGTTTTGGTTTCATAACCCTCATCAGCCTGGCTATATTGAATCCAATGGCAAAGTGAGCAAGGAACCCATGTCTGGGCATACCCTGCCAACTTAGGGCAAACAAAGCGATACCAAAGGGGATGATGGACGAAGCGTTTGAGCAAATCAAACACTCACCCCCAGTCAACTGATCCGGGTTTAATCCATCATCATTCTTTGGCTCACTCCACCACCCCCGTTCAGACATGGCCATACGCAAATCAGTCTGACCCTGTGCCTCATTGGAACAGTCCAGCCCAAACTGCAAAGCCATGTCTTCCCTGGACCGGAAACAAGCATCCTGGGACCGGTTTCCGGTTCATAACCATCATCAGCCAGGCTATCTCGAATCCAGTCGCAAAGTGAGCAAGGGACCCACGTCTGGGCATACCCTGCCAACTTAGGGCGAACAAAGCGATACCAAAGGGGATGATGGACGAAGCGTTTGAGCAAATCAAACACTCACCCCCAGTCAACTGATCTGGGTTTAATCCATCATCATTCTTTAGCTCACTCCACCACCCCAGTTCAGACATGGACATATGCAAATCAGTCTGACCCTGTGCCTCATGGGAACAGTCCAGCCCGAACTGCCAAGACATGTCTTCCCTGGACCCGAAACAAGCATCCTGGGACCGGTTTCTGGTTCATAACCCTCATCAGCCAGGCTATCTTCAATCCAGTGGCAAAGTGAGCAAGGGACCCACGTCTGGGCATACCCTGCAAACTTAGGGCGAACAAAGCGATACCAAAGGGGATGATGGATGAAGCGTTTGAGCAAATCAAACACTCACCCCCAGTCAACTAATCTGGGTTTAATCCATCATCATTCTTTCGTTCAATCCACCACCCCAGTTCAGACATGGCCATATGCAAATCAGTCTGACCCTGTGCCTCATGGGAACAGTTTAGCCCGAACTGCCAAGCCATGTCTTCCCTGGACCGGAAACAAGCATCCTGGGACCGGTTGCAGGTTCATAACCCTCATCAGCCAGGCTATCTCGAATCCAGTGGCAAAGTGAGCAAGGGACCCACGTCTGGGCATACCCTGCCAACTTGAGGAGAACAAAGCGATACCAAAGGGGATGATGGATGAAGCGTTTGAGCAAATCAAACACACACCCCCAGTCAACTGATGTGGGTTTAATCCATCATCATTCTTTAGCTCACTCCACCATCCCAGTTCAGACATGGAAATATGCAAATCAGTCTGACCCTGTGCCTCATGGGAACAGTCCAGACCGAACTGCCAAGCCATGTCTTCCCTGGACCGGAAACAAGCATCCTGGGACCAGTTTCGGGTTCATAACCATCATCAGCCATGCTATCTCGAATCCAGTGGCAAAGTGAGCAAGGGACCCACGTCTACTCACACCCTGCCAACTTAGGGCGAACAAAGCGATACCAAAGGGGATAATGGACAAAGCGTTTGAGCAAATCAAACAATCATCCCCCGTCAACTAATCTGGGTTTAATCCATCATCATTCTTTAGCTCACTCCACCACCCCAGTTCAGACATGGCCATATGCAAATCAGCCTGACCCTGTGCCTCATGGGAACAGTCCAGCCCAAACTGCCAACCCATGTCTTCCCTGGATAGGAAACAAGCATCCTGGGACCGGTTTCCGGTTCATAACCATCATCAGCCGGGCTATCTCGAATACAGTCGAAAAGTGAGCAAGGGACCCACTTCTGGGCATACCCTGCCAACTTAGGGCGAACAAAGCGATACCAAAGGGGATGATGGATGAAGCGTTTGAGCAAATCAAACACTCACCCCCAGTCAACTGATCTGGGTTTAATCCATCATCATTCTTTAGCTCACTCCACCACCCCAGTTCAGACATGGACATATGCAAATCAGTCCGACCCTGTGCCTCATGGGAACAGTCCAGCCCGAACTGCCAAGACATGTCTTCCCTGGACCCGAAACAAGCATCCTGGGACCGGTTTCTGGTTCATAACCCTCATCAGCCAGGCTATCTTCAATCCAGTGGCAAAGTGAGCAAGGGACCCACGTCTGGGCATACCCTGCAAACTTAGGGCGAACAAAGCGATACCAAAGGGGATGATGGATGAAGCGTTTGAGCAAATCAAACACTCACCCCCAGTCAACTAATCTGGGTTTAATCCATCATCATTCTTTCGTTCAATCCACCACCCCAGTTCAGACATGGCCATATGCAAATCAGTCTGACCCTGTGCCTCATGGGAACAGTTTAGCCCGAACTGCCAAGCCATGTCTTCCCTGGACCGGAAACAAGCATCCTGGGACCGGTTGCAGGTTCATAACCCTCATCAGCCAGGCTATCTCGAATCCAGTGGCAAAGTGAGCAAGGGACCCACGTCTGGGCATACCCTGCCAACTTGAGGAGAACAAAGCGATACCAAAGGGGATGATGGATGAAGCGTTTGAGCAAATCAAACACTCACCCCCAGTCAACTGATGTGGGTTTAATCCATCATCATTCTTTAGCTCACTCCACCATCCCAGTTCAGACATGGAAATATGCAAATCAGTCTGACCCTGTGCCTCATGGGAACAGTCCAGACCGAACTGCCAAGCCATGTCTTCCCTGGACCGGAAACAAGCATCCTGGGACCAGTTTCGGGTTCATAACCATCATCAGCCATGCTATCTCGAATCCAGTGGCAAAGTGAGCAAGGGACCCACGTCTACTCACACCCTGCCAACTTAGGGCGAACAAAGCGATACCAAAGGGGATAATGGACAAAGCGTTTGAGCAAATCAAACAATCATCCCCCGTCAACTAATCTGGGTTTAATCCATCATCATTCTTTAGCTCACTCCACCACCCCAGTTCAGACATGGCCATATGCAAATCAGCCTGACCCTGTGCCTCATGGGAACAGTCCAGCCCAAACTGCCAACCCATGTCTTCCCTGGACAGGAAACAAGCATCCTGGGACCGGTTTCCGGTTCATAACCATCATCAGCCGGGCTATCTCGAATACAGTCGAAAAGTGAGCAAGGGACCCACTTCTGGGCATACCCTGCCAACTTAGGGCAAACAAAGCGATACCAAAGGGGATGATGGACGAAGCGTTTGAGCAAATCAAACACTCACCCCCAGTCAACTGACCTGGGTTTAATCCATCATCATTTTTTAGCTCACTCCACCACCCCAGTTCAGACATGGCCATATGCAAATCAGTCTGACCCTGTGCCTCATGGGAACAGTCCAGCCCGAACTGCCAATCCATGTCTTCCCTGGACCAAAAACAAGCATCCTGGGACTGGTTTCTGGTTCATAACCCTCATCATCCAGGCTATCTTGAATCCAGTGGCAAAGTGAGCAAGGGACCCACGTCTGTGCATACCCTGACAACTTGGGGAGAACAAAGCAATACCAAAGGGGATGATGGATGAAGCGTTTTAGCAAATCAAACACTCACCCCCAGTCAACTGATCTGGGTTTAATCCATCATCATTCTTTAGCTCACTCCACCACTCCAGTTCAGACATGGACATATGTAAATCAGTCTGACCCTGTTCCTCATGAGAACAGTTTAGCCCGAATTGCCAAGCCATGTCTTCCCTGGACCGGAAACAAGCATCCTGGGACCGGTTTTAGTTTCATAACCCTCATCAGCCTGGCTATATTAAATCCAGTGGCAAAGTGAGCAAGGAAGCCATGTCTGGGCATACCCTGCCAATTTAGGGCAAACAAAGCGATACCAAAGGGGATGATAGACGAAGCGTTTGAGCAAATCAAATACTCACCCCCAGTCAACTGATCCGGGTTTAATCCATCATCATTCTTTGGCTCACTCCACCACCCCAGTTCAGACATGGCCATATGCAAATCAGTCTGACCCTGTGCCTCATGGGAACAGTCCAGCCCAAACTGCCAAGCCATGTCTTCCCTGGACCCGAAACAAGCATCCTGGGACCGGTTTCAGGTTCATAACCCTCATCAGCCAGGCTATCTCGAATCCAGTGGCAAAGTGAGCAAGGGACCCACGTCTAGTCATACCCTGCCAACTTAGGGCGAACAAAGCGATACCAAAGGGGATGATGGACGAAGCGTTTGAGCAAATGAAACACTCACCCCCAGTCAACTGATCTGGGTTTAATCCATCATCATTCTTTAGCTCACTCCACCACTCCAGTTCAGACATGGACATATGCAAATCAGTCTGACCCTGTGCCTCATGGGAACAGTCCAGCCCGAACTGCGAAGCCATGTCTTTCCTGGACCGGAAACAAGCATCCTGGGACCGGTTTCGGGTTCATAACCCTCATCAGCCAGGCTATCTCGAATCCAGTGGCAGAGTGAGCAAGGGACCCACGTCTGGGCATACCCTGCCAACTTGGGGAGAACAAAGCAATACCAAAGGGGATGATGGATGAAGCGTTTGAGCAAATCAAACACTCACCCCCAGTCAACTGATCTGGGTTTAATCCATCATCATTCTTTAGCTCACTCCACCACCCCACTTCAGACATGGCCATATGCAAATCAGTCTGACCCTGTGCCTCATGGGAACAGTCCAGCCCGAACTGCAAAGGCATGTCTTCCCTGGACTGGAAACAAGCATCCTGGGACCAGTTTCGGGTTCTTAACCATCTTCAGCCATGCTATCTCGAATCCAGTGGCAAAGTGAGCAAGGGACCCACGTCTGGGCATACCCTGCCAACTTAGGGCGAACAAAGCGATACCAAAGGGGATGATGGACGAAGTGTTTGAGCAAATCAAACACTCACCCCCAGTCAACTGATCTGGGTTTAATCCATCACCATTCTTTAGCTCACTCCACCACCCCAGTTCAGACATATGCAAATCAGTCTGACCCTGTGCCTCATGGGAACAGTCTAGCCCGAACTGCCAAGCCATGTCTTCCCTGGACCGGAAACAAGCATCCTGGGACCGGTTTCAGGTTCATAACCCTCATCAGCCAGGCTATCTTGAATCCAGTGGCAAAGTGAGCAAGGGACCCACGTCTAGGCAAACCCTGCCAACTTAGGGCGAACAAAGCGATACCAAAGGGGATGATGGACGAAGCGTTTGAGCAAATCAAACACTCACCCCCAGTCAACTAATCTGGGTTTAATCCATCATCATTCTTTAGGTCACTCCACCACCCCAGTTCAGACATGGCCATATGCAAATCAGTCTGACCCTGTGCCTCATGGGAACAGTCCATCCCGAACTGCAAAGGCATGTCTTCCCTGGACTGGAAACAAGCATCCTGGGACCAGTTTCGGGTTCATAACCCTCTTCAGCCATGCTATCTCGAATCCAGTGGCAAAGTGAGCAAGGGACCCACGTCTGGGCATACCCTGCCAACTTAGGGCGAACAAAGCGATACCAAAGGGGATGATGGACGAAGTGTTTGAGCAAATCAAACACTCACCCCCAGTCAACTGATCTGGGTTTAATCCATCATCATTCTTTAGCTCACTCCATCACCCCAGTTCAGACATATGCAAATCAGTCTGACCCTGTGCCTCATGGGAACAGTCTAGCCAGAACTGCCAAGCCATGTCTTCCCTGCACTGGAAACAAGCATCCTGGGACCGGTTTCAGGTTCATAACCCTCTTCAGCCATGCTATCTCGAATCCAGTGGCAAAGTGAGCAAGGGACCCACGTCTGGGCATACCCTGCCAACTTAGGGCGAACAAAGGGATACCAAAGGGGATGATGGACAAAGTGTTTGAGCAAATCAAACACTCACCCCCAGTCAACTGATCTGGGTTTAATCCATCATCATTCTTTAGCTCACTCCACCACTCCAGTTCAGACATGGACGTATGCAAATCAGTCTGACCGTGTGCCTCATGGGAACAGTCAAGCCCGAACTGCCAAGCCATGTCTTCCCTGGACCGGAAACAAGCATCCTGGGACCGGTTTCGGGTCCATAACCCTCATCAGCCAGGCTATCTCGAATCCAGTGGCAAAGTGAGCAAGGGACCCACGTCTGGGCATACCCTGACAACTTGGAGAGAACAAAGCGATACCAAAGGGGATGATGGATGAAGCGTTTGAGCAAATCAAACACTCACCCCCAGTCAACTGATCTGGGTTTAATCCATCATCATTCTTTAGCTCACTCCACCACTCCAGTTCAGACATGGACATATGCAAATCAGTCTGACCCTGTTCCTCATGTGAACAGTTTAGCCCGAATTGCCAAGCCATGTCTTCCCTGGACCGGAAACAAGCATCCTGGGACCGGTTTTGGTTTCATAACCCTCATCAGCCTGGCTATATTGAATCCAATGGCAAAGTGAGCAAGGAACCCATGTCTGGGCATACCCTGCCAACTTAGGGCAAACAAAGCGATACCAAAGGGGATGATGGACGAAGCGTTTGAGCAAATCAAACACTCACCCCCAGTCAACTGATCCGGGTTTAATCCATCATCATTCTTTGGCTCACTCCACCACCCCCGTTCAGACATGGCCATATGCAAATCAGTCTGACCCTGTGCCTCATTGGAACAGTCCAGCCCAAACTGCAAAGCCATGTCTTCCCTGGACTGGAAACAAGCATCCTGGGACCGGTTTCCGGTTTATAACCATCATCAGCCAGGCATATCTCGAATCCAGTCGCAAAGTGAGCAAGGGACCCATGTCTGGGCATACCCTGCCAATTTAGGGCGCACAAAGCGATACCAAAGGGGATGATGGACGAAGCGTTTGAGCAAATCAAACACTCACCCCCAGTCAACTGATCTGGGTTTAATCCATCATCATTCTTTAGCTCACTCCACCACCCCAGTTCAGACATGGACATATGCAAATCAGTCTGACCCTGTGCCTCATGGGAACAGTCCAGCCCGAACTGCCAAGACATGTCTTCCCTGGACCCGAAACAAGCATCCTGGGACCGGTTTCTGGTTCATAACCCTCATCAGCCAGGCTATCTTCAATCCAGTGGCAAAGTGAGCAATGGACCCACGTCTGGGCATACCCTGCAAACTTAGGGCGAACAAAGCGATACCAAAGGGGATGATGGATGAAGCGTTTGAGCAAATCAAACACTCACCCCCAGTCAACTAATCTGGGTTTAATCCATCATCATTCTTTTGTTCAATCCACCAACCCAGTTCAGATATGGCCATATGCAAATCAGTCTGACCCTGTGCCTCATGGGAACAGTTTAGCCCGAACTGCCAAGCCATGTCTTCCCTGGACCAGAAACAAGCATCCTGGGACCGGTTTCAGGTTCATAACCCTCATCAGCCAGGCTATCTCGAATCCAGTGGCAAAGTGAGCAAGGGACCCACGTCTGGGCATACCCTGCCAACTTGAGGAGAACAAAGCGATACCAAAGGGGATGATGGATGAAGCGTTTGAGCAAATCAAACACTCACCCACAGTCAACTGATATGGGTTTAATCCATCATCATTCTTTAGCTCACTCCACCATCCCAGTTCAGACATGGAAATATGCAAATCAGTCTGACCCTGTGCCTCATGGGAACAGTCCAGCCCGAACTGCCAACCCTTGTCTTCCCTGGACAGGAAACCAGCATCCTGGGACCAGTTTCGGGTTCGTAACCCTCATCAGCCAGGCTATCTCGAATCCAGTTGCAAAGTGAGCAAGGGACCCACGTCTAGTCATACCCTGCCAACTTAGGGCAAACAAAGCGATACCAAAGGGGATGATGGACGAAGCGTTTGAGCAAATCAAACACTCACCCCCAGTCAACTGATCTGGGTTTAATCCATCATCATTCTTTAGCTCACTCCACCATCCCAGTTCAGACATGGACATATGCAAATCAGTCTGACCCTGTGCCTCATGGGAACAGTCCAGCCCGAACTGCCAAGCCATGTCTTCCCTGGACCGGAAACAAGCATCCTGGAACCGGTTTCCGGTTCATAACCATCATCAGCCAGGCTATTTCGAATACAGTCGAAAAGTGAGCAAGGGACCCACTTCTGGGCATACCCTGCCAACTTAGGGCAAACAAAGCGATACCAAAGGGGATGATGGACGAAGCGTTTGAGCAAATCAAACACTCACCCCCAGTCAACTGACCTGGGTTTAATCCATCATCATTTTTTAGCTCACTCTACCACCCCAGTTCAGACATGGCCATATGCAAATCAGTCTGACCCTGTGCCTCATGGGAACAGTCCAGCCCGAACTGCCAATCCATGTCTTCCCTGGACCCAAAACAAGCATACTGGGACCGGTTTCTGGTTCATAACCCTCATCAGCCAGGCTATCTTGAATCCAGTGGCAAAGTGAGCAAGGGACCCACGTCTGGGCATACCCTGACAACTTGGGGAGAACAAAGCAATACCAAAGGGGATGATGGATGAAGCGTTTTAGCAAATCAAACACTCACCCCCAGTCTACTGATCTGGGTTAATCCATCATCATTCTTTAGCTCACTCCACCACTGCAGTTCAGACATGGACATATGTAAATCAGTCTGACCCTGTTCCTCAGGAGAACAGTTTAGCCCGAATTGCCAAGCCATGTCTTTCCTGGACCGGAAACAAGCATCCTGGGACCGGTTTTAGTTTCATAACCCTCATCAGCCTGGCTATATTGAATGCAGTGGCAAAGTGAGCAAGGAACCCATGTCTGGGCATACCCTGCCAACTTAGGGCAAACAAAGCGATACAAAAGGGGATGATGGACGAAGCGTTTAAGCAAATCAAACACTCACCCCCAGTCAACTGATCCGGGTTTAATCCATCATCATTCTTTGCTCACTCCACCACCCCAGTTCAGACATGGCCATATGCAAATCAGTCTGACCCTGTGCCTCATGGGAACAGTCCAGCCCAAACTGCCAAGCCATGTCTTCCCTGGACCCGAAACAAGCATCCTGGGACCGGTTTCAGGTTCATAACCCTCATCAGGCAGGCTATCTCGAATCCAGTGGCAAAGTGAGCAAGGGACCCACGTCTAGTCATACCCTGCCAACTTAGGGCGAACAAAGCGATACCAAAGGGGATGATGGACGAAGCGTTTGAGCAAATCAAACACTCACCCCCAGCCAACTGATCTGGGTTTAATCCATCATCATTCTTTAGCTCACTCCACCACTCCAGTTCAGACATGGACATATGCAAATCAGTCTGACCCTGTGCCTCATGGGAACAGTTCAGCCCGAACTGCGAAGCCATGTCTTCCCTGGACCGGAAACAAGCATCCTGGGACCGGTTTCGGGTTCATAACCCTCATCAGCCAGGCTATCTCGAATCCAGTGGCAGAGTGAGCAAGGGACCCACGTCTGGGCATACCCTGCCAACTTAGGGAGAACAAAGCGATACCAAAGGGGATGAAGGATGAAGCGTTTGAGCAAATCAAACACTCACCCCCAGTCAACTGATCTGGGTTTAATCCATCATCATTCTTTAGCTCACTCCACCACCCCACTTCAGACATGGCCATATGCAAATCAGTCTGACCCTGTGCCTCATGGGAACAGTCCAGCCCGAACTGCAAAGGCATGTCTTCCCTGGACTGGAAACAAGCATCCTGGGACCAGTTTCGGGTTCTTAACCCTCATCATCCAGGCTATCTTGAATCCAGTGGCAAAGTGAGCAAGGGACCCACGTCTGGGCATACCCTGCCAACTTAGGGCGAACAAAGCGATACCAAAGGAGATGATGGACAAAGTGTTTGAGCAAATCAAACACTCGACCCCAGTCAACTGATCTGGGTTTAATCCATAACCATTCTTTAGCTCACTCCACCACCCCAGTTCAGACATATGCAAATCAGTCTGACCCTGTGCCTCATGGGAACAGTCTAGCCCGAACTGCCAAGCCATGTCTTCCCTGGTCCGGAAACAAGCATCCTGGGACCGGTTTCAGGTTCATAACCCTCATCATCCAGGCTATCTTGAATCCAGTGGCAAAGTGAGCAAGGGACCCACGTCTAGGCAAACCCTGCCAACTTAGGGCGAACAAAGCGATACCAAAGGGGATGATGGACGAAGCGTTTGAGCAAATCAAACACTCACCCCCAGTCAACTAATCTGGGTTTAATCCATCATCATTCTTTAGGTCACTCCACCACCCCAGTTCAGACATGGCCATATGCAAATCAGTCTGACCCTGTGCCTCAGGGGAACAGTCCATCCCGAACTGCAAAGGCATGTCTTCCCTGGACTGGAAACAAGCATCCTGGGACCAGTTTCGGGTTCATAACCCTCTTCAGCCATGCTATCTCGAATCCAGTGGCAAAGTGAGCAAGGGACCCACGTCTGGGCATACCCTGCCAACTTAGGGCGAACAAAGCGATACCAAAGGGGATGATGGACGAAGTGTTTGAGCAAATCAAACACTCACCCCCAGTCAACTGATCTGGGTTTAATCCATCATCATTCTTTAGCTCACTCCACCACCCCAGTTCAGACATATGCAAATCAGTCTGACCCTGTGCCTCATGGTAACAGTCTAGCCCGAACTGCCAAGCCATGTCTTCCCTGGACCGGAAACAAGCATCCTGGGACCGGTTTCAGGTTCATAACCCTCTTCAGCCATGCTATCTCGAATCCAGTGGCAAAGTGAGCAAGGGACCCACGTCTGGGCATACCCTGCCAACTTAGGGCGAACAAAGCGATACCAAAGGGGATGATGGACGAAGTGTTTGAGCAAATCAAACACTCACCCCCAGTCAACTGATCTGGGTTTAATCTATCACCATTCTTTAGCTCACTCCACCACCCCAGTTCAGACATATGCAAATCAGTCTGACCCTGTGCCTCATGGGAACAGTCTAGCCCGAACTGCCAAGCCATGTCTTCCCTGGACCGGAAACAAGCATCCAAGGACCGGTTTCAGGTTCATAACCCTCATCAGCCAGGCTATCTTGAATCCAGTGGCAAAGTGAGCAAGGGACCCACGTCTAGGCAAACCCTGCCAACTTAGGGCGAACAAAGCGATACCAAAGGGGATGATGGACGAAGCGTTTGAGCAAATCAAACACTCACCCCCAGTCAACTAATCTGGGTTTAATCCATCATCATTCTTTAGGTCACTCCACCACCCCAGTTCAGACATGGCCATATGCAAATCAATCTGACCCTGTGCCTCATGGGAACAGTCCAGCCCGAACTGCAAAGGCATGTCTTCCCTGGACTGGAAACAAGCATCCTGGGACCAGTTTCGGGTTCATAACCCTCTTCAGCCATGCTATCTCGAATCCAGTGGCAAAGTGAGCAAGGGACCCACGTCTGGGCATACCCTGCCAACTTAGGGCGAACAAAGCGATACCAAAGGGGATGATGGACGAAGTGTTTGAGCAAATCAAACACTCACCCCCAGTCAACTGATCTGGGTTTAATCCATCATCATTCTTTAGCTCACTCAACCACCCCAGTTCAGACATATGCAAATCAGTCTGACCCTGTGCCTCATGGGAACAGTCTAGCCCGAACTGCCAAGCCATGTCTTCCCTCGACCGGAAACAAGCATCCTGGGACCGGTTTCAGGTTCATAACCCTCTTCAGCCATGCTATCTCGAATCCAGTGGCAAAGTGAGCAAGGGACCCACGTCTGGGCATACCCTGCCTACTTAGGGCGAACAAAGAGATACCAAAGGGGATGATGGACGAAGTGTTTGAGCAAATCAAACACTCACCCCCAGTCAACTGATCTGGGTTTAATCCATCATCATTCTTTAGCTCACTCCACCACCCCAACTCAGACATATGCAAATCAGTCTGACCCTGTGCCTCATGGGAACAGTCTAGCCCGAACTGCCAAGCCATGTCTTCCCTGGACCGGAAACAAGCATCCTGGGACCGGTTTCGGGTTCATAACCCTCATCAGCCATGCTATCTCCGATCCAGGGGCAAAGTGAGCAAGGGACCCAAGTCTACTCATACCCTGCCAACTTAGGGTGAACAAAGCGATACCAAAGGGATGATGGACGAAGCGTTTGAGCAAATCAAACACTCATCCCCCGTCAACTAATCTGGGTTTAATCCATCATCATTCTTTAGCTCACTCCACCAACCCAGTTCAGACATGGCCATATGCAAATCAGTCTGACCCTGTGCCTCATGGGAACAGTCCAGCCCGAACTGCCAAGCCATGTCTTCCCTGGACCGGAAACAAGCATCCTGGGACCGGTTTCGGGTTCATAACCATCATCAGCCAGGCTATCTCGAATCCAGTCGCAAAGTGAGCAAGGGACCCACGTCTGGGCATACTCTGCCAAATTAGGGCGAACAAAGCGATACCAAAGGGGATGATGTACGAAGCGTTTGAGCAAATCAAACACTCACCCCCAGTCAACTGATCTGGGTTTAATCCATCATCATTCTTTAGCTCACTCCACCACCCCAGTTCAGACATGGACATATGCAAATCAGTCTGACCCTGTGCCTCATGGGAACAGTCCAGCCCGAACTGCCA
This sequence comes from Triturus cristatus, assembly GCF_964204655.1. Taxonomy (NCBI): domain Eukaryota; kingdom Metazoa; phylum Chordata; class Amphibia; order Caudata; family Salamandridae; genus Triturus; species Triturus cristatus. The sequence continues at coordinate 283,386 of NW_028188078.1, forward strand.
AGCCATGTCTTCCCTGGACCAGAAACAAGCATCCTGGGACCAGTTTCAGGTTCATAACCCTCATCAGCCAGCCTACTTGAATCCAGTGGCAAAGTGAGCAAGGGACCCACGTCTGGGCATACCCTGCCAACTAAGGGCGAACAAAGTGATACCAAAGGGGATGATGGACGAAGCGTTTGAGCAAATCAAACACTCACCCCCAGTCATCTGACCTGGGTTTAATCCATCATCCTTTTTTAGCTCACTCCACCACCCCAGTTCAGACATGGCCATATGCAAATCAGTCTGACCCTGTGCCTCATGGGAACAGTCCAGCCCGAACTGCCAATCCATGTCTTCCATGGACCCGAAACAAGCATCCTGGGACCAGTTTCTGGTTCATAACCCTCATCAGCCAGGCTATCTTGAATCCAGTGGCAAAGTGAGCAAGGGAGTCACGTCTGGGCATACCCTGCAAACTTAGGGCGAACAAAGCGATACAAAAGGGGATGAAGGACGAAGTGTTTGAGCAAATCAAACACTCACCCCCAGTCAACTAATCTGGGTTTAATCCATCATCATTCTTTCGTTCAATCTACCACCCCAGTTCAGACATGGCCATATGCAAATCAGTCTGACCCTGTGCCTCATGGGAACAGTCCAGACCGAACTGCCAAGCCATGTCTTCCCTGGACCGGAAAGTAGCATCCTGGGACCGGTTTCGTGTTCATAACCCTCATCACCCAGGCTATCTCGAATCCAGTGGCAAAGTGAGCAAGGGGCCCACGTCTACTCATACCCTGCCAACTTAGGGCGAACAAAGCGATACCAAAGGGGATGATTGACGAAGCGTTTGAGCAAATCAAACACTCACCCCCAGTCAACTGATCTGGGTTTAATCCATCATCATTCTTTAGCTCACTCCACCACCCCAGTTCATACATATGCTAATTAGTCTGACCCTGTGCCTCATGGGAACAGTCTAGCCCGAACTGCCAAGCCATGTCTTCCCTGGACCGGAAACAAGCATCCTGGGACCGGTTTCAGGTTCATAACCCTCATCAGCCAGGCTATCTTGTATCCAGTGGCAAAGTGAGCAAGGGACCCACATCTAGGCAAACCCTGCCAACTTAAGGCGAACAAAGCGATACCAAAGAGGATGATGGAGAAGCGTTTGAGCAAATCAAACACTCACCCCCGGTCAACTAATCTGGGTTTAATCCATCATCATTCTTTAGGTCACTCCACCACCCCAGTTCAGACATGGCCATATGCAAATCAGTCTGACCCGGTGCCTCGTGGGAACAGTCCAGACCGAACTGCCAAGCCAAGTCTTCCCTGGACCGGAAACAAGCACCCTGGGACCGGTTTCGGGTTCAAAAACCTCATCAGCCATGCTATCTCGAATCCAGTGGCAAAGTGAGCAAGGGACCCATGCCTACTCATACCCTGCCAACTTAGGGCGAACAAAGCGATACCAAAGGGGATGATGGACGAAGCATTTGAGCAAATCAAACACTTATCCCCCGTCAACTAATCTGGGTTAAATCCATCATCATTCTTTAGCTCACTCCACCACACCAGTTCAGACATGGCCATATGCACATCAGTCTGACCCTGTGCCTCATGGGAACAGTCCAGCCTGAACTGCCAAGCTATGTCTTCCCTGGACAGGAAACAAGCATTCTGGGACCAGTTTCGGGTTCATAACCCTCATCAGCCAGGCTATCTCGAATCCAGTTGCAAAGTGAGCAAGGGACCCACGTCTGGGCATACCCTGCCAACTTAGGGCAAACAAAGCGATACCAAAGGGGATGATGGACGAAGCGTTTGAGCAAATCAAACACTCACCCCCACTCAACTGACCTGGGTTTAATCCATCATCATTTTTTAGCTCACTCCATCACCCCAGTTCAGACATGGCCATATGCAAATCAGTCTGACCCTGTGCCTCATGGGAACAGTCCAGCCCGAACTGCCAATCCATGTCTTCCCTGGGCCCGAAACAAGCATCCTGGGACCGGTTTCTGGTTCATAACCCTCATCAGCCAGGCTATCTTGAATCCAGTGGCAAAGTGAGCATGGGACCCACGTCTGGGCATACCCTGCCAACTTAGGGCAAACAAAGCGATACCAAAGGGGATGATGGACGAAGCGTTTGAGCAAATCAAACACTCACCCCCAGTCAACTGATCCGGGTTTAATCCATCATCATTCTTTGGCTCACTCCACCACCCCCGTTCAGACATGGCCATACGCAAATCAGTCTGACCCTGTGCCTCATTGGAACAGTCCAGCCCAAACTGCAAAGCCATGTCTTCCCTGGACCGGAAACAAGCATCCTGGGACCGGTTTCCGGTTCATAACCATCATCAGCCAGGCTATCTCGAATCCAGTCGCAAAGTGAGCAAGGGACCCACGTCTGGGCATACCCTGCCAACTTAGGGCGAACAAAGCGATACCAAAGGGGATGATGGACGAAGCGTTTGAGCAAATCAAACACTCACCCCCAGTCAACTGATCTGGGTTTAATCCATCATCATTCTTTAGCTCACTCCACCACCCCAGTTCAGACATGGACATATGCAAATCAGTCTGACCCTGTGCCTCATGGGAACAGTCCAGCCCGAACTGCCAAGACATGTCTTCCCTGGACCCGAAACAAGCATCCTGGGACCGGTTTCTGGTTCATAACCCTCATCAGCCAGGCTATCTTCAATCCAGTGGCAAAGTGAGCAAGGGACCCACGTCTGGGCATACCCTGCAAACTTAGGGCGAACAAAGCGATACCAAAGGGGATGATGGATGAAGCGTTTGAGCAAATCAAACACTCACCCCCAGTCAACTAATCTGGGTTTAATCCATCATCATTCTTTCGTTCAATCCACCACCCCAGTTCAGACATGGCCATATGCAAATCAGTCTGACCCTGTGCCTCATGGGAACAGTTTAGCCCGAACTGCCAAGCCATGTCTTCCCTGGACCGGAAACAAGCATCCTGGGACCGGTTGCAGGTTCATAACCCTCATCAGCCAGGCTATCTCGAATCCAGTGCCAAAGGGAGCAAGGGACCCACGTCTGGGCATACCCTGCCAACTTGAGGAGAACAAAGCGATACCAAAGGGGATGATGGATGAAGCGTTTGAGCAAATCAAACACACACCCCCAGTCAACTGATGTGGGTTTAATCCATCATCATTCTTTAGCTCACTCCACCATCCCAGTTCAGACATGGAAATATGCAAATCAGTCTGACCCTGTGCCTCATGGGAACAGTCCAGACCGAACTGCCAAGCCATGTCTTCCCTGGACCGGAAACAAGCATCCTGGGACCAGTTTCGGGTTCATAACCATCATCAGCCATGCTATCTCGAATCCAGTGGCAAAGTGAGCAAGGGACCCACGTCTACTCACACCCTGCCAACTTAGGGCGAACAAAGCGATACCAAAGGGGATAATGGACAAAGCGTTTGAGCAAATCAAACAATCATCCCCCGTCAACTAATCTGGGTTTAATCCATCATCATTCTTTAGCTCACTCCACCACCCCAGTTCAGACATGGCCATATGCAAATCAGCCTGACCCTGTGCCTCATGGGAACAGTCCAGCCCAAACTGCCAACCCATGTCTTCCCTGGACAGGAAACAAGCATCCTGGGACCGGTTTCCGGTTCATAACCATCATCAGCCGGGCTATCTCGAATACAGTCGAAAAGTGAGCAAGGGACCCACTTCTGGGCATACCCTGCCAACTTAGGGCGAACAAAGCGATACCAAAGGGGATGATGGATGAAGCGTTTGAGCAAATCAAACACTCACCCCCAGTCAACTGATCTGGGTTTAATCCATCATCATTCTTTAGCTCACTCCACCACCCCAGTTCAGACATGGACATATGCAAATCAGTCCGACCCTGTGCCTCATGGGAACAGTCCAGCCCGAACTGCCAAGACATGTCTTCCCTGGACCCGAAACAAGCATCCTGGGACCGGTTTCTGGTTCATAACCCTCATCAGCCAGGCTATCTTCAATCCAGTGGCAAAGTGAGCAAGGGACCCACGTCTGGGCATACCCTGCAAACTTAGGGCGAACAAAGCGATACCAAAGGGGATGATGGATGAAGCGTTTGAGCAAATCAAACACTCACCCCCAGTCAACTAATCTGGGTTTAATCCATCATCATTCTTTCGTTCAATCCACCACCCCAGTTCAGACATGGCCATATGCAAATCAGTCTGACCCTGTGCCTCATGGGAACAGTTTAGCCCGAACTGCCAAGCCATGTCTTCCCTGGACCGGAAACAAGCATCCTGGGACCGGTTGCAGGTTCATAACCCTCATCAGCCAGGCTATCTCGAATCCAGTGGCAAAGTGAGCAAGGGACCCACGTCTGGGCATACCCTGCCAACTTGAGGAGAACAAAGCGATACCAAAGGGGATGATGGATGAAGCGTTTGAGCAAATCAAACACTCACCCCCAGTCAACTGATGTGGGTTTAATCCATCATCATTCTTTAGCTCACTCCACCATCCCAGTTCAGACATGGAAATATGCAAATCAGTCTGACCCTGTGCCTCATGGGAACAGTCCAGACCGAACTGCCAAGCCATGTCTTCCCTGGACCGGAAACAAGCATCCTGGGACAAGTTTCGGGTTCATAACCATCATCAGCCATGCTATCTCGAATCCAGTGGCAAAGTGAGCAAGGGACCCACGTCTACTCACACCCTGCCAACTTAGGGCGAACAAAGCGATACCAAAGGGGATAATGGACAAAGCGTTTGAGCAAATCAAACAATCATCCCCCGTCAACTAATCTGGGTTTAATCCATCATCATTCTTTAGCTCACTCCACCACCCCAGTTCAGACATGGCCATATGCAAATCAGCCTGACCCTGTGCCTCATGGGAACAGTCCAGCCCAAACTGCCAACCCATGTCTTCCCTGGACAGGAAACAAGCATCCTGGGACCGGTTTCCGGTTCATAACCATCATCAGCCGGGCTATCTCGAATACAGTCGAAAAGTGAGCAAGGGACCCACTTCTGGGCATACCCTGCCAACTTAGGGCAAACAAAGCGATACCAAAGGGGATGATGGACGAAGCGTTTGAGCAAATCAAACACTCACCCCCAGTCAACTGACCTGGGTTTAATCCATCATCATTTTTTAGCTCACTCCACCACCCCAGTTCAGACATGGCCATATGCAAATCAGTCTGACCCTGTGCCTCATGGGAACAGTCCAGCCCGAACTGCCAATCCATGTCTTCCCTGGACCAAAAACAAGCATCCTGGGACTGGTTTCTGGTTCATAACCCTCATCATCCAGGCTATCTTGAATCCAGTGGCAAAGTGAGCAAGGGACCCACGTCTGTGCATACCCTGACAACTTGGGGAGAACAAAGCAATACCAAAGGGGATGATGGATGAAGCGTTTTAGCAAATCAAACACTCACCCCCAGTCAACTGATCTGGGTTTAATCCATCATCATTCTTTAGCTCACTCCACCACTCCAGTTCAGACATGGACATATGTAAATCAGTCTGACCCTGTTCCTCATGAGAACAGTTTAGCCCGAATTGCCAAGCCATGTCTTCCCTGGACCGGAAACAAGCATCCTGGGACCGGTTTTAGTTTCATAACCCTCATCAGCCTGGCTATATTAAATCCAGTGGCAAAGTGAGCAAGGAAGCCATGTATGGGCATACCCTGCCAATTTAGGGCAAACAAAGCGATACCAAAGGGGATGATAGACGAAGCGTTTGAGCAAATCAAATACTCACCCCCAGTCAACTGATCCGGGTTTAATCCATCATCATTCTTTGGCTCACTCCACCACCCCAGTTCAGACATGGCCATATGCAAATCAGTCTGACCCTGTGCCTCATGGGAACAGTCCAGCCCAAACTGCCAAGCCATGTCTTCCCTGGACCCAAAACAAGCATCCTGGGACCGGTTTCAGGTTCATAACCCTCATCAGCCAGGCTATCTCGAATCCAGTGGCAAAGTGAGCAAGGGACCCACGTCTAGTCATACCCTGCCAACTTAGGGCGAACAAAGCGATACCAAAGGGGATGATGGACGAAGCGTTTGAGCAAATGAAACACTCACCCCCAGTCAACTGATCTGGGTTTAATCCATCATCATTCTTTAGCTCACTCCACCACTCCAGTTCAGACATGGACATATGCAAATCAGTCTGACCCTGTGCCTCATGGGAACAGTCCAGCCCGAACTGCGAAGCCATGTCTTTCCTGGACCGGAAACAAGCATCCTGGGACCGGTTTCGGGTTCATAACCCTCATCAGCCAGGCTATCTCGAATCCAGTGGCAGAGTGAGCAAGGGACCCACGTCTGGGCATACCCTGCCAACTTGGGGAGAACAAAGCAATACCAAAGGGGATGATGGATGAAGCGTTTGAGCAAATCAAACACTCACCCCCAGTCAACTGATCTGGGTTTAATCCATCATCATTCTTTAGCTCACTCCACCACCCCACTTCAGACATGGCCATATGCAAATCAGTCTGACCCTGTGCCTCATGGGAACAGTCCAGCCCGAACTGCAAAGGCATGTCTTCCCTGGACTGGAAACAAGCATCCTGGGACCAGTTTCGGGTTCTTAACCATCTTCAGCCATGCTATCTCGAATCCAGTGGCAAAGTGAGCAAGGGACCCACGTCTGGGCATACCCTGCCAACTTAGGGCGAACAAAGCGATACCAAAGGGGATGATGGACGAAGTGTTTGAGCAAATCAAACACTCACCCCCAGTCAACTGATCTGGGTTTAATCCATCACCATTCTTTAGCTCACTCCACCACCCCAGTTCAGACATATGCAAATCAGTCTGACCCTGTGCCTCATGGGAACAGTCTAGCCCGAACTGCCAAGCCATGTCTTCCCTGGACCGGAAACAAGCATCCTGGGACCGGTTTCAGGTTCATAACCCTCATCAGCCAGGCTATCTTGAATCCAGTGGCAAAGTGAGCAAGGGACCCACGTCTAGGCAAACCCTGCCAACTTAGGGCGAACAAAGCGATACCAAAGGGGATGATGGACGAAGCGTTTGAGCAAATCAAACACTCACCCCCAGTCAACTAATCTGGGTTTAATCCATCATCATTCTTTAGGTCACTCCACCACCCCAGTTCAGACATGGCCATATGCAAATCAGTCTGACCCTGTGCCTCATGGGAACAGTCCATCCCGAACTGCAAAGGCATGTCTTCCCTGGACTGGAAACAAGCATCCTGGGACCAGTTTCGGGTTCATAACCCTCTTCAGCCATGCTATCTCGAATCCAGTGGCAAAGTGAGCAAGGGACCCACGTCTGGGCATACCCTGCCAACTTAGGGCGAACAAAGCGATACCAAAGGGGATGATGGACGAAGTGTTTGAGCAAATCAAACACTCACCCCCAGTCAACTGATCTGGGTTTAATCCATCATCATTCTTTAGCTCACTCCATCACCCCAGTTCAGACATATGCAAATCAGTCTGACCCTGTGCCTCATGGGAACAGTCTAGCCAGAACTGCCAAGCCATGTCTTCCCTGGACTGGAAACAAGCATCCTGGGACCGGTTTCAGGTTCATAACCCTCTTCAGCCATGCTATCTCGAATCCAGTGGCAAAGTGAGCAAGGGACCCACGTCTGGGCATACCCTGCCAACTTAGGGCGAACAAAGCGATACCAAAGGGGATGATGGACAAAGTGTTTGAGCAAATCAAACACTCACCCCCAGTCAACTGATCTGGGTTTAATCCATCATCATTCTTTAGCTCACTCCACCACTCCAGTTCAGACATGGACGTATGCAAATCAGTCTGACCGTGTGCCTCATGGGAACAGTCAAGCCCGAACTGCCAAGCCATGTCTTCCCTGGACCGGAAACAAGCATCCTGGGACCGGTTTCGGGTCCATAACCCTCATCAGCCAGGCTATCTCGAATCAAGTGGCAAAGTGAGCAAGGGACCCACGTCTGGGCATACCCTGACAACTTGGAGAGAACAAAGCGATACCAAAGGGGATGATGGATGAAGCGTTTGAGCAAATCAAACACTCACCCCCAGTCAACTGATCTGGGTTTAATCCATCATCATTCTTTAGCTCACTCCACCACTCCAGTTCAGACATGGACATATGCAAATCAGTCTGACCCTGTTCCTCATGTGAACAGTTTAGCCCGAATTGCCAAGCCATGTCTTCCCTGGACCGGAAACAAGCATCCTGGGACCGGTTTTGGTTTCATAACCCTCATCAGCCTGGCTATATTGAATCCAATGGCAAAGTGAGCAAGGAACCCATGTCTGGGCATACCCTGCCAACTTAGGGCAAACAAAGCGATACCAAAGGGGATGATGGACGAAGCGTTTGAGCAAATCAAACACTCACCCCCAGTCAACTGATCCGGGTTTAATCCATCATCATTCTTTGGCTCACTCCACCACCCCCGTTCAGACATGGCCATATGCAAATCAGTCTGACCCTGTGCCTCATTGGAACAGTCCAGCCCAAACTGCAAAGCCATGTCTTCCCTGGACTGGAAACAAGCATCCTGGGACCGGTTTCCGGTTTATAACCATCATCAGCCAGGCATATCTCGAATCCAGTCGCAAAGTGAGCAAGGGACCCATGTCTGGGCATACCCTGCCAATTTAGGGCGCACAAAGCGATACCAAAGGGGATGATGGACGAAGCGTTTGAGCAAATCAAACACTCACCCCCAGTCAACTGATCTGGGTTTAATCCATCATCATTCTTTAGCTCACTCCACCACCCCAGTTCAGACATGGACATATGCAAATCAGTCTGACCCTGTGCCTCATGGGAACAGTCCAGCCCGAACTGCCAAGACATGTCTTCCCTGGACCCGAAACAAGCATCCTGGGACCGGTTTCTGGTTCATAACCCTCATCAGCCAGGCTATCTTCAATCCAGTGGCAAAGTGAGCAATGGACCCACGTCTGGGCATACCCTGCAAACTTAGGGCGAACAAAGCGATACCAAAGGGGATGATGGATGAAGCGTTTGAGCAAATCAAACACTCACCCCCAGTCAACTAATCTGGGTTTAATCCATCATCATTCTTTCGTTCAATCCACCAACCCAGTTCAGATATGGCCATATGCAAATCAGTCTGACCCTGTGCCTCATGGGAACAGTTTAGCCCGAACTGCCAAGCCATGTCTTCCCTGGACCAGAAACAAGCATCCTGGGACCGGTTTCAGGTTCATAACCCTCATCAGCCAGGCTATCTCGAATCCAGTGGCAAAGTGAGCAAGGGACCCACGTCTGGGCATACCCTGCCAACTTGAGGAGAACAAAGCGATACCAAAGGGGATGATGGATGAAGCGTTTGAGCAAATCAAACACTCACCCACAGTCAACTGATATGGGTTTAATCCATCATCATTCTTTAGCTCACTCCACCATCCCAGTTCAGACATGGAAATATGCAAATCAGTCTGACCCTGTGCCTCATGGGAACAGTCCAGCCCGAACTGCCAACCCTTGTCTTCCCTGGACAGGAAACCAGCATCCTGGGACCAGTTTCGGGTTCGTAACCCTCATCAGCCAGGCTATCTCGAATCCAGTTGCAAAGTGAGCAAGGGACCCACGTCTAGTCATACCCTGCCAACTTAGGGCAAACAAAGCGATACCAAAGGGGATGATGGACGAAGCGTTTGAGCAAATCAAACACTCACCCCCAGTCAACTGATCTGGGTTTAATCCATCATCATTCTTTAGCTCACTCCACCATCCCAGTTCAGACATGGACATATGCAAATCAGTCTGACCCTGTGCCTCATGGGAACAGTCCAGCCCGAACTGCCAAGCCATGTCTTCCCTGGACCGGAAACAAGCATCCTGGAACCGGTTTCCGGTTCATAACCATCATCAGCCAGGCTATCTCGAATACAGTCGAAAAGTGAGCAAGGGACCCACTTCTGGGCATACCCTGCCAACTTAGGGCAAACAAAGCGATACCAAAGGGGATGATGGACGAAGCGTTTGAGCAAATCAAACACTCACCCCCAGTCAACTGACCTGGGTTTAATCCATCATCATTTTTTAGCTCACTCTACCACCCCAGTTCAGACATGGCCATATGCAAATCAGTCTGACCCTGTGCCTCATGGGAACAGTCCAGCCCGAACTGCCAATCCATGTCTTCCCTGGACCCAAAACAAGCATACTGGGACCGGTTTCTGGTTCATAACCCTCATCAGCCAGGCTATCTTGAATCCAGTGGCAAAGTGAGCAAGGGACCCACGTCTGGGCATACCCTGACAACTTGGGGAGAACAAAGCAATACCAAAGGGGATGATGGATGAAGCGTTTTAGCAAATCAAACACTCACCCCCAGTCTACTGATCTGGGTTAATCCATCATCATTCTTTAGCTCACTCCACCACTGCAGTTCAGACATGGACATATGTAAATCAGTCTGACCCTGTTCCTCAGGAGAACAGTTTAGCCCGAATTGCCAAGCCATGTCTTCCCTGGACCGGAAACAAGCATCCTGGGACCGGTTTTAGTTTCATAACCCTCATCAGCCTGGCTATATTGAATGCAGTGGCAAAGTGAGCAAGGAACCCATGTCTTGGCATACCCTGCCAACTTAGGGCAAACAAAGCGATACAAAAGGGGATGATGGACGAAGCGTTTAAGCAAATCAAACACTCACCCCCAGTCAACTGATCCGGGTTTAATCCATCATCATTCTTTGCTCACTCCACCACCCCAGTTCAGACATGGCCATATGCAAATCAGTCTGACCCTGTGCCTCATGGGAACAGTCCAGCCCAAACTGCCAAGCCATGTCTTCCCTGGACCCGAAACAAGCATCCTGGGACCGGTTTCAGGTTCATAACCCTCATCAGGCAGGCTATCTCGAATCCAGTGGCAAAGTGAGCAAGGGACCCACGTCTAGTCATACCCTGCCAACTTAGGGCGAACAAAGCGATACCAAAGGGGATGATGGACGAAGCGTTTGAGCAAATCAAACACTCACCCCCAGTCAACTGATCTGGGTTTAATCCATCATCATTCTTTAGCTCACTCCACCACTCCAGTTCAGACATGGACATATGCAAATCAGTCTGACCCTGTGCCTCATGGGAACAGTTCAGCCCGAACTGCGAAGCCATGTCTTCCCTGGACCGGAAACAAGCATCCTGGGACCGGTTTCGGGTTCATAACCCTCATCAGCCAGGCTATCTCGAATCCAGTGGCAGAGTGAGCAAGGGACCCACGTCTGGGCATACCCTGCCAACTTGGGGAGAACAAAGCGATACCAAAGGGGATGATGGATGAAGCGTTTGAGCAAATCAAACACTCACCCCCAGTCAACTGATCTGGGTTTAATCCATCATCATTCTTTAGCTCACTCCACCACCCCACTTCAGACATGGCCATATGCAAATCAGTCTGACCCTGTGCCTCATGGGAACAGTCCAGCCCGAACTGCAAAGGCATGTCTTCCCTGGACTGGAAACAAGCATCCTGGGACCAGTTTCGGGTTCTTAACCATCTTCAGCCATGCTATCTCGAATCCAGTGGCAAAGTGAGCAAGGGACCCACGTCTGGGCATACCCTGCCAACTTAGGGCGAACAAAGTGATACCAAAGGGGATGATGGACGAAGTGTTTGAGCAAATCAAACACTCACCCCCAGTCAACTGATCTGGGTTTAATCCATCATCATTCTTTAGCTCACTCCACCACCCCAGTTCAGACATATGCAAATCAGTCTGACCCTGTGCCTCATGGGAACAGTCTAGCCCAAACTGCCAAGCCATGTCTTCCCTGGACCGGAAACAAGCATCCTGGGACCGGTTTCAGGTTCATAACCCTCTTCACCCATGCTATCTCGAATCCAGTGGCAAAGTGAGCAAGGGACCCACGTCTGGGCATACCCTGCCAACTTAGGGCGAACAAAGCGATACCAAAGGAGATGATGGACAAAGTGTTTGAGCAAATCAAACACTCACCCCCAGTCAACTGATCTGGGTTTAATCCATAACCATTCTTTAGCTCACTCCACCACCCCAGTTCAGACATATGCAAATCAGTCTGACCCTGTGCCTCATGGGAACAGTCTAGCCCGAACTGCCAAGCCATGTCTTCCCTGGTCCGGAAACAAGCATCCTGGGACCGGTTTCAGGTTCATAACCCTCATCATCCAGGCTATCTTGAATCCAGTGGCAAAGTGAGCAAGGGACCCACGTCTAGGCAAACCCTGCCAACTTAGGGCGAACAAAGCGATACCAAAGGGGATGATGGACGAAGCGTTTGAGCAAATCAAACACTCACCCCCAGTCAACTAATCTGGGTTTAATCCATCATCATTCTTTAGGTCACTCCACCACCCCAGTTCAGACATGGCCATATGCAAATCAGTCTGACCCTGTGCCTCAGGGGAACAGTCCATCCCGAACTGCAAAGGCATGTCTTCCCTGGACTGGAAACAAGCATCCTGGGACCAGTTTCGGGTTCATAACCCTCTTCAGCCATGCTATCTCGAATCCAGTGGCAAAGTGAGCAAGGGACCCACGTCTGGGCATACCCTGCCAACTTAGGGCGAACAAAGCGATACCAAAGGGGATGATGGATGAAGTGTTTGAGCAAATCAAACACTCACCCCCAGTCAACTGATCTGGGTTTAATCCATCATCATTCTTTAGCTCACTCAACCACCCCAGTTCAGACATATGCAAATCAGTCTGACCCTGTGCCTCATGGGAACAGTCTAGCCCGAACTGCCAAGCCATGTCTTCCCTCGACCGGAAACAAGCATCCTGGGACCGGTTTCAGGTTCATAACCCTCTTCAGCCATGCTATATCGAATCCAGTGGCAAAGTGAGCAAGGGACCCACGTCTGGGCATACCCTGCCTACTTAGGGCGAACAAAGAGATACCAAAGGGGATGATGGACGAAGTGTTTGAGCAAATCAAACACTCACCCCCAGTCAACTGATCTGGGTTTAATCCATCATCATTCTTTAGCTCACTCCACCACCCCAGTTCAGACATATGCAAATCAGTCTGACCCTGTGCCTCATGGGAACAGTCTAGCCCGAACTGCCAAGCCATGTCTTCCCTGGACCGGAAACAAGCATCCTGGGACCGGTTTCGGGTTCATAACCCTCATCAGCCATGCTATCTCCGATCCAGGGGCAAAGTGAGCAAGGGACCCAAGTCTACTCATACCCTGCCAACTTAGGGTGAACAAAGCGATACCAAAGGGATGATGGACGAAGCGTTTGAGCAAATCAAACACTCATCCCCCGTCAACTAATCTGGGTTTAATCCATCATCATTCTTTAGCTCACTCCACCAACCCAGTTCAGACATGGCCATATGCAAATCAGTCTGACCCTGTGCCTCATGGGAACAGTCCAGCCCGAACTGCCAAGCCATGTCTTCCCTGGACCGGAAACAAGCATCCTGGGACCGGTTTCGGGTTCATAACCATCATCAGCCAGGCTATCTCGAATCCAGTCGCAAAGTGAGCAAGGGACCCACGTCTGGGCATACTCTGCCAAATTAGGGCGAACAAAGCGATACCAAAGGGGATGATGTACGAAGCGTTTGAGCAAATCAAACACTCACCCCCAGTCAACTGATCTGGGTTTAATCCATCATCATTCTTTAGCTCACTCCACCACCCCAGTTCAGACATGGACATATGCAAATCAGTCTGACCCTGTGCCTCATGGGAACAGTCCAGCCCGAACTGCCAAGCCATGTCTTCCCTGGACCAGAAACAAGCATCCTGGGACCAGTTTCAGGTTCATAACCCTCATCAGCCAGCCTACTTGAATCCAGTGGCAAAGTGAGCAAGGGACCCACGTCTGGGCATACCCTGCCAACTAAGGGCGAACAAAGTGATACCAAAGGGGATGATGGACGAAGCGTTTGAGCAAATCAAACACTCACCCCCAGTCATCTGACCTGGGTTTAATCCATCATCCTTTTTTAGCTCACTCCACCACCCCAGTTCAGACATGGCCATATGCAAATCAGTCTGACCCTGTGCCTCATGGGAACAGTCCAGCCCGAACTGCCAATCCATGTCTTCCATGGACCCGAAACAAGCATCCTGGGACCAGTTTCTGGTTCATAACCCTCATCAGCCAGGCTATCTTGAATCCAGTGGCAAAGTGAGCAAGGGAGTCACGTCTGGGCATACCCTGCAAACTTAGGGCGAACAAAGCGATACAAAAGGGGATGAAGGACGAAGTGTTTGAGCAAATCAAACACTCACCCCCAGTCAACTAATCTGGGTTTAATCCATCATCATTCTTTCGTTCAATCTACCACCCCAGTTCAGACATGGCCATATGCAAATCAGTCTGACCCTGTGCCTCATGGGAACAGTCCAGACCGAACTGCCAAGCCATGTCTTCCCTGGACCGGAAAGTAGCATCCTGGGACCGGTTTCGTGTTCATAACCCTCATCACCCAGGCTATCTCGAATCCAGTGGCAAAGTGAGCAAGGGGCCCACGTCTACTCATACCCTGCCAACTTAGGGCGAACAAAGCGATACCAAAGGGGATGATTGACGAAGCGTTTGAGCAAATCAAACACTCACCCCCAGTCAACTGATCTGGGTTTAATCCATCATCATTCTTTAGCTCACTCCACCACCCCAGTTCATACATATGCTAATTAGTCTGACCCTGTGCCTCATGGGAACAGTCTAGCCCGAACTGCCAAGCCATGTCTTCCCTGGACCGGAAACAAGCATCCTGGGACCGGTTTCAGGTTCATAACCCTCATCAGCCAGGCTATCTTGTATCCAGTGGCAAAGTGAGCAAGGGACCCACATCTAGGCAAACCCTGCCAACTTAAGGCGAACAAAGCGATACCAAAGAGGATGATGGAGAAGCGTTTGAGCAAATCAAACACTCACCCCCGGTCAACTAATCTGGGTTTAATCCATCATCATTCTTTAGGTCACTCCACCACCCCAGTTCAGACATGGCCATATGCAAATCAGTCTGACCCGGTGCCTCGTGGGAACAGTCCAGACCGAACTGCCAAGCCAAGTCTTCCCTGGACCGGAAACAAGCACCCTGGGACCGGTTTCGGGTTCAAAAACCTCATCAGCCATGCTATCTCGAATCCAGTGGCAAAGTGAGCAAGGGACCCATGCCTACTCATACCCTGCCAACTTAGGGCGAACAAAGCGATACCAAAGGGGATGATGGACGAAGCATTTGAGCAAATCAAACACTTATCCCCCGTCAACTAATCTGGGTTAAATCCATCATCATTCTTTAGCTCACTCCACCACACCAGTTCAGACATGGCCATATGCACATCAGTCTGACCCTGTGCCTCATGGGAACAGTCCAGCCTGAACTGCCAAGCTATGTCTTCCCTGGACAGGAAACAAGCATTCTGGGACCAGTTTCGGGTTCATAACCCTCATCAGCCAGGCTATCTCGAATCCAGTTGCAAAGTGAGCAAGGGACCCACGTCTGGGCATACCCTGCCAACTTAGGGCAAACAAAGCGATACCAAAGGGGATGATGGACGAAGCGTTTGAGCAAATCAAAAACTCACCCCCACTCAACTGACCTGGGTTTAGTCCATCATCATTTTTTAGCTCACTCCATCACCCCAGTTCAGACATGGCCATATGCAAATCAGTCTGACCCTGTGCCTCATGGGAACAGTCCAGCCCGAACTGCCAATCCATGTCTTCCCTGGGCCCGAAACAAGCATCCTGGGACCGGTTTCTGGTTCATAACCCTCATCAGCCAGGCTATCTTGAATCCAGTGGCAAAGTGAGCATGGGACCCACGTCTGGGCATACCCTGCAAACTTAGGGCGAACAAAGCGATACAAAAGGGGATGGTGGAGAAAGTATTTGAGCAAATCAAACACTCACCCCCAGTGAACTGATCTGGGTTTAATCCATCATCATTCTTTAGCTCACTCCACCACTCCAGTTCAGACATGGACATATGCAAATCAGTCTGACCCTGTGCCTCATGGGAACAGTCAAGCCCGAACTGCCAAGCCATGTCTTCCCTGGACCGGAAACAAGCATCCTGGGACCGGTTTCAGGTTCATAACCCTCTTCAGCCATGCTATCTCGAATCCAGTGGCAAAGTGAGCAAGGGACCCACGTCTGGGCATACCCTGCCAACTTAGGGCGAACAAAGCGATACCAAAGGGGATGATGGACGAAGCGTTTGAGCAAATCAAACACTCACCCCCAGTCAACTGATCTGGGTTTAATCCATCATCATTCTTTAGCTCACTCCACCACCCCAGTTCAGACATGGACATATGCAAATCAGTCTGACCCTGTGCCTCATGGGAACAGTCCAGCCCGAACTGCCAAGCCATGTCTTCCCTGGACCAGAAACAAGCATCCTGGGACCAGTTTCAGGTTCATAACCCTCATCAGACAGGCTACTTGAATCCAGTGGCAAAGTGAGCAAGGGACCCACGTCTGGGCATACCCTGCCAACTAAGGGCGAACAAAGTGATACCAAAGGGGATGATGGACGAAGCGTTTGAGCAAATCAAACACTCACCCCGACTCAACTGACCTGGGTTTAATCCATCATCATTTTTTAGCTCACTCCATCACCCCAGTTCAGACCTGGCCATATGCAAATCAGTCTGACCCTGTGCCTCATGGGAACAGTCCAGCCCGAACTGCCAATCCATGTCTTCCATGGACCCGAAACAAGCATCCTGGGACCAGTTTCTGGTTCATAACCCTCATCAGCCAGGCTATCTTGAATCCAGTGGCAAAGTGAGCAAGGGAGCCACGTCTGGGCATACCCTGCAAACTTAGGGCGAACAAAGCGATACAAAAGGGGATGAAGGACGAAGCGTTTGAGCAAATCAAACACTCACCCCCAGTCAACTAATCTGGGTTTAATCCATCATCATTCTTTCGTTCAATCCACCACCCCAGGTCAGACATGGCCATATGCAAATCAGTCTGACCCTGTGCCTCATGGGAACAGTCCAGCCCGAACTGCCAAGCCATGTCTTCCCTGGACCAGAAACAAGAATCCTGGGACCGGTTTCAGGTTCATAACCCTCATCAGCCAGGCTATCTCGAATCCAGTGGCAAAGTGAGCAAGGGAACCACGTCTAAGCAAACCCTGCCAACTTAGGGCGAACAAAGCGATACCAAAGGGGATGATGGACGAAGCGTTTGAGCAAATCAAACACTCACCCCGACTCAACTGACCTGGGTTTAATCCATCATCATTTTTTAGCTCACTCCATCACCCCAGTTCAGACCTGGCCATATGCAAATCAGTCTGACCCTGTGCCTCATGGGAACAGTCCAGCCCGAACTGCCAATCCATGTCTTCCCTGGACCCGAAACAAGCATCCTGGGACCGGTTTCTGGTTCATAACCCTCATCAGCCAGGCTATCTTGAATCCAGTGGCAAAGTGAGCATGGGACCCACGTCTGGGCATACCCTGCAAACTTAGGGCGAACAAAGCAATACAAAAGGGGATGGTGGACGAAGCGTTTGAGCAAATCAAACACTCACCCCCAGTCAACTGATCTGGGTTTAATCCATCATCATTCTTTAGCTCACTCCACCACTCCAGTTCAGACATGGACGTATGCAAATCAGTCTGACCGTGTGCCTCTTGGGAACAGTCAAGCCCGAACTGCCAAGCCATGTCTTCCCTGGACCGGAAACAAGCATCCTGGGACCGGTTTCGGGTTCATAACCCTCATCAGCCAGGCTATCTCGAATCCAGTGGCAAAGTGAGCAAGGGACCCACGTCTGGGCATACCCTGACAACTTGGAGAGAACAAAGCGATACCAAAGGGGATGATGGATGAAGCGTTTGAGCAAATCAAACACTCACCCCCAGTCAACTGATCTGGGTTTAATCCATCATCATTCTTTAGCTCACTCCACCACTCCAGTTCAGACATGGACATATGCAAATCAGTCTGACCCTGTTCCTCATGTGAACAGTTTAGCCCGAATTGCCAAGCCATGTCTTCCCTTGACCGGAAACAAGCATCCTGGGACCGGTTTTGGTTTCATAACCCTCATCAGCCTGGCTATATTGAATCCAATGGCAAAGTGAGCAAGGAACCCATGTCTGGGCATACCCTGCCAACTTAGGGCAAACAAAGCGATACCAAAGGGGATGATGGACGAAGCGTTTGAGCAAATCAAACACTCACCCCCAGTCAACTGATCCGGGTTTAATCCATCATCATTCTTTAGCTCACTCCACCACCCCCGTTCAGACATGGCCATATGCAAATCAGTCTGACCCTGTGCCTCATGGGAACAGTCCAGCCCAAACTGCAAAGCCATGTCTTCCCTGGACCGGAAACAAGCATCCTGGGACCGGTTTCCGGTTCATAACCATCATCAGCCAGGCTATCTCGAATCCGGTCGCAGAGTGAGCAAGGGACCCACATCTGGGCATACCCTGCCAACTTAGGGCGAACAAAGCGATACCAAAGGGGATGATGGACGATGCGTTTGAGCAAATCAAACACTCACCCCTAGTCAACTGATCTGGGTTTAATCCATCATCATTTTTTAGCTCACTCCACCACCCCAGTTCAGACATGGACATATGCAAATCAGTCTGACCCTGTGCCTCATGGGAACAGTCCAGCCCGAACTGCCAAGACATGTCTTCCCTGGACCCGAAACAAGCATCCTGGGACCGGTTTCTGGTTCATAACCCTCATCAGCCAGGCTATCTTCAATCCAGTGGCAAAGTGAGCAAGGGACCCACGTCTGGGCATACCCTGCCAACTTAGGGCGAACAAAGCGATACCAAAGGGGATGATGGACGAAGCGTTTGAGCAAATCAAACACTCACCCCCAGTCAACTGATCCGGGTTTAATCCATCATCATTCTTTAGCTCACTCCACCACCCCCGTTCAGACATGGCCATATGCAAATCAGTCTGACCCTGTTCCTCATGTGAACAGTTTAGCCCGAATTGCCAAGCCATGTCTTCCCTTGACCGGAAACAAGCATCCTGGGACCGGTTTTGGTTTCATAACCCTCATCAGCCTGGCTATATTGAATCCAATGGCAAAGTGAGCAAGGAACCCATGTCTGGGCATACCCTGCCAACTTAGGGCAAACAAAGCGATACCAAAGGGGATGATGGACGAAGCGTTTGAGCAAATCAAACACTCACCCCCAGTCAACTGATCCGGGTTTAATCCATCATCATTCTTTAGCTCACTCCACCACCCCCGTTCAGACATGGCCATATGCAAATCAGTCTGACCCTGTGCCTCATGGGAACAGTCCAGCCCAAACTGCAAAGCCATGTCTTCCCTGGACCGGAAACAAGCATCCTGGGACCGGTTTCCGGTTCATAACCATCATCAGCCAGGCTATCTCGAATCCAGTCGCAGAGTGAGCAAGGGACCCACATCTGGGCATACCCTGCCAACTTAGGGCGAACAAAGCGATACCAAAGGGGATGATGGACGAAGCGTTTGAGCAAATCAAACACTCACCCCTAGTCAACTGATCTGGGTTTAATCCATCATCATTTTTTAGCTCACTCCACCACCCCAGTTCAGACATGGACATATGCAAATCAGTCTGACCCTGTGCCTCATGGGAACAGTCCAGCCCGAACTGCCAAGACATGTCTTCCCTGGACCCGAAACAAGCATCCTGGGACCGGTTTCTGGTTCATAACCCTCATCAGCCAGGCTATCTTCAATCCAGTGGCAAAGTGAGCAAGGGACCCACGTCTGGGCATACCCTGCCAACTTAGGGCGAACAAAGCGATACCAAAGGGGATGATGGATGAAGCGTTTGAGCAAATCAAACACTCACCCCCAGTCAACTAATCTGGGTTTAATCCATCATCATACTTTCGTTCAATCCACCACCCCAGTTCAGACATGGCCATATGCAAATCAGTCTGACCCTGTGCCTCATGGGAACAGTCCAGCCCGAACTGCAAAGGCATGTCTTCCCTGGACTGGAAACAAGCATCCTGGGACCAGTTTCGGGTTCTTAACCATCTTCAGCCATGCTATCTCGAATCCAGTGGCAAAGTGAGCAAGGGACCCACGTCTGGGCATACCCTGCCAACTTAGGGCGAACAAAGTGATACCAAAGGGGATGATGGACGAAGTGTTTGAGCAAATCAAACACTCACCCCAGTCAACTGATCTGGGTTTAATCCATCATCATTCTTTAGCTCACTCCACCACCCCAGTTCAGACATATGCAAATCAGTCTGACCCTGTGCCTCATGGGAACAGTCTAGCCCGAACTGCCAAGCCATGTCTTCCCTGGACCGGAAACAAGCATCCTGGGACCGTTTTCAGGTTCATAACCCTCTTCAGCCATGCTATCTCGAATCCAGTGGCAAAGTGAGCAAGGGACCCACGTCTGGGCATACCCTGCCAACTTAGGGCGAACAAAGCGATACCAAAGGGGATGATGGACAAAGTGTTTGAGCAAATCAAACACTCACCCCCAGTCAACAGATCTGGGTTTAATCCATCACCATTCTTTAGCTCACTCCACCACCCCAGTTCAGACATATGCAAATCAGTCTGACCCTGTGCCTCATGGGAACAGTCTAGCCCGAACTGCCAAGCCATGTCTTCGCTGGACCGGAAACAAGCATCCTGGGACCGGTTTCAGGTTCATAACCCTCATCATCCAGGCTATCTTGAATCCAGTGGCAAAGTGAGCAAGGGACCCACGTCTAGGCAAACCCTGCCAACTTAGGGCGAACAAAGCGATACCAAAGGGGATGATGGAAGAAGCGTTTGAGCAAATCAAACACTCACCCCCAGTCAACTAATCTGGGTTTAATCCATCATCATTCTTTAGGTCACTCCAACACCCCAATTCAGACATGGCCATATGCAAATCAGTCTGTCCCTGTGCCTCATGGGAACAGTCTAGCCCGAACTGCCAAGCCATTTCTTCCCTGGACCGGAAACAAGCATCCTGGGACCGGTTTCAGGTTCATAACCCTCATCAGCCAGGCTATCTTGAATCCAGTGGCAAAGTGAGCAAGGGACCCACGTCTAGGCAAACACTGCCAACTTAGGGCGAACAAAGCGATACCAAAGGGGATGATGGACGAAGCGTTTGAGCAAATCAAACACTCACCCCCAGTCAACTAATCTGGGTTTAATCCATCATCATTCTTTAGGTCACTCCACCACCCCAGTTCAGACATGGCCATATGCAAATCAATCTGACCCTGTGCCTCATGGGAACAGTCCAGCCCGAACTGCAAAGGCATGTCTTCCCTGGACTGGAAACAAGCATCCTGGGACCAGTTTCGGGTTCATAACCCTCTTCAGCCATGCTATCTCGAATCCAGTGGCAAAGTGAGCAAGGGACCCACGTCTGGGCATACCCTGCCAACTTAGGGCGAACAAAGCGATACCAAAGGGGATGATGGACGAAGTGTTTGAGCAAATCAAACACTCACCCCCAGTCAACTGATCTGGGTTTAATCCATCATCATTCTTTAGCTCACTCAACCACCCCAGTTCAGACATATGCAAATCAGTCTGACCCTGTGCCTCATGGGAACAGTCTAGCCCGAACTGCCAAGCCATGTCTTCCCTCGACCGGAAACAAGCATCCTGGGACCGGTTTCAGGTTCATAACCCTCTTCAGCCATGCTATCTCGAATCCAGTGGCAAAGTGAGCAAGGGACCCACGTCTGGGCATACCCTGCCTACTTAGGGCGAACAAAGAGATACCAAAGGGGATGATGGACGAAGTGTTTGAGCAAATCAAACACTCACCCCCAGTCAAATGATCTGGGTTTAATCCATCATCATTCTTTAGCTCACTCCACCACCCCAGTTCAGACATATGCAAATCAGTCTGACCCTGTGCCTCATGGGAACAGTCTAGCCCGAACTGTCAAGCCATGTCTTCCCTGGACCGGAAACAAGCATCCTGGGACCGGTTTCGGGTTCATAACCCTCATCAGCCATGCTATCTCGAATCCAGTGGCAAAGTGAGCAAGGGACCCATGTCTACTCATACCCTGCCAACTTAGGGTGAACAAAGCGATACCAAAGGGATGATGGACGAAGCGTTTGAGCAAATCAAACACTCATCCCCGTCAACTAATCTGGGTTTAATCCATCATCATTCTTTAGCTCACTCCACCACCCCAGTTCAGACATGGCCATATGCAAATCAGTCTGACCCTGTGCCTCATGGGAACAGTCCAGCCTGAACTGCCAAGCCATGTCTTCCCTGGACAGGAAACAAACATCCTGGGACCAGTATCGGGTTCATAACCATCATCAGCCAGGCTATCTCGAATCCAGTTGCAAAGTGAGCAAGGGTCCCACGTCTAGTCATACCCTGCCAACTTAGGGCGAACAAAGCGATACCAAAGGGGATGATGGACGAAGCGTTTGAGCAAATCAAACACTCACCCCTAGTCAACTGATCTGGGTTTAATCCATCATCATTCTTTAGCTCACTCCACCACCCCAGTTCAGACATGGACATATGCAAATCAGTCTGACACTGTGCGTCATGGGAACAGTCCAGCCCGAACTGCCAAGACATGTCTTCCCTGGACCCGAAACAAGCATCCTGGGACCGGTTTCTGGTTCATAACCCTCATCAGCCAGGCTATCTTCAATTCAGTGGCAAAGTGAGCAAGGGACCCACGTCTGGGCATACCCTGCCAACTTAGGGCGAACAAAGCGATACCAAAGGGGATGATGGATGAAGCGTTTGAGCAAATCAAACACTCACCCCCAGTCAACTAATCTGGGTTTAATCCATCATCATTCTTTCGTTCAATCCACCACCCCAGTTCAGACATGGCCATATGCAAATCAGTCTGACCCTGTGCCTCATGGGAACAGTCCAGCCCGAACTGCAAAGGCATGTCTTCCCTGGACTGGAAACAAGCATCCTGGGACCAGTTTCGGGTTCTTAACCATCTTCAGCCATGCTATCTCGAATCCAGTGGCAAAGTGAGCAAGGGACCCACGTCTGGGCATACCCTGCCAACTTAGGGCGAACAAAGTGATACCAAAGGGGATGATGGACGAAGTGTTTGAGCAAATCAAACACTCACCCCCAGTCAACTGATCTGGGTTTAATCCATCATCATTCTTTAGCTCACTCCACCACCCCAGTTCAGACATATGCAAATCAGTCTGACCCTGTGCCTCATGGGAACAGTCTAGCCCGAACTGCCAAGCCATGTCTTCCCTGGACCGGAAACAAGCATCCTGGGACCGTTTTCAGGTTCATAACCCTCTTCAGCCATGCTATCTCGAATCCAGTGGCAAAGTGAGCAAGGAACCCACGTCTGGGCATACCCTGCCAACTTAGGGCGAACAAAGCGATACCAAAGGGGATGATGGACAAAGTGTTTGAGCAAATCAAACACTCACCCCCAGTCAACAGATCTGGGTTTAATCCATCACCATTCTTTAGCTCACTCCACCACCCCAGTTCAGACATATGCAAATCAGTCTGACCCTGTGCCTCATGGGAACAGTCTAGCCCGAACTGCCAAGCCATGTCTTCCCTGGACCGGAAACAAGCATCCTGGGACCGGTTTCGGGTTCATAACCCTCATCAGCCATGCTATCTCGAATCCAGTGGCAAAGTGAGCAAGGGACCCATGTCTACTCATACCCTGCCAACTTAGGGTGAACAAAGCGATACCAAAGGGATGATGGACGAAGCGTTTGAGCAAATCAAACACTCATCCCCGTCAACTAATCTGGGTTTAATCCATCATCATTCTTTAGCTCACTCCACCACCCCAGTTCAGACATGGCCATATGCAAATCAGTCTGACCCTGTGCCTCATGGGAACAGTCCAGCCTGAACTGCCAAGCCATGTCTTCCCTGGACAGGAAACAAACATCCTGGGACCAGTATCGGGTTCATAACCATCATCAGCCAGGCTATCTCGAATCCAGTTGCAAAGTGAGCAAGGGTCCCACGTCTAGTCATACCCTGCCAACTTAGGGCGAACAAAGCGATACCAAAGGGGATGATGGACGAAGCGTTTGAGCAAATCAAACACTCACCCCTAGTCAACTGATCTGGGTTTAATCCATCATCATTCTTTAGCTCACTCCACCACCCCAGTTCAGACATGGACATATGCAAATCAGTCTGACACTGTGCGTCATGGGAACAGTCCAGCCCGAACTGCCAAGACATGTCTTCCCTGGACCCGAAACAAGCATCCTGGGACCGGTTTCTGGTTCATAACCCTCATCAGCCAGGCTATCTTCAATTCAGTGGCAAAGTGAGCAAGGGACCCACGTCTGGGCATACCCTGCCAACTTAGGGCGAACAAAGCGATACCAAAGGGGATGATGGATGAAGCGTTTGAGCAAATCAAACACTCACCCCCAGTCAACTAATCTGGGTTTAATCCATCATCATTCTTTCGTTCAATCCACCACCCCAGTTCAGACATGGCCATATGCAAATCAGTCTGACCCTGTGCCTCATGGGAACAGTCCAGCCCGAACTGCAAAGGCATGTCTTCCCTGGACTGGAAACAAGCATCCTGGGACCAGTTTCGGGTTCTTAACCATCTTCAGCCATGCTATCTCGAATCCAGTGGCAAAGTGAGCAAGGGACCCACGTCTGGGCATACCCTGCCAACTTAGGGCGAACAAAGTGATACCAAAGGGGATGATGGACGAAGTGTTTGAGCAAATCAAACACTCACCCCCAGTCAACTGATCTGGGTTTAATCCATCATCATTCTTTAGCTCACTCCACCACCCCAGTTCAGACATATGCAAATCAGTCTGACCCTGTGCCTCATGGGAACAGTCTAGCCCGAACTGCCAAGCCATGTCTTCCCTGGACCGGAAACAAGCATCCTGGGACCGTTTTCAGGTTCATAACCCTCTTCAGCCATGCTATCTCGAATCCAGTGGCAAAGTGAGCAAGGAACCCACGTCTGGGCATACCCTGCCAACTTAGGGCGAACAAAGCGATACCAAAGGGGATGATGGACAAAGTGTTTGAGCAAATCAAACACTCACCCCCAGTCAACAGATCTGGGTTTAATCCATCACCATTCTTTAGCTCACTCCACCACCCCAGTTCAGACATATGCAAATCAGTCTGACCCTGTGCCTCATGGGAACAGTCTAGCCCGAACTGCCAAGCCATGTCTTCCCTGGACCGGAAACAAGCATCCTGGGACCGGTTTCAGGTTCATAACCCTCATCATCCAGGCTATCTTGAATCCAGTGGCAAAGTGAGCAAGGGACCCACGTCTAGGCAAACCCTGCCAACTTAGGGCGGACAAAGCGATACCAAAGGGGATGATGGACGAAGCGTTTGAGCAAATCAAACACTCACCCCCAGTCAACTAATCTGGGTTTAATCCATCATCATTCTTTAGGTCACTCCAACACCCCAATTCAGACATGGCCATATGCAAATCAGTCTGACCCTGTGCCTCATGGGAACAGTTCATCCCGAACTGCAAAGGCATGTCTTCCCTGGACTGGAAACAAGCATCCTGGGACCAGTTTCGGGTTCATAACCCTCTTCAGCCAAGCTATCTCAAATCCAGTGGCAAAGTGAGCAAGGGACCCACGTCTGGGCATACCCTGACAACTTAGGGCGAACAAAGCGATACCAAAGGGGATGGTGGACGAAGTGTTTGAGCAAATCAAACACTCACCCCCAGTCAACTGATCTGGGTTTAATCCATCATCATTCTTTAGCTCACTCCACCACCCCAGTTCAGACATATGCAAATCAGTCTGACCCTGTGCCTCATGGGAACAGTCTAGCCCGAACTGCCAAGCCATGTCTTCCCTAGACCGGAAACAAGCATCCTGGGACCGGTTTCAGGTTCATAACCCTCTTCAGCCATGCTATCTCGAATCCAGTGGCAAAGTGAGCAAGGGACCCACGTCTGGGCATACCCTGCCAACTTAGGGCGAACAAAGCGATACCAAAGGGGATGATGGACGAAGTGTTTGAGCAAATCAAACACTCACCCCCAGTCAACTGATCTGGGTTTAATCCATCACCATTCTTTAGCTCACTCCACCACCCCAGTTCAGATATATGCAAATCAGTCTGTCCCTGTGCCTCATGGGAACAGTCTAGCCCGAACTGCCAAGCCATGTCTTCCCTGGACCGGAAACAAGCATCCAGGGACCGGTTTCAGGTTCATAACCCTCATCAGCCAGGCTATCTTGAATCCAGTGGCAAAGTGAGCAAGGGACCCACGTCTAGGCAAACCCTGCCAACTTAGGGCGAACAAAGCGATACCAAAGGGGATGATGGACGAAGCGTTTGAGCAAATCAAACACTCACCCCCAGTCAACTAATCTGGGTTTAATCCATCATCATTCTTTAGGTCACTCCACCACCCCAGTTCAGACATGGCCATATGCAAATCAGTCTGACCCTGTGCCTCATGGGAACAGTCCATCCCGAACTGCAAAGGCATGTCTTCCCTGGACTGGAAACAAGCATCCTGGGACCAGTTTCGGGTTCATAACCCTCTTCAGCCATGCTATCTCGAATTCAGTGGCAAAGTGAGCAAGGGACCCACGTCTGGGCATACCCTGCCAACTTAGGGCGAACAAAGCGATACCAAAGGGGATGATGGACGAAGTGTTTGAGCAAATCAAACACTCACCCCCAGTCAACTGATCTGGGTTTAATCCATCATCATTCTTTAGCTCACTCCACCACCCCAGTTCAGACATATGCAAATCAGTCTGACCCTGTGCCTCATGGGAACAGTCTAGCCAGAACTGCCAAGCCATGTCTTCCCTGGACTGGAAACAAGCATCCTGGGACCGGTTTCAGGTTCATAACCCTCTTCAGCCATGCTATCTCGAATCCAGTGGCAAAGTGAGCAAGGGACCCACGTCTGGGCATACCCTGCCAACTTAGGGCGAACAAAGCGATACCAAAGGGGATGATGGACAAAGTGTTTGAGCAAATCAAACACTCACCCCCAGTCAACTGATCTGGGTTTAATCCATCATCATTCTTTAGCTCACTCCACCACTCCAGTTCAGACATGGACGTATGCAAATCAGTCTGACCGTGTGCCTCATGGGAACAGTCAAGCCCGAACTGCCAAGCCATGTCTTCCCTGGACCGGAAACAAGCATCCTGGGACCGGTTTCGGGTCCATAACCCTCATCAGCCAGGCTATCTCGAATCCAGTGGCAAAGTGAGCAAGGGACCCACGTCTGGGCATACCCTGACAACTTGGAGAGAACAAAGCGATACCAAAGGGGATGATGGATGAAGCGTTTGAGCAAATCAAACACTCACCCCCAGTCAACTGATCTGGGTTTAATCCATCATCATTCTTTAGCTCACTCCACCACTCCAGTTCAGACATGGACATATGCAAATCAGTCTGACCCTGTTCCTCATGTGAACAGTTTAGCCCGAATTGCCAAGCCATGTCTTCCCTGGACCGGAAACAAGCATCCTGGGACCGGTTTTGGTTTCATAACCCTCATCAGCCTGGCTATATTGAATCCAATGGCAAAGTGAGCAAGGAACCCATGTCTGGGCATACCCTGCCAACTTAGGGCAAACAAAGCGATACCAAAGGGGATGATGGACGAAGCGTTTGAGCAAATCAAACACTCACCCCCAGTCAACTGATCCGGGTTTAATCCATCATCATTCTTTGGCTCACTCCACCACCCCCGTTCAGACATGGCCATATGCAAATCAGTCTGACCCTGTGCCTCATTGGAACAGTCCAGCCCAAACTGCAAAGCCATGTCTTCCCTGGACTGGAAACAAGCATCCTGGGACCGGTTTCCGGTTCATAACCATCATCAGCCAGGCATATCTCGAATCCAGTCGCAAAGTGAGCAAGGGACCCATATCTGGGCATACCCTGCCAATTTAGGGCGCACAAAGCGATACCAAAGGGGATGATGGACGAAGCGTTTGAGCAAATCAAACACTCACCCCCAGTCAACTGATCTGGGTTTAATCCATCATCATTCTTTAGCTCACTCCACCACCCCAGTTCAGACATGGACATATGCAAATCAGTCTGACCCTGTGCCTCATGGGAACAGTCCAGCCCGAACTGCCAAGACATGTCTTCCCTGGACCCGAAACAAGCATCCTGGGACCGGTTTCTGGTTCATAACCCTCATCAGCCAGGCTATCTTCAATCCAGTGGCAAAGTGAGCAATGGACCCACGTCTGGGCATACCCTGCAAACTTAGGGCGAACAAAGCGATACCAAAGGGGATGATGGATGAAGCGTTTGAGCAAATCAAACACTCACCCCCAGTCAACTAATCTGGGTTTAATCCATCATCATTCTTTCGTTCAATCCACCAACCCAGTTCAGATATGGCCATATGCAAATCAGTCTGACCCTGTGCCTCATGGGAACAGTTTAGCCCGAACTGCCAAGCCATGTCTTCCCTGGACCAGAAACAAGCATCCTGGGACCGGTTTCAGGTTCATAACCCTCATCAGCCAGGCTATCTCGAATCCAGTGGCAAAGTGAGCAAGGGACCCACGTCTGGGCATACCCTGCCAACTTGAGGAGAACAAAGCGATACCAAAGGGGATGATGGATGAAGCGTTTGAGCAAATCAAACACTCACCCACAGTCAACTGATATGGGTTTAATCCATCATCATTCTTTAGCTCACTCCACCATCCCAGTTCAGACATGGAAATATGCAAATCAGTCTGACCCTGTGCCTCATGGGAACAGTCCAGCCCGAACTGCCAACCCATGTCTTCCCTGGACAGGAAACCAGCATCCTGGGACCAGTTTCAGGTTCGTAACCCTCATCAGCCAGGCTATCTCGAATCCAGTTGCAAAGTGAGCAAGGGACCCACGTCTAGTCATACCCTGCCAACTTAGGGCAAACAAAGCGATACCAAAGGGGATGATGGACGAAGCGTTTGAGCAAATCAAACACTCACCCCCAGTCAACTGATCTGGGTTTAATCCATCATCATTCTTTAGCTCACTCCACCATCCCAGTTCAGACATGGACATATGCAAATCAGTCTGACCCTGTGCCTCATGGGAACAGTCCAGCCCGAACTGCCAAGCCATGTCTTCCCTGGACCGGAAACAAGCATCCTGGGACCGGTTTCCGGTTCATAACCATCATCAGCCAGGCTATCTCGAATACAGTCGAAAAGTGAGCAAGGGACCCACTTCTGGGCATACCCTGCCAACTTAGGGCAAACAAAGCGATACCAAAGGGGATGATGGACGAAGCGTTTGAGCAAATCAAACACTCACCCCCAGTCAACTGACCTGGGTTTAATCCATCATCATTTTTTAGCTCACTCTACCACCCCAGTTCAGACATGGCCATATGCAAATCAGTCTGACCCTGTGCCTCATGGGAACAGTCCAGCCCGAACTGCCAATCCATGTCTTCCCTGGACCCAAAACAAGCATACTGGGACCAGTTTCTGGTTCATAACCCTCATCAGCCAGGCTATCTTGAATCCAGAGGCAAAGTGAGCAAGGGACCCACGTCTGGGCATACCCTGACAACTTGGGGAGAACAAAGCAATACCAAAGGGGATGATGGATGAAGCGTTTTAGCAAATCAAACACTCACCCCCAGTCAACTGATCTGGGTTAATCCATCATCATTCTTTAGCTCACTCCACCACTGCAGTTCAGACATGGACATATGTAAATCAGTCTGACCCTGTTCCTCATGAGAACAGTTTAGCCCGAATTGCCAAGCCATGTCTTCCCTGGACCGGAAACAAGCATCCTGGGACCGGTTTTAGTTTCATAACCCTCATCAGCCTGGCTATATTGAATGCAGTGGCAAAGTGAGCAAGGAACCCATGTCTGGGCATACCCTGCCAACTTAGGGCAAACAAAGCGATACAAAAGGGGATGATGGACGAAGCGTTTAAGCAAATCAAACACTCACCCCCAGTCAACTGATCCGGGTTTAATCCATCATCATTCTTTGGCTCACTCCACCACCCCAGTTCAGACATGGCCATATGCAAATCAGTCTGACCCTGTGCCTCATGGGAACAGTCCAGCCCAAACTGCCAAGCCATGTCTTCCCTGGACCCGAAACAAGCATCCTGGGACCCGTTTCAGGTTCATAACCCTCATCAGCCAGGCTATCTCGAATCCAGTGGCAAAGTGAGCAAGGGACCCACGTCTAGTCATACCCTGCCAACTTAGGGCGAACAAAGCGATACCAAAGGGGATGATGAACGAAGCGTTTGAGCAAATCAAACACTCACCCCCAGTCAACTGATCTGGGTTTAATCCATCATCATTCTTTAGCTCACTCCACCACTCCAGTTCAGACATGGACATATGCAAATCAGTCTGACCCTGTGCCTCATGGGAACAGTTCAGCCCGAACTGCGAAGCCATGTCTTCCCTGGACCGGAAACAAGCATCCTGGGACCGGTTTCGGGTTCATAACCCTCATCAGCCAGGCTATCTCGAATCCAGTGGCAGAGTGAGCAAGGGACCCACGTCTGGGCATACCCTGCCAACTTGGGGAGAACAAAGCGATACCAAGGGGATGATGGATGAAGCGTTTGAGCAAATCAAACACTCACCCCCAGTCAACTGATCTGGGTTTAATCCATCATCATTCTTTAGCTCACTCCACCACCCCACTTCAGACATGGCCATATGCAAATCAGTCTGACCCTGTGCCTCATGGGAACAGTCCAGCCCGAACTGCAAAGGCATGTCTTCCCTGGACTGGAAACAAGCATCCTGGGACCAGTTTCGGGTTCTTAACCATCTTCAGCCATGCTATCTCGAATCCAGTGGCAAAGTGAGCAAGGGACCCACGTCTGGGCATACCCTGCCAACTTAGGGCGAACAAAGTGATACCAAAGGGGATGATGGACGAAGTGTTTGAGCAAATCAAACACTCACCCCCAGTCAACTGATCTGGGTTTAATCCATCATCATTCTTTAGCTCACTCCACCACCCCAGTTCAGACATATGCAAATCAGTCTGACCCTGTGCCTCATGGGAACAGTCTAGCCCGAACTGCCAAGCCATGTCTTCCCTGGACCGGAAACAAGCATCCTGGGACCGGTTTCAGGTTCATAACCCTCTTCAGCCATGCTATCTCGAATCCAGTGGCAAAGTGAGCAAGGGACCCACGTCTGGGCATACCCTGCCAACTTAGGGCGAACAAAGCGATACCAAAGGAGATGATGGACAAAGTGTTTGAGCAAATCAAACACTCACCCCCAGTCAACTGATCTGGGTTTAATCCATAACCATTCTTTAGCTCACTCCACCACCCCAGTTCAGACATATGCAAATCAGTCTGACCCTGTGCCTCATGGGAACAGTCTAGCCCGAACTGCCAAGCCATGTCTTCCCTGGTCCGGAAACAAGCATCCTGGGACCGGTTTCAGGTTCATAACCCTCATCATCCAGGCTATCTTGAATCCAGTGGCAAAGTGAGCAAGGGACCCACGTCTAGGCAAACCCTGCCAACTTAGGGCGAACAAAGCGATACCAAAGGGGATGATGGACGAAGCGTTTGAGCAAATCAAACACTCACCCCCAGTCAACTAATCTGGGTTTAATCCATCATCATTCTTTAGGTCACTCCACCACCCCAGTTCAGACATGGCCATATGCAAATCAGTCTGACCCTGTGCCTCATGGGAACAGTCCATCCCGAACTGCAAAGGCATGTCTTCCCTGGACTGGAAACAAGCATCCTGGGACCAGTTTCGGGTTCATAACCCTCTTCAGCCATGCTATCTCGAATCCAGTGGCAAAGTGAGCAAGGGACCCACGTCTGGGCATACCCTGCCAACTTAGGGCGAACAAAGCGATACCAAAGGGGATGATGGACGAAGTGTTTGAGCAAATCAAACACTCACCCCCAGTCAACTGATCTGGGTTTAATCCATCATCATTCTTTAGCTCACTCCACCACCCCAGTTCAGACATATGCAAATCAGTCTGACCCTGTGCCTCATGGGAACAGTCTAGCCCGAACTGCCAAGCCATGTCTTCCCTGGACCGGAAACAAGCATCCTGGGACCGGTTTCAGGTTCATAACCCTCTTCAGCCATGCTATCTCGAATCCAGTGGCAAAGTGAGCAAGGGACCCACGTCTGGGCATACCCTGCCAACTTAGGGCGAACAAAGCGATACCAAAGGGGATGATGGACGAAGTGTTTGAGCAAATCAAACACTCACCCCCAGTCAACTGATCTGGGTTTAATCTATCACCATTCTTTAGCTCACTCCACCACCCCAGTTCAGACATATGCAAATCAGTCTGACCCTGTGCCTCATGGGAACAGTCTAGCCCGAACTGCCAAGCCATGTCTTCCCTGGACCGGAAACAAGCATCCAAGGACCGGTTTCAGGTTCATAACCCTCATCAGCCAGGCTATCTTGAATCCAGTGGCAAAGTGAGCAAGGGACCCACGTCTAGGCAAATCCTGCCAACTTAGGGCGAACAAAGCGATACCAAAGGGGATGATGGACGAAGCGTTTGAGCAAATCAAACACTCACCCCCAGTCAACTAATCTGGGTTTAATCCATCATCATTCTTTAGGTCACTCCACCACCCCAGTTCAGACATGGCCATATGCAAATCAATCTGACCCTGTGCCTCATGGGAACAGTCCAGCCCGAACTGCAAAGGCATGTCTTCCCTGGACTGGAAACAAGCATCCTGGGACCAGTTTCGGGTTCATAACCCTCTTCAGCCATGCTATCTCGAATCCAGTGGCAAAGTGAGCAAAGGACCCACGTCTGGGCATACCCTGCCAACTTAGGGCGAACAAAGCGATACCAAAGGGGATGATGGACGAAGTGTTTGAGCAAATCAAACACTCACCCCCAGTCAACTGATCTGGGTTTAATCCATCATCATTCTTTAGCTCACTCAACCACCCCAGTTCAGACATATGCAAATCAGTCTGACCCTGTGCCTCATGGGAACAGTCTAGCCCGAACTGCCAAGCCATGTCTTCCCTCGACCGGAAACAAGCATCCTGGGACCGGTTTCAGGTTCATAACCCTCTTCAGCCATGCTATCTCGAATCCAGTGGCAAAGTGAGCAAGGGACCCACGTCTGGGCATACCCTGCCTACTTAGGGCGAACAAAGAGATACCAAAGGGGATGATGGACGAAGTGTTTGAGCAAATCAAACACTCACCCCCAGTCAACTGATCTGGGTTTAATCCATCATCATTCTTTAGCTCACTCCACCACCCCAGTTCAGACATATGCAAATCAGTCTGACCCTGTGCCTCATGGGAACAGTCTAGCCCGAACTGCCAAGCCATGTCTTCCCTGGACCGGAAACAAGCATCCTGGGACCGGTTTCGGGTTCATAACCCTCATCAGCCATGCTATCTCCGATCCAGGGGCAAAGTGAGCAAGGGACCCACGTCTACTCATACCCTGCCAACTTAGGGTGAACAAAGCGATACCAAAGGGATGATGGACGAAGCGTTTGAGCAAATCAAACACTCATCCCCCGTCAACTAATCTGGGTTTAATCCATCATCATTCTTTAGCTCACTCCACCAACCCAGTTCAGACATGGCCATATGCAAATCAGTCTGACCCTGTGCCTCATGGGAACAGTCCAGCCCGAACTGCCAAGCCATGTCTTCCCTGGACCGGAAACAAGCATCCTGGGACCGGTTTCGGGTTCATAACCATCATCAGCCAGGCTATCTCGAATCCAGTCGCAAAGTGAGCAAGGGACCCACGTCTGGGCATACTCTGCCAAATTAGGGCGAACAAAGCGATACCAAAGGGGATGATGTACGAAGCGTTTGAGCAAATCAAACACTCACCCCCAGTCAACTAATCTGGGTTTAATCCATCATCATTCTTTAGCTCACTCCACCACCCCAGTTCAGACATGGACATATGCAAATCAGTCTGACCCTGTGCCTCATGGGAACAGTCCAGCCCGAACTGCCAAGCCATGTCTTCCCTGGACCAGAAACAAGCATCCTGGGACCAGTTTCAGGTTCATAACCCTAATCAGCCAGCCTACTTGAATCCAGTGGCAAAGTGAGCAAGGGACCCACGTCTGGGCATACCCTGCCAACTAAGGGCGAACAAAGTGATACCAAAGGGGATGATGGACGAAGCGTTTGAGCAAATCAAACACTCACCCCCAGTCATCTGACCTGGGTTTAATCCATCATCCTTTTTTAGCTCACGCCACCACCCCAGTTCAGACATGGCCATATGCAAATCAGTCTGACCCTGTGCCTCATGGGAACAGTCCAGCCCGAACTGCCAATCCATGTCTTCCATGGACCCGAAACAAGCATCCTGGGACCAGTTTCTGGTTCATAACCCTCATCAGCCAGGCTATCTTGAATCCAGTGGCAAAGTGAGCAAGGGAGTCACGTCTGGGCATACCCTGCAAACTTAGGGCGAACAAAGCGATACAAAAGGGGATGAAGGACGAAGTGTTTGAGCAAATCAAACACTCACCCCCAGTCAACTAATCTGGGTTTAATCCATCATCATTCTTTCGTTCAATCCACCACCCCAGGTCAGACATGGCCATATGCAAATCAGTCTGACCCTGTGCCTCATGGGAACAGTCCAGCCCGAACTGCCAATCCATGTCTTCCCTGGGCCCGAAACAAGCATCCTGGGACCGGTTTCTGGTTCATAACCCTCATCAGCCAGGCTATCTTGAATCCAGTGGCAAAGTGAGCATGGGACCCACGTCTGGGCATACCCTGCAAACTTAGGGCGAACAAAGCGATACAAAAGGGGATGGTGGAGAAAGCGTTTGAGCAAATCAAACACTCACCCCCACTGAACTGATCTGGGTTTAATCCATCATCATTCTTTAGCTCACTCCACCACTCCAGTTCAGACATGGACATATGCAAATCAGTCTGACCCTGTGCCTCATGGGAACAGTCAAGCCCGAACTGCCAAGCCATGTCTTCCCTGGACCGGAAACAAGCATCCTGGGACCGGTTTCAGGTTCATAACCCTCTTCAGCCATGCTATCTCGAATCCAGTGGCAAAGTGAGCAAGGGACCCACGTCTGGGCATACCCTGCCAACTTAGGGCGAACAAAGCAATACCAAAGGGGATGATGGACGAAGCGTTTGAGCAAATCAAACACTCACCCCCAGTCAACTGATCTGGGTTTAATCCATCATCATTCTTTAGCTCACTCCACCACCCCAGTTCAGACATGGACATATGCAAATCAGTCTGACCCTGTGCCTCATGGGAACAGTCCAGCCCGAACTGCCAAGCCATGTCTTCCCTGGACCAGAAACAAGCATCCTGGGACCAGTTTCAGGATCATAACCCTCATCAGACAGGCTACTTGAATCCAGTGGCAAAGTGAGCAAGGGACCCACGTCTGGGCATACCCTGCAAACTAAGGGCGAACAAAGTGATACCAAAGGGGATGATGGACGAAGCATTTGAGCAAATCAAACACTCACCCCGACTCAACTGACCTGGGTTTAATCCATCATCATTTTTTAGCTCACTCCATCACCCCAGTTCAGACCTGGCCATATGCAAATCAGTCTGACCCTGTGCCTCATGGGAACAGTCCAGCCCGAACTGCCAATCCATGTCTTCCATGGACCCGAAACAAGCATTTCTGGGACCAGTTTCTGGTTCATAACCCTCATCAGCCAGGCTATCTTGAATCCAGTGGCAAAGTGAGCAAGGGAGCCACGTCTGGGCATACCCTGCAAACTTAGGGCGAACAAAGCGATACAAAAGGGGATGAAGGACGAAGCGTTTGAGCAAATCAAACACTCACCCCCAGTCAACTAATCTGGGTTTAATCCATCATCATTCTTTCGTTCAATCCACCACCCCAGGTCAGACATGGCCATATGCAAATCAGTCTGACCCTGTGCCTCATGGGAACAGTCCAGCCCGAACTGCCAAGCCATGTCTTCCCTGGACCAGAAACAAGAATCCTGGGACCGGTTTCAGGTTCATAACCCTCATCAGCCAGGCTATCTCGAATCCAGTGGCAAAGTGAGCAAGGGACCCACGTCTAAGCAAACCCTGCCAACTTAGGGCGAACAAAGCGATACCAAAGGGGATGATGGACGAAGCGTTTGAGCAAATCAAACACTCACCCCGACTCAACTGACCTGGGTTTAATCCATCATCATTTTTTAGCTCACTCCATCACCCCAGTTCAGACCTGGCCATATGCAAATCAGTCTGACCCTGTGCCTCATGGGAACAGTCCAGCCCGAACTGCCAATCCATGTCTTCCCTGGACCCGAAACAAGCATCCTGGGACCGGTTTCTGGTTCATAACCCTCATCAGCCAGGCTATCTTGAATCCAGTGGCAAAGTGAGCATGGGACCCACGTCTGGGCATACCCTGCAAACTTAGGGCGAACAAAGCGATACAAAAGGGGATGGTGGACGAAGCGTTTGAGCAAATCAAACACTCACCCCCAGTCAACTGATCTGGGTTTAATCCATCATCATTCTTTAGCTCACTCCACCACTCCAGTTCAGACATGGACGTATGCAAATCAGTCTGACCGTGTGCCTCTTGGGAACAGTCAAGCCCGAACTGCCAAGCCATGTCTTCCCTGGACCGGAAACAAGCATCCTGGGACCGGTTTAGGGTTCATAACCCTCATCAGCCAGGCTATCTCGAATCCAGTGGCAAAGTGAGCAAGGGACCCACGTCTGGGCATACCCTGACAACTTGGAGAGAACAAAGCGATACCAAAGGGGATGATGGATGAAGCGTTTGAGCAAATCAAACACTCACCCCCAGTCAACTGATCTGGGTTTAATCCATCATCATTCTTTAGCTCACTCCACCACTCCAGTTCAGACATGGACATATGCAAATCAGTCTGACCCTGTTCCTCATGTGAACAGTTTAGCCCGAATTGCCAAGCCATGTTTTCCCTTCACCGGAAACAAGTATCCTGGGACCGGTTTTGGTTTCATAACCCTCATCAGCCTGGCTATATTGAATCCAATGGCAAAGTGAGCAAGGAACCCATGTCTGGGCATACCCTGCCAACTTAGGGCAAACAAAGCGATACCAAAGGGGATGATGGACGAAGCGTTTGAGCAAATCAAACACTCACCCCCAGTCAACTGATCCGGGTTTAATCCATCATCATTCTTTAGCTCACTCCACCACCCCCGTTCAGACATGGCCATATGCAAATCAGTCTGACCCTGTGCCTCATGGGAACAGTCCAGCCCAAACTGCAAAGCCATGTCTTCCCTGGACCGGAAACAAGCATCCTGGGACCGGTTTCCGGTTCATAACCATCATCAGCCAGGCTATCTTGAATCCAGTCGCAGAGTGAGCAAGGGACCCACATCTGGGCATACCCTGCCAACTTAGGGCGAACAAAGCGATACCAAAGGGGATGATGGACGAAGCGTTTGAGCAAATCAAACACTCACCCCTAGTCAACTGATCTGGGTTTAATCCATCATCATTTTTTAGCTCACTCCACCACCCCAGTTCAGACATGGACATATGCAAATCAGTCTGACCCTGTGCCTCATGGGAACAGTCCAGCCCGAACTGCCAAGACATGTCTTCCCTGGACCCGAAACAAGCATCCTGGGACCGGTTTCTGGTTCATAACCCTCATCAGCCAGGCTATCTTCAATCCAGAGGCAAAGTGAGCAAGGGACCCACGTCTGGGCATACCCTGCCAACTTAGGGCGAACAAAGCGATACCAAAGGGGATGATGGATGAAGCGTTTGAGCAAATCAAACACTCACCCCCAGTCAACTAATCTGGGTTTAATCCATCATCATACTTTCGTTCAATCCACCACCCCAGTTCAGACATGGCCATATGCAAATCAGTCTGACCCTGTGCCTCATGGGAACAGTCCAGCCCGAACTGCAAAGGCATGTCTTCCCTGGACTGGAAACAAGCATCCTGGGACCAGTTTCGGGTTCTTAACCATCTTCAGCCATGCTATCTCGAATCCAGTGGCAAAGTGAGCAAGGGACCCACGTCTGGGCATACCCTGCCAACTTAGGGCGAACAAAGTGATACCAAAGGGGATGATGGACGAAGTGTTTGAGCAAATCAAACACTCACCCCAGTCAACTGATCTGGGTTTAATCCATCATCATTCTTTAGCTCACTCCACCACCCCAGTTCAGACATATGCAAATCAGTCTGACCCTGTGCCTCATGGGAACAGTCTAGCCCGAACTGCCAAGCCATGTCTTCCCTGGACCGGAAACAAGCATCCTGGGACCGTTTTCAGGTTCATAACCCTCTTCAGCTATGCTATCTCGAATCCAGTGGCAAAGTGAGCAAGGGACCCACGTCTGGGCATACCCTGCCAACTTAGGGCGAACAAAGCGATACCAAAGGGGATGATGGACAAAGTGTTTGAGCAAATCAAACACTCACCCCCAGTCAACAGATCTGGGTTTAATCCATCACCATTCTTTAGCTCACTCCACCACCCCAGTTCAGACATATGCAAATCAGTCTGACCCTGTGCCTCATGGGAACAGTCTAGCCCGAACTGCCAAGCCATGTCTTCGCTGGACCGGAAACAAGCATCCTGGGACCGGTTTCAGGTTCATAACCCTCATCATCCAGGCTATCTTGAATCCAGTGGCAAAGTGAGCAAGGGACCCACGTCTAGGCAAACCCTGCCAACTTAGGGCGAACAAAGCGATACCAAAGGGGATGATGGACGAAGCGTTTGAGCAAATCAAACACTCACCCCCAGTCAACTAATCTGGGTTTAATCCATCATCATTCTTTAGGTCACTCCAACACCCCAATTCAGACATGGCCATATGCAAATCAGTCTGACCCTGTGCCTCATGGGAACAGTCCATCCCGAACTGCAAAGGCATGTCTTCCCTGGACTGGAAACAAGCATCCTGGGACCAGTTTCGGGTTTATAACCCTCTTCAGCCATGCTATCTCGAATCCAGTGGCAAAGTGAGCAAGGGACCCACGTCTGGGCATACCCTGCCAACTTAGGGCGAACAAAGCGATACCAAAGGGGATGATGGACGAAGTGTTTGAGCAAATCAAACACTCACCCCCAGTCAACTGATCTGGGTTTAATCCATCATCATTCTTTAGCTCACTCCACCACCCCAGTTCAGACATATGCAAATCAGTCTGTCCCTGTGCCTCATGGGAACAGTCTAGCCCGAACTGCCAAGCCATTTCTTCCCTGGACCGGAAACAAGCATCCTGGGACCGGTTTCAGGTTCATAACCCTCATCAGCCAGGCTATCTTGAATCCAGTGGCAAAGTGAGCAAGGGACCCACGTCTAGGCAAACACTGCCAACTTAGGGCGAACAAAGCGATACCAAAGGGGATGATGGACGAAGCGTTTGAGCAAATCAAACACTCACCCCCAGTCAACTAATCTGGGTTTAATCCATCATCATTCTTTAGGTCACTCCACCACCCCAGTTCAGACATGGCCATATGCAAATCAATCTGACCCTGTGCCTCATGGGAACAGTCCAGCCCGAACTGCAAAGGCATGTCTTCCCTGGACTGGAAACAAGCATCCTGGGACAAGTTTCGGGTTCATAACCCTCTTCAGCCATGCTATCTCGAATCCAGTGGCAAAGTGAGCAAGGGACCCACGTCTGGGCATACCCTGCCAACTTAGGGCGAACAAAGCGATACCAAAGGGGATGATGGACGAAGTGTTTGAGCAAATCAAACACTCACCCCCAGTCAACTGATCTGGGTTTAATCCATCATCATTCTTTAGCTCACTCAACCACCCCAGTTCAGACATATGCAAATCAGTCTGACCCTGTGCCTCATGGGAACAGTCTAGCCCGAACTGCCAAGCCATGTCTTCCCTCGACCGGAAACAAGCATCCTGGGACCGGTTTCAGGTTCATAACCCTCTTCAGCCATGCTATCTCGAATCCAGTGGCAAAGTGAGCAAGGGACCCACGTCTGGGCATACCCTGCCTACTTAGGGCGAACAAAGAGATACCAAAGGGGATGATGGACGAAGTGTTTGAGCAAATCAAACACTCACCCCCAGTCAACTGATCTGGGTTTAATCCATCATCATTCTTTAGCTCACTCCACCACCCCAGTTCAGACATATGCAAATCAGTCTGACCCTGTGCCTCATGGGAACAGTCTAGCCCGAACTGCCAAGCCATGTCTTCCCTGGACCGGAAACAAGCATCCTGGGACCGGTTTCGGGTTCATAACCCTCATCAGCCATGCTATCTCGAATCCAGTGGCAAAGTGAGCAAGGGACCCATGTCTACTCATACCCTGCCAACTTAGGGTGAACAAAGCGATACCAAAGGGATGATGGACGAAGCGTTTGAGCAAATCAAACACTCATCCCCGTCAACTAATCTGGGTTTAATCCATCATCATTCTTTAGCTCACTCCACCACCCCAGTTCAGACATGGCCATATGCAAATCAGTCTGACCCTGTGCCTCATGGGAACAGTCCAGCCTGAACTGCCAAGCCATGTCTTCCCTGGACAGGAAACAAGCATCCTGGGACCAGTTTCGGGTTCATAACCATCATCAGCCAGGCTATCTCGAATCCAGTTGCAAAGTGAGCAAGGGTCCCACGTCTAGTCATACCCTGCCAACTTAGGGCGAACAAAGCGATACCAAAGGGGATGATGGACGAAGCGTTTGAGCAAATCAAACACTCACCCCTAGTCAACTGATCTGGGTTTAATCCATCATCATTCTTTAGCTCACTCCACCACCCCAGTTCAGACATGGACATATGCAAATCAGTCTGACACTGTGCGTCATGGGAACAGTCCAGCCCGAACTGCCAAGACATGTCTTCCCTGGACCCGAAACAAGCATCCTGGGACCGGTTTCTGGTTCATAACCCTCATCAGCCAGGCTATCTTCAATCCAGTGGCAAAGTGAGCAAGGGACCCACGTCTGGGCATACCCTGCCAACTTAGGGCGAACAAAGCGATACCAAAGGGGATGATGGATGAAGCGTTTGAGCAAATCAAACACTCACCCCCAGTCAACTAATCTGGGTTTAATCCATCATCATTCTTTCGTTCAATCCACCACCCCAGTTCAGACATGGCCATATGCAAATCAGTCTGACCCTGTGCCTCATGGGAACAGTCCAGCCCGAACTGCAAAGGCATGTCTTCCCTGGACTGGAAACAAGCATCCTGGGACCAGTTTCGGGTTCTTAACCATCTTCAGCCATGCTATCTCGAATCCAGTGGCAAAGTGAGCAAGGGACCCACGTCTGGGCATACCCTGCCAACTTAGGGCGAACAAAGTGATACCAAAGGGGATGATGGACGAAGTGTTTGAGCAAATCAAACACTCACCCCCAGTCAACAGATCTGGGTTTAATCCATCACCATTCTTTAGCTCACTCCACCACCCCAGTTCAGACATATGCAAATCAGTCTGACCCTGTGCCTCATGGGAACAGTCTAGCCCGAACTGCCAAGCCATGTCTTCCCTGGACCGGAAACAAGCATCCTGGGACCGGTTTCAGGTTCATAACCCTCATCATCCAGGCTATCTTGAATCCAGTGGCAAAGTGAGCAAGGGACCCACGTCTAGGCAAACCCTGCCAACTTAGGGCGAACAAAGCGATACCAAAGGGGATGATGGACGAAGCGTTTGAGCAAATCAAACACTCACCCCCAGTCAACTAATCTGGGTTTAATCCATCATCATTCTTTAGGTCACTCCAACACCCCAATTCAGACATGGCCATATGCAAATCAGTCTGACCCTGTGCCTCATGGGAACAGTTCATCCCGAACTGCAAAGGCATGTCTTCCCTGGACTGGAAACAAGCATCCTGGGACCAGTTTCGGGTTCATAACCCTCTTCAGCCATGCTATCTCGAATCCAGTGGCAAAGTGAGCAAGGGACCCATGTCTGGGCATACCCTGCCAACTTAGGGCGAACAAAGCGATACCAAAGGGGATGGTGGACGAAGTGTTTGAGCAAATCAAACACTCACCCCCAGTCAACTGATCTGGGTTTAATCCATCATCATTCTTTAGCTCACTCCACCACCCCAGTTCAGACATATGCAAATCAGTCTGACCCTGTGCCTCATGGGAACAGTCTAGCCCGAACTGCCAAGCCATGTCTTCCCTGGACCGAAAACAAGCATCCTGGGACTGGTTTCAGGTTCATAACCCTCATCAGCCAGGCTATCTTGAATCCAGTGGCAAAGTGAGCAAGGGACCCACGTCTGGGCATACCCTGCCAACTTAGGGCGAACAAAGCGATACCAAAGGGGATGATGGACGAAGCGTTTGAGCAAATCAAACACTCACCCCCAGTCAACTAATCTGGGTTTAATCCATCATCATTCTTTCGTTCAATCCACCACCCCAGTTCAGACATGGCCATATGCAAATCAGTCTGACCCTGTGCCTCATGGGAACAGTTTAGCCCGAACTGCCAAGCCATGTCTTCCCTTGACCGGAAACAAGCATCCTGGGACCGGTTTCAGGTTCATAACCCTCATCAGCCAGGCTATCTCGAATCCAGTGGCAAAGTGAGCAAGGGACCCACGTCTGGGCATACCCTGCCAACTTGAGGAGAACAAAGCGATACCAAAGGGGATGATGGATGAAGCGTTTGAGCAAATCAAACACTCACCCCCAGTCAACTGATATGGGTTTAATCCATCATCCATCTTTAGCTCACTCCACCATCCCAGTTCAGACATGGAAATATGCAAATCAGTCTGACCCTGTGCCTCATGGGAACAGTCCAGACCGAACTGCCAAGCCATGTCTTCCCTGGACCGGAAACAAGCATCCTGGGACCGGTTTCGGGTTCATAACCATCATCAGCCATGCTATCTCGAATCCAGTGGCAAAGTGAGCAAGGGACCCATGTCTACTCATACCCTGCCAACTTAGGGCGAACAAAGCGATACCAAAGGGGATAATGGAAAAAGCGTTTGAGCAAATCAAACACTCATCCCCCGTCAACTAATCTGGGTTTAATCCATCATCATTCTTTATCTCACTCCACCACCCCAGTTCAGACATGGCCATATGCAAATCAGCCTGACCCTGTGCCTCATGGGAACAGTCCAGCCCGAACTGCCAACCCATGTCTTCCCTGGACAGGAAACAAGCATCCTGGGACCAGTTTCGGGTTCGTAACCCTCATCAGCCAGGCTATCTCGAATCCAGTTGCAAAGTGAGCAAGGGACCCACTTCTAGTCATACCCTGCCAACTTAGGGCAAACAAAGCGATACCAAAGGGGATGATGGACGAAGCGTTTGAGCAAATCAAACACTCACCCCCAGTCAGCTGATCTGGGTTTAA
This sequence comes from Triturus cristatus, assembly GCF_964204655.1. Lineage (NCBI taxonomy): Eukaryota > Metazoa > Chordata > Amphibia > Caudata > Salamandridae > Triturus > Triturus cristatus. The sequence continues at coordinate 326,695 of NW_028188078.1, forward strand.
TCCATCATCATTCTTTAGCTCACTCCTCCATCCCAGTTCAGACATGGACAAATGCAAATCAGTCTGACCCTGTGCCTCATGCGAACAGTCCAGCCCGAACTGCCAAGCCATGTCTTCCCTGGACCGGAAACAAGCATCCTGGGACCATTTTCCGGTTCATAACCATCATCAGCCAGGCTATCTCGAATACAGTCGAAAAGTGAGCAAGGGACCCACTTCTGGGTATACCCTGCCAACTTAGGGCAAACAAAGCGATACCAAAGGGGATGATGGACGAAGCGTTTGAGCAAATCAAACACTCACCCCCAGTCAACTGACCTGGGTTTAATCCATCATCATTTTTTAGCTCACTCCACCACCCCAGTTCAGACATGGCCATATGCAAATCAGTCTGACCCTGTGCCTCATGGGAACAGTCCAGCCCGAACTGCCAATCCATGTCTTCCCTGGACCCAAAACAAGCATCCTGGGACCGGTTTCTGGTTCATAACCCTCATCAGCCAGGCTATCTCGAATCCAGTGGCAAAGTGAGCAAGGGACCCTAGTCTGGGCATACCCTGCAAAATTAGGGCGAACAAAGCGATACAAAAGAGGATGATGGACAAAGCGTTTAAGCAAATCAAACACTCACCCCCAGTCAACTAATCTGTGTTTAATCCATCATCATTCTTTCGTTCAATCCACCACCCCAGTTCAGACATGGCCATATGCAAATCAGTCTGACCCTGTGCCTCATGGGAACAGTCCAGCCCGTACTGCCAAGCCATGTCTTCCCTGGACCAGAAACAAGCATCCTGGGACCGGTTTCAGGTTCATAACCCTCATCAGCCAGGCTATCTCGAATCCAGTGGCAAAGTGAGCAAGGGACCCACGTCTAGTCATACCCTGCCAACTTAGGGCGAACAAAGCGATACCAAAGGGGATGATGGACGAAGCGTTTGAGCAAATCAAACACTCACCCCCAGTCAACTGATCTGGGTTTAATCCATCATCATTCTTTAGCTCACTCCACCACTCCAGTTCAGACATGGACATATGCAAATCAGTCTGACCCTGTGCCTCATGGGAACAGTCCAGCCCGAACTGCGAAGCCATGTCTTCCCTGGACCGGAAACAAGCATCCTGGGACCGGTTTCGGGTTCATAACCCTCATCAGCCAGGCTATCTCGAATCCAGTGGCAGAGTGAGCAAGGGACCCACGTCTGGGCATACCCTGCCAACTTGGGGAGAACAAAGCGACACCAAAGGGGATGATGGACGAAGCGTTTGAGCAAATCAAACACTCACCCCTAGTCAACTGATCTGGGTTTAATCCATCATCATTTTTTAGCTCACTCCACCACCCCAGTTCAGACATGGACATATGCAAATCAGTCTGACCCTGTGCCTCATGGGAACAGTCCAGCCCGAACTGCCAAGACATGTCTTCCCTGGACCCGAAACAAGCATCCTGGGACCGGTTTCTGGTTCATAACCCTCATCAGCCAGGCTATCTTCAATCCAGAGGCAAAGTGAGCAAGGGACCCACGTCTGGGCATACCCTGCCAACTTAGGGCGAACAAAGCGATACCAAAGGGGATGATGGATGAAGCGTTTGAGCAAATCAAACACTCACCCCCAGTCAACTAATCTGGGTTTAATCCATCATCATACTTTCGTTCAATCCACCACCCCAGTTCAGACATGGCCATATGCAAATCAGTCTGACCCTGTGCCTCATGGGAACAGTCCAGCCCGAACTGCAAAGGCATGTCTTCCCTGGACTGGAAACAAGCATCCTGGGACCAGTTTCGGGTTCTTAACCATCTTCAGCCATGCTATCTCGAATCCAGTGGCAAAGTGAGCAAGGGACCCACGTCTGGGCATACCCTGCCAACTTAGGGCGAACAAAGTGATACCAAAGGGGATGATGGACGAAGTGTTTGAGCAAATCAAACACTCACCCCAGTCAACTGATCTGGGTTTAATCCATCATCATTCTTTAGCTCACTCCACCACCCCAGTTCAGACATATGCAAATCAGTCTGACCCTGTGCCTCATGGGAACAGTCTAGCCCGAACTGCCAAGCCATGTCTTCCCTGGACCGGAAACAAGCATCCTGGGACCGTTTTCAGGTTCATAACCCTCTTCAGCTATGCTATCTCGAATCCAGTGGCAAAGTGAGCAAGGGACCCACGTCTGGGCATACCCTGCCAACTTAGGGCGAACAAAGCGATACCAAAGGGGATGATGGACAAAGTGTTTGAGCAAATCAAACACTCACCCCCAGTCAACAGATCTGGGTTTAATCCATCACCATTCTTTAGCTCACTCCACCACCCCAGTTCAGACATATGCAAATCAGTCTGACCCTGTGCCTCATGGGAACAGTCTAGCCCGAACTGCCAAGCCATGTCTTCGCTGGACCGGAAACAAGCATCCTGGGACCGGTTTCAGGTTCATAACCCTCATCATCCAGGCTATCTTGAATCCAGTGGCAAAGTGAGCAAGGGACCCACGTCTAGGCAAACCCTGCCAACTTAGGGCGAACAAAGCGATACCAAAGGGGATGATGGACGAAGCGTTTGAGCAAATCAAACACTCACCCCCAGTCAACTAATCTGGGTTTAATCCATCATCATTCTTTAGGTCACTCCAACACCCCAATTCAGACATGGCCATATGCAAATCAGTCTGACCCTGTGCCTCATGGGAACAGTCCATCCCGAACTGCAAAGGCATGTCTTCCCTGGACTGGAAACAAGCATCCTGGGACCAGTTTCGGGTTTATAACCCTCTTCAGCCATGCTATCTCGAATCCAGTGGCAAAGTGAGCAAGGGACCCACGTCTGGGCATACCCTGCCAACTTAGGGCGAACAAAGCGATACCAAAGGGGATGATGGACGAAGTGTTTGAGCAAATCAAACACTCACCCCCAGTCAACTGATCTGGGTTTAATCCATCATCATTCTTTAGCTCACTCCACCACCCCAGTTCAGACATATGCAAATCAGTCTGTCCCTGTGCCTCATGGGAACAGTCTAGCCCGAACTGCCAAGCCATTTCTTCCCTGGACCGGAAACAAGCATCCTGGGACCGGTTTCAGGTTCATAACCCTCATCAGCCAGGCTATCTTGAATCCAGTGGCAAAGTGAGCAAGGGACCCACGTCTAGGCAAACACTGCCAACTTAGGGCGAACAAAGCGATACCAAAGGGGATGATGGACGAAGCGTTTGAGCAAATCAAACACTCACCCCCAGTCAACTAATCTGGGTTTAATCCATCATCATTCTTTAGGTCACTCCACCACCCCAGTTCAGACATGGCCATATGCAAATCAATCTGACCCTGTGCCTCATGGGAACAGTCCAGCCCGAACTGCAAAGGCATGTCTTCCCTGGACTGGAAACAAGCATCCTGGGACAAGTTTCGGGTTCATAACCCTCTTCAGCCATGCTATCTCGAATCCAGTGGCAAAGTGAGCAAGGGACCCACGTCTGGGCATACCCTGCCAACTTAGGGCGAACAAAGCGATACCAAAGGGGATGATGGACGAAGTGTTTGAGCAAATCAAACACTCACCCCCAGTCAACTGATCTGGGTTTAATCCATCATCATTCTTTAGCTCACTCAACCACCCCAGTTCAGACATATGCAAATCAGTCTGACCCTGTGCCTCATGGGAACAGTCTAGCCCGAACTGCCAAGCCATGTCTTCCCTCGACCGGAAACAAGCATCCTGGGACCGGTTTCAGGTTCATAACCCTCTTCAGCCATGCTATCTCGAATCCAGTGGCAAAGTGAGCAAGGGACCCACGTCTGGGCATACCCTGCCTACTTAGGGCGAACAAAGAGATACCAAAGGGGATGATGGACGAAGTGTTTGAGCAAATCAAACACTCACCCCCAGTCAACTGATCTGGGTTTAATCCATCATCATTCTTTAGCTCACTCCACCACCCCAGTTCAGACATATGCAAATCAGTCTGACCCTGTGCCTCATGGGAACAGTCTAGCCCGAACTGCCAAGCCATGTCTTCCCTGGACCGGAAACAAGCATCCTGGGACCGGTTTCGGGTTCATAACCCTCATCAGCCATGCTATCTCGAATCCAGTGGCAAAGTGAGCAAGGGACCCATGTCTACTCATACCCTGCCAACTTAGGGTGAACAAAGCGATACCAAAGGGATGATGGACGAAGCGTTTGAGCAAATCAAACACTCATCCCCGTCAACTAATCTGGGTTTAATCCATCATCATTCTTTAGCTCACTCCACCACCCCAGTTCAGACATGGCCATATGCAAATCAGTCTGACCCTGTGCCTCATGGGAACAGTCCAGCCTGAACTGCCAAGCCATGTCTTCCCTGGACAGGAAACAAGCATCCTGGGACCAGTTTCGGGTTCATAACCATCATCAGCCAGGCTATCTCGAATCCAGTTGCAAAGTGAGCAAGGGTCCCACGTCTAGTCATACCCTGCCAACTTAGGGCGAACAAAGCGATACCAAAGGGGATGATGGACGAAGCGTTTGAGCAAATCAAACACTCACCCCTAGTCAACTGATCTGGGTTTAATCCATCATCATTCTTTAGCTCACTCCACCACCCCAGTTCAGACATGGACATATGCAAATCAGTCTGACACTGTGCGTCATGGGAACAGTCCAGCCCGAACTGCCAAGACATGTCTTCCCTGGACCCGAAACAAGCATCCTGGGACCGGTTTCTGGTTCATAACCCTCATCAGCCAGGCTATCTTCAATCCAGTGGCAAAGTGAGCAAGGGACCCACGTCTGGGCATACCCTGCCAACTTAGGGCGAACAAAGCGATACCAAAGGGGATGATGGATGAAGCGTTTGAGCAAATCAAACACTCACCCCCAGTCAACTAATCTGGGTTTAATCCATCATCATTCTTTCGTTCAATCCACCACCCCAGTTCAGACATGGCCATATGCAAATCAGTCTGACCCTGTGCCTCATGGGAACAGTCCAGCCCGAACTGCAAAGGCATGTCTTCCCTGGACTGGAAACAAGCATCCTGGGACCAGTTTCGGGTTCTTAACCATCTTCAGCCATGCTATCTCGAATCCAGTGGCAAAGTGAGCAAGGGACCCACGTCTGGGCATACCCTGCCAACTTAGGGCGAACAAAGTGATACCAAAGGGGATGATGGACGAAGTGTTTGAGCAAATCAAACACTCACCCCCAGTCAACAGATCTGGGTTTAATCCATCACCATTCTTTAGCTCACTCCACCACCCCAGTTCAGACATATGCAAATCAGTCTGACCCTGTGCCTCATGGGAACAGTCTAGCCCGAACTGCCAAGCCATGTCTTCCCTGGACCGGAAACAAGCATCCTGGGACCGGTTTCAGGTTCATAACCCTCATCATCCAGGCTATCTTGAATCCAGTGGCAAAGTGAGCAAGGGACCCACGTCTAGGCAAACCCTGCCAACTTAGGGCGAACAAAGCGATACCAAAGGGGATGATGGACGAAGCGTTTGAGCAAATCAAACACTCACCCCCAGTCAACTAATCTGGGTTTAATCCATCATCATTCTTTAGGTCACTCCAACACCCCAATTCAGACATGGCCATATGCAAATCAGTCTGACCCTGTGCCTCATGGGAACAGTTCATCCCGAACTGCAAAGGCATGTCTTCCCTGGACTGGAAACAAGCATCCTGGGACCAGTTTCGGGTTCATAACCCTCTTCAGCCATGCTATCTCGAATCCAGTGGCAAAGTGAGCAAGGGACCCATGTCTGGGCATACCCTGCCAACTTAGGGCGAACAAAGCGATACCAAAGGGGATGGTGGACGAAGTGTTTGAGCAAATCAAACACTCACCCCCAGTCAACTGATCTGGGTTTAATCCATCATCATTCTTTAGCTCACTCCACCACCCCAGTTCAGACATATGCAAATCAGTCTGACCCTGTGCCTCATGGGAACAGTCTAGCCCGAACTGCCAAGCCATGTCTTCCCTGGACCGAAAACAAGCATCCTGGGACTGGTTTCAGGTTCATAACCCTCATCAGCCAGGCTATCTTGAATCCAGTGGCAAAGTGAGCAAGGGACCCACGTCTGGGCATACCCTGCCAACTTAGGGCGAACAAAGCGATACCAAAGGGGATGATGGACGAAGCGTTTGAGCAAATCAAACACTCACCCCCAGTCAACTAATCTGGGTTTAATCCATCATCATTCTTTCGTTCAATCCACCACCCCAGTTCAGACATGGCCATATGCAAATCAGTCTGACCCTGTGCCTCATGGGAACAGTTTAGCCCGAACTGCCAAGCCATGTCTTCCCTTGACCGGAAACAAGCATCCTGGGACCGGTTTCAGGTTCATAACCCTCATCAGCCAGGCTATCTCGAATCCAGTGGCAAAGTGAGCAAGGGACCCACGTCTGGGCATACCCTGCCAACTTGAGGAGAACAAAGCGATACCAAAGGGGATGATGGATGAAGCGTTTGAGCAAATCAAACACTCACCCCCAGTCAACTGATATGGGTTTAATCCATCATCCATCTTTAGCTCACTCCACCATCCCAGTTCAGACATGGAAATATGCAAATCAGTCTGACCCTGTGCCTCATGGGAACAGTCCAGACCGAACTGCCAAGCCATGTCTTCCCTGGACCGGAAACAAGCATCCTGGGACCGGTTTCGGGTTCATAACCATCATCAGCCATGCTATCTCGAATCCAGTGGCAAAGTGAGCAAGGGACCCATGTCTACTCATACCCTGCCAACTTAGGGCGAACAAAGCGATACCAAAGGGGATAATGGAAAAAGCGTTTGAGCAAATCAAACACTCATCCCCCGTCAACTAATCTGGGTTTAATCCATCATCATTCTTTATCTCACTCCACCACCCCAGTTCAGACATGGCCATATGCAAATCAGCCTGACCCTGTGCCTCATGGGAACAGTCCAGCCCGAACTGCCAACCCATGTCTTCCCTGGACAGGAAACAAGCATCCTGGGACCAGTTTCGGGTTCGTAACCCTCATCAGCCAGGCTATCTCGAATCCAGTTGCAAAGTGAGCAAGGGACCCACTTCTAGTCATACCCTGCCAACTTAGGGCAAACAAAGCGATACCAAAGGGGATGATGGACGAAGCGTTTGAGCAAATCAAACACTCACCCCCAGTCAGCTGATCTGGGTTTAATCCATCATCATTCTTTAGCTCACTCCTCCATCCCAGTTCAGACATGGACAAATGCAAATCAGTCTGACCCTGTGCCTCATGCGAACAGTCCAGCCCGAACTGCCAAGCCATGTCTTCCCTGGACCGGAAACAAGCATCCTGGGACCATTTTCCGGTTCATAACCATCATCAGCCAGGCTATCTCGAATACAGTCGAAAAGTGAGCAAGGGACCCACTTCTGGGTATACCCTGCCAACTTAGGGCAAACAAAGCGATACCAAAGGGGATGATGGACGAAGCGTTTGAGCAAATCAAACACTCACCCCCAGTCAACTGACCTGGGTTTAATCCATCATCATTTTTTAGCTCACTCCACCACCCCAGTTCAGACATGGCCATATGCAAATCAGTCTGACCCTGTGCCTCATGGGAACAGTCCAGCCCGAACTGCCAATCCATGTCTTCCCTGGACCCAAAACAAGCATCCTGGGACCGGTTTCTGGTTCATAACCCTCATCAGCCAGGCTATCTCGAATCCAGTGGCAAAGTGAGCAAGGGACCCTAGTCTGGGCATACCCTGCAAAATTAGGGCGAACAAAGCGATACAAAAGAGGATGATGGACAAAGCGTTTAAGCAAATCAAACACTCACCCCCAGTCAACTAATCTGTGTTTAATCCATCATCATTCTTTCGTTCAATCCACCACCCCAGTTCAGACATGGCCATATGCAAATCAGTCTGACCCTGTGCCTCATGGGAACAGTCCAGCCCGTACTGCCAAGCCATGTCTTCCCTGGACCAGAAACAAGCATCCTGGGACCGGTTTCAGGTTCATAACCCTCATCAGCCAGGCTATCTCGAATCCAGTGGCAAAGTGAGCAAGGGACCCACGTCTAGTCATACCCTGCCAACTTAGGGCGAACAAAGCGATACCAAAGGGGATGATGGACGAAGCGTTTGAGCAAATCAAACACTCACCCCCAGTCAACTGATCTGGGTTTAATCCATCATCATTCTTTAGCTCACTCCACCACTCCAGTTCAGACATGGACATATGCAAATCAGTCTGACCCTGTGCCTCATGGGAACAGTCCAGCCCGAACTGCGAAGCCATGTCTTCCCTGGACCGGAAACAAGCATCCTGGGACCGGTTTCGGGTTCATAACCCTCATCAGCCAGGCTATCTCGAATCCAGTGGCAGAGTGAGCAAGGGACCCACGTCTGGGCATACCCTGCCAACTTGGGGAGAACAAAGCGACACCAAAGGGGATGATGGATGAAGCGTTTGAGCAAATCAAACACTCACCCCCAGTCAACTGATCTGGGTTTAATCCATCATCATTCTTTAGCTCACTCCACCACCCCACTTCAGACATGGCCATATGCAAATCAGTCTGACCCTGTGCCTCATGGGAACAGTCCAGCCCGAACTGCAAAGGCATGTCTTCCCTGGACTGGAAACAAGCATCCTGGGACCAGTTTCGGGTTCTTAACCATCTTCAGCCATGCTATCTCGAATCCAGTTGCAAAGTGAGCAAGGGACCCACGTCTGGGCATACCCTGCCAACTTAGGGCGAACAAAGCGATACCAAAGGGGATGATGGACAAAGTGTTTGAGCAAATCAAACACTCACCCCCAGTCAACTGATCTGGGTTTAATCCATCATCATTCTTTAGCTCACTCCACCACCCCAGTTCAGACATATGCAAATCAGTCTGACCCTGTGCCTCATGGGAACAGTCTAGCCCGAACTGCCAAGCCATGTCTTCCCTGGACCGGAAACAAGCATCCTGGGACCGGTTTCAGGTTCATAACCCTCTTCAGCCATGCTATCTCGAATCCAGTGGCAAAGTGAGCAAGAGACCCACGTCTGGGCATACCCTGCCAACTTAGGGCGAACAAAGCGATACCAAAGGGGATGATGGACAAAGTGTTTGAGCAAATCAAACACTCACCCTCAGTCAACTGATCTGGGTTTAATCCATCACCATTCTTTAGCTCACTCCACCACCCCAGTTCAGACATATGCAAATCAGTCTGACCCTGTGCCTCATGGGAACAGTCTAGCCCGATCTGCCAAGCCATGTCTTCCCTGAACCGGAAACAAGCATCCTGGGACCGGTTTCAGGTTCATAACCCTCATCATCCAGGCTATCTTGAATCCAGTGGCAAAGTGATCAAGGGACCCACGTCTAGGCAAACCCTGCCAACTTAGGGCGAACAAAGCGATACCAAAGGGGATGATGGACGAAGCGTTTGAGCAAATCAAACACTCACCCCCAGTCAACTAATCTGGGTTTAATCCATCATCATTCTTTAGCTCACTCCACCACCCCAGTTCAGACATGGCCATATGCAAATCAGTCTGACCCTGTGCCTCATGGGAACAGTCCATCCCGAACTGCAAAGGCATGTCTTCCCTGGACTGGAAACAAGCATCCTGGGACCAGTTTCGGGTTCATAACCCTCTTCAGCCATGCTATCTCGAATCCAGTGGCAAAGTGAGCAAGGGACCCACGTCTGGGCATACCCTGCCAACTTAGGGCGAACAAAGCGATACCAAAGGGGATGATGGACGAAGTGTTTGAGCAAATTAAACACTCACCCCCAGTCAACTGATCTGGGTTTAATCCATCATCATTCGTTAGCTCACTCCACCACCCCAGTTCAGACATATGCAAATCAGTCTGACCCTGTGCCTCATGGGAACAGTCTAGCCCGAACTGCCAAGCCATGTCTTCCCTGGACCGGAAACAAGCATCCTGGGACCGGTTTCAGGTTCATAACCCTCTTCAGCCATGCTATCTCGAATCCAGTGGCAAAGGGAGCAAGGGACCCACGTCTGGGCATACCCTGCCAACTTAGGGCGAACAAAGCGATACCAAAGGGGATGATGGACGAAGTGTTTGAGCAAATCAAACACTCACCCCCAGTCAACTGATCTGGGTTTAATCCATCACCATTCTTTAGCTCACTCCACCACCCCAGTTCAGATATATGCAAATCAGTCTGACCCTGTGCCTCATGGGAACAGTCTAGCCCGAACTGCCAAGCCATGTCTTCCCTGGACCGGAAACAAGCATCCAGGGACCGGTTTCAGGTTCATAACCCTCATCAGCCAGGCTATCTTGAATCCAGTGGCAAAGTGAGCAAGGGACCCACGTCTAGGCAAACCCTGCCAACTTAGGGCGAACAAAGCGATACCAAAGGGGATGATGGACGAAGCGTTTGAGCAAATCAAACACTCACCCCCAGTCAACTAATCTGGGTTTAATCCATCATCATTCTTTAGGTCACTCCACCACCCCAGTTCAGACATGGCCATATGCAAATCAATCTGACCCTGTGCCTCATGGGAACAGTCCAGCCCGAACTGCAGAGGCATGTCTTCCCTGGACTGGAAACAAGCATCCTGGGACCAGTTTCGGGTTCATAACCCTCTTCAGCCATGCTATCTCGAATCCAGTGGCAAAGTGAGCAAGGGACCCACGTCTGGGCATTCCCTGCCAACTTAGGGCGAACAAAGCGATACCAAAGGGGATGATGGACGAAGTGTTTGAGCAAATCAAACACTTACCCACAGTCAACTGATCTGGGTTTAATCCATCATCATTCTTTAGCTCACTCAACCACCCCAGTTCAGACATATGCAAATCAGTCTGACCCTGTGCCTCATGGGAACAGTCTAGCCCGAACTGCCAAGCCATGTCTTCTCTCGACCGGAAACAAGCATCCTGGGACCGGTTTCAGGTTTATAACCCTCTTCAGCCATGCTATCTCGAATCCAGTGGCAAAGTGAGCAAGGGACCCACGTCTGGGCATACCCTGCCTACTTAGGGCGAACAAAGAGATACCAAAGGGGATGATGGACGAAGTGTTTGAGCAAATCAAACACTCACCCCCAGTCAACTGATCTGGGTTTAATCCATCATCATTCTTTAGCTCACTCCACCACCCCAGTTCAGACATATACAAATCAGTCTGACCCTGTGCCTCATGGGAACAGTCTAGCCCGAACTGCCAAGCCATGTCTTCCCTGGACCGGAAACAAGCATCCTGGGACCGGTTTCGGGTTCATAACCCTCATCAGCCATGCTATCTCGAATCCAGTGGCAAAGTGAGCAAGGGACCCACGTCTACTCATACCCTGCCAACTTAGGGCGAACAAAGCGATACCAAAGGGGATGATGGACGAAGCGTTTGAGCAAATCAAACACTCACCCCCAGTCAACTGATCTGGGTTTAATCCATCATCATTCTTTAGCTCACTCCACCACTCCAGTTCAGACATGGACATATGCAAATCAGTCTGACCCTGTGCCTCATGGGAACAGTCCAGCCCGAACTGCGAAGCCATGTCTTCCCTGGACCGGAAACAAGCATCCTGGGACCGGTTTCGGGTTCATAACCCTCATCAGCCAGGCTATCTCGAATCCAGTGGCAGAGTGAGCAAGGGACCCACGTCTGGGCATACCCTGCCAACTTGGGGAGAACAAAGCGATACCAAAGGGGATGATGGATGAAGCGTTTGAGCAAATCAAACACTCACCCCCAGTCAACTGATCTGGGTTTAATCCATCATCATTCTTTAGCTCACTCCACCACCCCACTTCAGACATGGCCATATGCAAATCAGTCTGACCCTGTGCCTCATGGGAACAGTCCAGCCCGAACTGCAAAGGCATGTCTTCCCTGGACTGGAAACAAGCATCCTGGGACCAGTTTCGGGTTCTTAACCATCTTCAGCCATGCTATCTCGAATCCAGTTGCAAAGTGAGCAAGGGACCCACGTCTGGGCATACCCTGCCAACTTAGGGCGAACAAAGCGATACCAAAGGGGATGATGGACAAAGAGTTTGAGCAAATCAAACACTCACCCCCAGTCAACTGATCTGGGTTTAATCCATCATCATTCTTTAGCTCACTCCACCACCCCAGTTCAGACATATGCAAATCAGTCTGACCCTGTGCCTCATGGGAACAGTCTAGCCCGAACTGCCAAGCCATGTCTTCCCTGGACCGGAAACAAGCATCCTGGGACCGGTTTCAGGTTCATAACCCTCTTCAGCCATGCTATCTCGAATCCAGTGGCAAAGTGAGCAAGAGACCCACGTCTGGGCATACCCTGCCAACTTAGGGCGAACAAAGCGATA